>NC_054483.1:43096916-43432272 GCF_017639515.1 Carcharodon carcharias | reverse complement strand
ATTTCTATAATTTTTTTCTGCTTATCTACATAAGTGTCTCAATTACTACCAATCTCCTCTTTTCCATCTGTTCCTTATTCAGCGGAACCTACAATTTCTCAATTTCATCCATTGTCAACAAACCTAGTCCTCTGTATCTATAAAATTCTCAGTATTCAGCAACGTGTAGATTCTGCACATTTTCAGATTCTCCGCATTCACCACAACTTCCACTTCTCCGTATCTTTACATTTAAGAAAACCTGGATATCTGTACCTAGCAAATTATAAATTTGATCAAATACTAACATTTTCTCTATTTGCAGATATATCCCATTCCCTTCATTTGCAATTTCTCCAAATGGAATTCTATTCGCTGCTTGTAGCTGCGTATCCTACTCTGAATATACAAGTTTCTCCTTTTCCAAAAACCTCGATATTCTCCTTACTTTCTTCTGCCTATCTACATAAATGTGTCTATTACAAATAATCACCTCATTCCTGGCCGCTCCTGAATCACCTGATCCTAAAGAATCTCAATTTTACGTAATGTCCGCAAATCTAATCCTCCATGTCTATCAAATTCGCAGTTTGCATTTATTTGTAGATTCAGCACAATACAGCTTTTCTGCATTCGCCAAAACTTCAACTTGTACCTTCTGAATGTATACGTTTCTGCTTCCATCAACCTCACTATCTCTATTGTTTACTTCAGACTATTCAAAGCAATGTCTCTAATTCTGACAGTCTCATCATTCGCATTAGTTCCTCATTCACCAAAACTACAATTTCAACCATTCACCCATTGCCAGCTAAACTAGATCTCTGTATATATCAGATTCTCAGCTTCCAGCAATGTGTTAGATTCAGCGCAGTTGCAGATTCTCTACATTCACCACATGCTGAAGAGCTGCATTCTTATTCATCATTTCATTATTCATCATTTCCATCAACTTTGCTAACTGAATTATTTTCTTCCGTCTATCAACATAAGTGTGTATTTCGAACATTCTCCTAATTCCCAACATCTCCCAATTCACCTGAACTAACAATTTCTTATTTTCACTCATTCTCAGCAAACCTCTGTATCTATCAAATTCTCAGTTTGCAGCAATATGTTTGATTCAGCACATTTGCACTTACTGCAACTTCACCACAATTTGCATTTCTCCACATCCTATCATTTAAGCAAACCTGGCTCTCTGTATCTAGCAAAATATGAATTGATGGCAATTGATCTATTTTAAGATTATTTCTACCATCTTTGCAAATTCTCCAAATTCAATGATATTCACTGCTTGTAGCAGCTGCTTTCTCCTTGAACGTATAGGTTTCTCCAAATCCTTCAAGCTGGTTATGTCTATTAATTTCAACTGCTTCTCAACATGAGTGCCTCTATTTCTAACAATTTACTTATTCCCAGCTGTTCCTCATTCAGCTGTACCTCCAATTGCTCAATTTCTCTCCTTAACAGTAAATCTAGTTCTCTGTAACTATCAATATCTTAAGTTTCACCAAACTCTTAGTCAATGTGCAGGTTCTCTGCAATCACAGCACCGTCAATTTCTCCATATCCTTCCATTTCAGTAAGTCTGGCTCTCTGTGTCGATCAAAATGTCAATTTCTAGCAATTCAGCAAATTCAAGTATTTACTTTAACTGCAGATATATCCGATTTCCCATATTTGTCAAATCTCCCATCCAATCTCTTCTGCTCTTTCACAGACTGTGCAACTTTCACCATTTCAATCAGTTTCTACATCTTCAACATTTTTTGCTGTCGATCTACTTTAATATCTCTGTTTCCAAAAAACTGCAATTTCTCAATTTCACACATTTTCAGCAACTCTAGCACTCTGTACTTGTCACATTCTCAGTTTGTGGCAATTTGTTACATTCAGCATATTTGCTTGTTCTAGGCATTCACGACAACTTCAACTTGTACATTCTGAAAGTACAAGTTTCTCCATTTCCAACAACCTGGCTATTTCTATAATTTTTTTCTGCTTATCTACATAAGTGTCTCAATTACTACCAATCTCCTCTTTTCCATCTGTTCCTCATTCAGCGGAACCTACAATTTCTCAATTTCATCCATTGTCAACAAACCTAGTCCTCTGTATCTATAAAATTCTCAGTATTCAGCAACGTGTAGATTCTGCACATTTTCAGATTCTCCGCATTCACCACAACTTCCACTTCTCCGTATCTTTACATTTAAGAAAACCTGGATATCTGTACCTAGCAAATTATAAATTTGATCAAATACTAACATTTTCTCTATTTGCAGATATATCCCATTCCCTTCATTTGCAATTTCTCCAAATGGAATTCTATTCGCTGCTTGTAGCTGCGTATCCTACTCTGAATATACAAGTTTCTCCTTTTCCAAAAACCTCGATATTCTCCTTACTTTCTTCTGCCTATCTACATAAATGTGTCTATTACAAATAATCACCTCATTCCTGGCCGCTCCTGAATCACCTGATCCTAAAGAATCTCAATTTTACGTAATGTCCGCAAATCTAATCCTCCATGTCTATCAAATTCGCAGTTTGCATTTATTTGTAGATTCAGCACAATACAGCTTTTCTGCATTCGCCAAAACTTCAACTTGTACCTTCTGAATGTATACGTTTCTGCTTCCATCAACCTCACTATCTCTATTGTTTACTTCAGACTATTCAAAGCAATGTCTCTAATTCTGACAGTCTCATCATTCGCATTAGTTCCTCATTCACCAAAACTACAATTTCAACCATTCACCCATTGCCAGCTAAACTAGATCTCTGTATATATCAGATTCTCAGCTTCCAGCAATGTGTTAGATTCAGCACAGTTGCAGATTCTCTACATTCACCACATGCTGAAGAGCTGCATTCTTATTCATCATTTCATTATTCATCATTTCCATCAACTTTGCTAACTGAATTATTTTCTTCCGTCTATCAACATAAGTGTGTATTTCGAACATTCTCCTAATTCCCAACATCTCCCAATTCACCTGAACTAACAATTTCTTATTTTCACTCATTCTCAGCAAACCTCTGTATCTATCAAATTCTCAGTTTGCAGCAATATGTTTGATTCAGCACATTTGCACTTACTGCAACTTCACCACAATTTGCATTTCTCCACATCCTATCATTTAAGCAAACCTGGCTCTCTGTATCTAGCAAAATATGAATTGATGGCAATTGATCTATTTTAAGATTATTTCTACCATCTTTGCAAATTCTCCAAATTCAATGATATTCACTGCTTGTAGCAGCTGCTTTCTCCTTGAACGTATAGGTTTCTCCAAATCCTTCAAGCTGGTTATGTCTATTAATTTCAACTGCTTCTCAACATGAGTGCCTCTATTTCTAACAATTTACTTATTCCCAGCTGTTCCTCATTCAGCTGTACCTCCAATTGCTCAATTTCTCTCCTTAACAGTAAATCTAGTTCTCTGTAACTATCAATATCTTAAGTTTCACCAAACTCTTAGTCAATGTGCAGGTTCTCTGCAATCACAGCACCGTCAATTTCTCCATATCCTTCCATTTCAGTAAGTCTGGCTCTCTGTGTCGATCAAAATGTCAATTTCTAGCAATTCAGCAAATTCAAGCATTTACTTTAACTGCAGATATATCCGATTTCCCATATTTGTCAAATCTCCCATCCAATCTCTTCTGCTCTTTCACAGACTGTGCAACTTTCACCATTTCAATCAGTTTCTACATCTTCAACATTTTTTGCTGTCGATCTACTTTAATATCTCTGTTTCCAAAAAACTGCAATTTCTCAATTTCACACATTTTCAGCAACTCTAGCACTCTGTACTTGTCACATTCTCAGTTTGTGGCAATTTGTTACATTCAGCATATTTGCTTGTTCTAGGCATTCACGACAACTTCAACTTGTACATTCTGAAAGTACAAGTTTCTCCATTTCCAACAACCTGGCTATTTCTATAATTTTTTTCTGCTTATCTACATAAGTGTCTCAATTACTACCAATCTCCTCTTTTCCATCTGTTCCTTATTCAGCGGAACCTACAATTTCTCAATTTCATCCATTGTCAACAAACCTAGTCCTCTGTATCTATAAAATTCTCAGTATTCAGCAACGTGTAGATTCTGCACATTTTCAGATTCTCCGCATTCACCACAACTTCCACTTCTCCGTATCTTTACATTTAAGAAAACCTGGATATCTGTACCTAGCAAATTATAAATTTGATCAAATACTAACATTTTCTCTATTTGCAGATATATCCCATTCCCTTCATTTGCAATTTCTCCAAATGGAATTCTATTCGCTGCTTGTAGCTGCGTATCCTACTCTGAATATACAAGTTTCTCCTTTTCCAAAAACCTCGATATTCTCCTTACTTTCTTCTGCCTATCTACATAAATGTGTCTATTACAAATAATCACCTCATTCCTGGCCGCTCCTGAATCACCTGATCCTAAAGAATCTCAATTTTACGTAATGTCCGCAAATCTAATCCTCCATGTCTATCAAATTCGCAGTTTGCATTTATTTGTAGATTCAGCACAATACAGCTTTTCTGCATTCGCCAAAACTTCAACTTGTACCTTCTGAATGTATACGTTTCTGCTTCCATCAACCTCACTATCTCTATTGTTTACTTCAGACTATTCAAAGCAATGTCTCTAATTCTGACAGTCTCATCATTCGCATTAGTTCCTCATTCACCAAAACTACAATTTCAACCATTCACCCATTGCCAGCTAAACTAGATCTCTGTATATATCAGATTCTCAGCTTCCAGCAATGTGTTAGATTCAGCGCAGTTGCAGATTCTCTACATTCACCACATGCTGAAGAGCTGCATTCTTATTCATCATTTCATTATTCATCATTTCCATCAACTTTGCTAACTGAATTATTTTCTTCCGTCTATCAACATAAGTGTGTATTTCGAACATTCTCCTAATTCCCAACATCTCCCAATTCACCTGAACTAACAATTTCTTATTTTCACTCATTCTCAGCAAACCTCTGTATCTATCAAATTCTCAGTTTGCAGCAATATGTTTGATTCAGCACATTTGCACTTACTGCAACTTCACCACAATTTGCATTTCTCCACATCCTATCATTTAAGCAAACCTGGCTCTCTGTATCTAGCAAAATATGAATTGATGGCAATTGATCTATTTTAAGATTATTTCTACCATCTTTGCAAATTCTCCAAATTCAATGATATTCACTGCTTGTAGCAGCTGCTTTCTCCTTGAACGTATAGGTTTCTCCAAATCCTTCAAGCTGGTTATGTCTATTAATTTCAACTGCTTATCAACATGAGTGCCTCTATTTCTAACACTTTACTTATTCCCAGATGTTCCTCATTCAGCTGTACCTCCAATTGCTCAATTACTCTCCTTCACAGTAAAACTAGTTCTCTGTAACTATCAATATCTTAAGTTTCACCAAACTCTTAGTCAATGTGCAGGTTCTCTGCAATCACAGCACCGTCAATTTCTCCATATCCTTCCATTTCAGTAAGTCTGGCTCTCTGTGTCGATCAAAATGTCAATTTCTAGCAATTCAGCAAATTCAAGCATTTACTTTAACTGCAGATATATCCGATTTCCCATATTTGTCAAATCTCCCATCCAATCTCTTCTGCTCTTTCACAGACTGTGCAACTTTCACCATTTCAATCAGTTTCTACATCTTCAACATTTTTTGCTGTCGATCTACTTTAATATCTCTGTTTCCAAAAAACTGCAATTTCTCAATTTCACACATTTTCAGCAACTCTAGCACTCTGTACTTGTCACATTCTCAGTTTGTGGCAATTTGTTACATTCAGCATATTTGCTTGTTCTAGGCATTCACGACAACTTCAACTTGTACATTCTGAAAGTACAAGTTTCTCCATTTCCAACAACCTGGCTATTTCTATAATTTTTTTCTGCTTATCTACATAAGTGTCTCAATTACTACCAATCTCCTCTTTTCCATCTGTTCCTTATTCAGCGGAACCTACAATTTCTCAATTTCATCCATTGTCAACAAACCTAGTCCTCTGTATCTATAAAATTCTCAGTATTCAGCAACGTGTAGATTCTGCACATTTTCAGATTCTCCGCATTCACCACAACTTCCACTTCTCCGTATCTTTACATTTAAGAAAACCTGGATATCTGTACCTAGCAAATTATAAATTTGATCAAATACTAACATTTTCTCTATTTGCAGATATATCCCATTCCCTTCATTTGCAATTTCTCCAAATGGAATTCTATTCGCTGCTTGTAGCTGCGTATCCTACTCTGAATATACAAGTTTCTCCTTTTCCAAAAACCTCGATATTCTCCTTACTTTCTTCTGCCTATCTACATAAATGTGTCTATTACAAATAATCACCTCATTCCTGGCCGCTCCTGAATCACCTGATCCTAAAGAATCTCAATTTTACGTAATGTCCGCAAATCTAATCCTCCATGTCTATCAAATTCGCAGTTTGCATTTATTTGTAGATTCAGCACAATACAGCTTTTCTGCATTCGCCAAAACTTCAACTTGTACCTTCTGAATGTATACGTTTCTGCTTCCATCAACCTCACTATCTCTATTGTTTACTTCAGACTATTCAAAGCAATGTCTCTAATTCTGACAGTCTCATCATTCGCATTAGTTCCTCATTCACCAAAACTACAATTTCAACCATTCACCCATTGCCAGCTAAACTAGATCTCTGTATATATCAGATTCTCAGCTTCCAGCAATGTGTTAGATTCAGCGCAGTTGCAGATTCTCTACATTCACCACATGCTGAAGAGCTGCATTCTTATTCATCATTTCATTATTCATCATTTCCATCAACTTTGCTAACTGAATTATTTTCTTCCGTCTATCAACATAAGTGTGTATTTCGAACATTCTCCTAATTCCCAACATCTCCCAATTCACCTGAACTAACAATTTCTTATTTTCACTCATTCTCAGCAAACCTCTGTATCTATCAAATTCTCAGTTTGCAGCAATATGTTTGATTCAGCACATTTGCACTTACTGCAACTTCACCACAATTTGCATTTCTCCACATCCTATCATTTAAGCAAACCTGGCTCTCTGTATCTAGCAAAATATGAATTGATGGCAATTGATCTATTTTAAGATTATTTCTACCATCTTTGCAAATTCTCCAAATTCAATGATATTCACTGCTTGTAGCAGCTGCTTTCTCCTTGAACGTATAGGTTTCTCCAAATCCTTCAAGCTGGTTATGTCTATTAATTTCAACTGCTTCTCAACATGAGTGCCTCTATTTCTAACAATTTACTTATTCCCAGCTGTTCCTCATTCAGCTGTACCTCCAATTGCTCAATTTCTCTCCTTAACAGTAAATCTAGTTCTCTGTAACTATCAATATCTTAAGTTTCACCAAACTCTTAGTCAATGTGCAGGTTCTCTGCAATCACAGCACCGTCAATTTCTCCATATCCTTCCATTTCAGTAAGTCTGGCTCTCTGTGTCGATCAAAATGTCAATTTCTAGCAATTCAGCAAATTCAAGCATTTACTTTAACTGCAGATATATCCGATTTCCCATATTTGTCAAATCTCCCATCCAATCTCTTCTGCTCTTTCACAGACTGTGCAACTTTCACCATTTCAATCAGTTTCTACATCTTCAACATTTTTTGCTGTCGATCTACTTTAATATCTCTGTTTCCAAAAAACTGCAATTTCTCAATTTCACACATTTTCAGCAACTCTAGCACTCTGTACTTGTCACATTCTCAGTTTGTGGCAATTTGTTACATTCAGCATATTTGCTTGTTCTAGGCATTCACGACAACTTCAACTTGTACATTCTGAAAGTACAAGTTTCTCCATTTCCAACAACCTGGCTATTTCTATAATTTTTTTCTGCTTATCTACATAAGTGTCTCAATTACTACCAATCTCCTCTTTTCCATCTGTTCCTTATTCAGCGGAACCTACAATTTCTCAATTTCATCCATTGTCAACAAACCTAGTCCTCTGTATCTATAAAATTCTCAGTATTCAGCAACGTGTAGATTCTGCACATTTTCAGATTCTCCGCATTCACCACAACTTCCACTTCTCCGTATCTTTACATTTAAGAAAACCTGGATATCTGTACCTAGCAAATTATAAATTTGATCAAATACTAACATTTTCTCTATTTGCAGATATATCCCATTCCCTTCATTTGCAATTTCTCCAAATGGAATTCTATTCGCTGCTTGTAGCTGCGTATCCTACTCTGAATATACAAGTTTCTCCTTTTCCAAAAACCTCGATATTCTCCTTACTTTCTTCTGCCTATCTACATAAATGTGTCTATTACAAATAATCACCTCATTCCTGGCCGCTCCTGAATCACCTGATCCTAAAGAATCTCAATTTTACGTAATGTCCGCAAATCTAATCCTCCATGTCTATCAAATTCGCAGTTTGCATTTATTTGTAGATTCAGCACAATACAGCTTTTCTGCATTCGCCAAAACTTCAACTTGTACCTTCTGAATGTATACGTTTCTGCTTCCATCAACCTCACTATCTCTATTGTTTACTTCAGACTATTCAAAGCAATGTCTCTAATTCTGACAGTCTCATCATTCGCATTAGTTCCTCATTCACCAAAACTACAATTTCAACCATTCACCCATTGCCAGCTAAACTAGATCTCTGTATATATCAGATTCTCAGCTTCCAGCAATGTGTTAGATTCAGCGCAGTTGCAGATTCTCTACATTCACCACATGCTGAAGAGCTGCATTCTTATTCATCATTTCATTATTCATCATTTCCATCAACTTTGCTAACTGAATTATTTTCTTCCGTCTATCAACATAAGTGTGTATTTCGAACATTCTCCTAATTCCCAACATCTCCCAATTCACCTGAACTAACAATTTCTTATTTTCACTCATTCTCAGCAAACCTCTGTATCTATCAAATTCTCAGTTTGCAGCAATATGTTTGATTCAGCACATTTGCACTTACTGCAACTTCACCACAATTTGCATTTCTCCACATCCTATCATTTAAGCAAACCTGGCTCTCTGTATCTAGCAAAATATGAATTGATGGCAATTGATCTATTTTAAGATTATTTCTACCATCTTTGCAAATTCTCCAAATTCAATGATATTCACTGCTTGTAGCAGCTGCTTTCTCCTTGAACGTATAGGTTTCTCCAAATCCTTCAAGCTGGTTATGTCTATTAATTTCAACTGCTTCTCAACATGAGTGCCTCTATTTCTAACAATTTACTTATTCCCAGCTGTTCCTCATTCAGCTGTACCTCCAATTGCTCAATTTCTCTCCTTAACAGTAAATCTAGTTCTCTGTAACTATCAATATCTTAAGTTTCACCAAACTCTTAGTCAATGTGCAGGTTCTCTGCAATCACAGCACCGTCAATTTCTCCATATCCTTCCATTTCAGTAAGTCTGGCTCTCTGTGTCGATCAAAATGTCAATTTCTAGCAATTCAGCAAATTCAAGCATTTACTTTAACTGCAGATATATCCGATTTCCCATATTTGTCAAATCTCCCATCCAATCTCTTCTGCTCTTTCACAGACTGTGCAACTTTCACCATTTCAATCAGTTTCTACATCTTCAACATTTTTTGCTGTCGATCTACTTTAATATCTCTGTTTCCAAAAAACTGCAATTTCTCAATTTCACACATTTTCAGCAACTCTAGCACTCTGTACTTGTCACATTCTCAGTTTGTGGCAATTTGTTACATTCAGCATATTTGCTTGTTCTAGGCATTCACGACAACTTCAACTTGTACATTCTGAAAGTACAAGTTTCTCCATTTCCAACAACCTGGCTATTTCTATAATTTTTTTCTGCTTATCTACATAAGTGTCTCAATTACTACCAATCTCCTCTTTTCCATCTGTTCCTTATTCAGCGGAACCTACAATTTCTCAATTTCATCCATTGTCAACAAACCTAGTCCTCTGTATCTATAAAATTCTCAGTATTCAGCAACGTGTAGATTCTGCACATTTTCAGATTCTCCGCATTCACCACAACTTCCACTTCTCCGTATCTTTACATTTAAGAAAACCTGGATATCTGTACCTAGCAAATTATAAATTTGATCAAATACTAACATTTTCTCTATTTGCAGATATATCCCATTCCCTTCATTTGCAATTTCTCCAAATGGAATTCTATTCGCTGCTTGTAGCTGCGTATCCTACTCTGAATATACAAGTTTCTCCTTTTCCAAAAACCTCGATATTCTCCTTACTTTCTTCTGCCTATCTACATAAATGTGTCTATTACAAATAATCACCTCATTCCTGGCCGCTCCTGAATCACCTGATCCTAAAGAATCTCAATTTTACGTAATGTCCGCAAATCTAATCCTCCATGTCTATCAAATTCGCAGTTTGCATTTATTTGTAGATTCAGCACAATACAGCTTTTCTGCATTCGCCAAAACTTCAACTTGTACCTTCTGAATGTATACGTTTCTGCTTCCATCAACCTCACTATCTCTATTGTTTACTTCAGACTATTCAAAGCAATGTCTCTAATTCTGACAGTCTCATCATTCGCATTAGTTCCTCATTCACCAAAACTACAATTTCAACCATTCACCCATTGCCAGCTAAACTAGATCTCTGTATATATCAGATTCTCAGCTTCCAGCAATGTGTTAGATTCAGCGCAGTTGCAGATTCTCTACATTCACCACATGCTGAAGAGCTGCATTCTTATTCATCATTTCATTATTCATCATTTCCATCAACTTTGCTAACTGAATTATTTTCTTCCGTCTATCAACATAAGTGTGTATTTCGAACATTCTCCTAATTCCCAACATCTCCCAATTCACCTGAACTAACAATTTCTTATTTTCACTCATTCTCAGCAAACCTCTGTATCTATCAAATTCTCAGTTTGCAGCAATATGTTTGATTCAGCACATTTGCACTTACTGCAACTTCACCACAATTTGCATTTCTCCACATCCTATCATTTAAGCAAACCTGGCTCTCTGTATCTAGCAAAATATGAATTGATGGCAATTGATCTATTTTAAGATTATTTCTACCATCTTTGCAAATTCTCCAAATTCAATGATATTCACTGCTTGTAGCAGCTGCTTTCTCCTTGAACGTATAGGTTTCTCCAAATCCTTCAAGCTGGTTATGTCTATTAATTTCAACTGCTTCTCAACATGAGTGCCTCTATTTCTAACAATTTACTTATTCCCAGCTGTTCCTCATTCAGCTGTACCTCCAATTGCTCAATTTCTCTCCTTAACAGTAAATCTAGTTCTCTGTAACTATCAATATCTTAAGTTTCACCAAACTCTTAGTCAATGTGCAGGTTCTCTGCAATCACAGCACCGTCAATTTCTCCATATCCTTCCATTTCAGTAAGTCTGGCTCTCTGTGTCGATCAAAATGTCAATTTCTAGCAATTCAGCAAATTCAAGCATTTACTTTAACTGCAGATATATCCGATTTCCCATATTTGTCAAATCTCCCATCCAATCTCTTCTGCTCTTTCACAGACTGTGCAACTTTCACCATTTCAATCAGTTTCTACATCTTCAACATTTTTTGCTGTCGATCTACTTTAATATCTCTGTTTCCAAAAAACTGCAATTTCTCAATTTCACACATTTTCAGCAACTCTAGCACTCTGTACTTGTCACATTCTCAGTTTGTGGCAATTTGTTACATTCAGCATATTTGCTTGTTCTAGGCATTCACGACAACTTCAACTTGTACATTCTGAAAGTACAAGTTTCTCCATTTCCAACAACCTGGCTATTTCTATAATTTTTTTCTGCTTATCTACATAAGTGTCTCAATTACTACCAATCTCCTCTTTTCCATCTGTTCCTTATTCAGCGGAACCTACAATTTCTCAATTTCATCCATTGTCAACAAACCTAGTCCTCTGTATCTATAAAATTCTCAGTATTCAGCAACGTGTAGATTCTGCACATTTTCAGATTCTCCGCATTCACCACAACTTCCACTTCTCCGTATCTTTACATTTAAGAAAACCTGGATATCTGTACCTAGCAAATTATAAATTTGATCAAATACTAACATTTTCTCTATTTGCAGATATATCCCATTCCCTTCATTTGCAATTTCTCCAAATGGAATTCTATTCGCTGCTTGTAGCTGCGTATCCTACTCTGAATATACAAGTTTCTCCTTTTCCAAAAACCTCGATATTCTCCTTACTTTCTTCTGCCTATCTACATAAATGTGTCTATTACAAATAATCACCTCATTCCTGGCCGCTCCTGAATCACCTGATCCTAAAGAATCTCAATTTTACGTAATGTCCGCAAATCTAATCCTCCATGTCTATCAAATTCGCAGTTTGCATTTATTTGTAGATTCAGCACAATACAGCTTTTCTGCATTCGCCAAAACTTCAACTTGTACCTTCTGAATGTATACGTTTCTGCTTCCATCAACCTCACTATCTCTATTGTTTACTTCAGACTATTCAAAGCAATGTCTCTAATTCTGACAGTCTCATCATTCGCATTAGTTCCTCATTCACCAAAACTACAATTTCAACCATTCACCCATTGCCAGCTAAACTAGATCTCTGTATATATCAGATTCTCAGCTTCCAGCAATGTGTTAGATTCAGCGCAGTTGCAGATTCTCTACATTCACCACATGCTGAAGAGCTGCATTCTTATTCATCATTTCATTATTCATCATTTCCATCAACTTTGCTAACTGAATTATTTTCTTCCGTCTATCAACATAAGTGTGTATTTCGAACATTCTCCTAATTCCCAACATCTCCCAATTCACCTGAACTAACAATTTCTTATTTTCACTCATTCTCAGCAAACCTCTGTATCTATCAAATTCTCAGTTTGCAGCAATATGTTTGATTCAGCACATTTGCACTTACTGCAACTTCACCACAATTTGCATTTCTCCACATCCTATCATTTAAGCAAACCTGGCTCTCTGTATCTAGCAAAATATGAATTGATGGCAATTGATCTATTTTAAGATTATTTCTACCATCTTTGCAAATTCTCCAAATTCAATGATATTCACTGCTTGTAGCAGCTGCTTTCTCCTTGAACGTATAGGTTTCTCCAAATCCTTCAAGCTGGTTATGTCTATTAATTTCAACTGCTTCTCAACATGAGTGCCTCTATTTCTAACAATTTACTTATTCCCAGCTGTTCCTCATTCAGCTGTACCTCCAATTGCTCAATTTCTCTCCTTAACAGTAAATCTAGTTCTCTGTAACTATCAATATCTTAAGTTTCACCAAACTCTTAGTCAATGTGCAGGTTCTCTGCAATCACAGCACCGTCAATTTCTCCATATCCTTCCATTTCAGTAAGTCTGGCTCTCTGTGTCGATCAAAATGTCAATTTCTAGCAATTCAGCAAATTCAAGCATTTACTTTAACTGCAGATATATCCGATTTCCCATATTTGTCAAATCTCCCATCCAATCTCTTCTGCTCTTTCACAGACTGTGCAACTTTCACCATTTCAATCAGTTTCTACATCTTCAACATTTTTTGCTGTCGATCTACTTTAATATCTCTGTTTCCAAAAAACTGCAATTTCTCAATTTCACACATTTTCAGCAACTCTAGCACTCTGTACTTGTCACATTCTCAGTTTGTGGCAATTTGTTACATTCAGCATATTTGCTTGTTCTAGGCATTCACGACAACTTCAACTTGTACATTCTGAAAGTACAAGTTTCTCCATTTCCAACAACCTGGCTATTTCTATAATTTTTTTCTGCTTATCTACATAAGTGTCTCAATTACTACCAATCTCCTCTTTTCCATCTGTTCCTTATTCAGCGGAACCTACAATTTCTCAATTTCATCCATTGTCAACAAACCTAGTCCTCTGTATCTATAAAATTCTCAGTATTCAGCAACGTGTAGATTCTGCACATTTTCAGATTCTCCGCATTCACCACAACTTCCACTTCTCCGTATCTTTACATTTAAGAAAACCTGGATATCTGTACCTAGCAAATTATAAATTTGATCAAATACTAACATTTTCTCTATTTGCAGATATATCCCATTCCCTTCATTTGCAATTTCTCCAAATGGAATTCTATTCGCTGCTTGTAGCTGCGTATCCTACTCTGAATATACAAGTTTCTCCTTTTCCAAAAACCTCGATATTCTCCTTACTTTCTTCTGCCTATCTACATAAATGTGTCTATTACAAATAATCACCTCATTCCTGGCCGCTCCTGAATCACCTGATCCTAAAGAATCTCAATTTTACGTAATGTCCGCAAATCTAATCCTCCATGTCTATCAAATTCGCAGTTTGCATTTATTTGTAGATTCAGCACAATACAGCTTTTCTGCATTCGCCAAAACTTCAACTTGTACCTTCTGAATGTATACGTTTCTGCTTCCATCAACCTCACTATCTCTATTGTTTACTTCAGACTATTCAAAGCAATGTCTCTAATTCTGACAGTCTCATCATTCGCATTAGTTCCTCATTCACCAAAACTACAATTTCAACCATTCACCCATTGCCAGCTAAACTAGATCTCTGTATATATCAGATTCTCAGCTTCCAGCAATGTGTTAGATTCAGCGCAGTTGCAGATTCTCTACATTCACCACATGCTGAAGAGCTGCATTCTTATTCATCATTTCATTATTCATCATTTCCATCAACTTTGCTAACTGAATTATTTTCTTCCGTCTATCAACATAAGTGTGTATTTCGAACATTCTCCTAATTCCCAACATCTCCCAATTCACCTGAACTAACAATTTCTTATTTTCACTCATTCTCAGCAAACCTCTGTATCTATCAAATTCTCAGTTTGCAGCAATATGTTTGATTCAGCACATTTGCACTTACTGCAACTTCACCACAATTTGCATTTCTCCACATCCTATCATTTAAGCAAACCTGGCTCTCTGTATCTAGCAAAATATGAATTGATGGCAATTGATCTATTTTAAGATTATTTCTACCATCTTTGCAAATTCTCCAAATTCAATGATATTCACTGCTTGTAGCAGCTGCTTTCTCCTTGAACGTATAGGTTTCTCCAAATCCTTCAAGCTGGTTATGTCTATTAATTTCAACTGCTTCTCAACATGAGTGCCTCTATTTCTAACAATTTACTTATTCCCAGCTGTTCCTCATTCAGCTGTACCTCCAATTGCTCAATTTCTCTCCTTAACAGTAAATCTAGTTCTCTGTAACTATCAATATCTTAAGTTTCACCAAACTCTTAGTCAATGTGCAGGTTCTCTGCAATCACAGCACCGTCAATTTCTCCATATCCTTCCATTTCAGTAAGTCTGGCTCTCTGTGTCGATCAAAATGTCAATTTCTAGCAATTCAGCAAATTCAAGCATTTACTTTAACTGCAGATATATCCGATTTCCCATATTTGTCAAATCTCCCATCCAATCTCTTCTGCTCTTTCACAGACTGTGCAACTTTCACCATTTCAATCAGTTTCTACATCTTCAACATTTTTTGCTGTCGATCTACTTTAATATCTCTGTTTCCAAAAAACTGCAATTTCTCAATTTCACACATTTTCAGCAACTCTAGCACTCTGTACTTGTCACATTCTCAGTTTGTGGCAATTTGTTACATTCAGCATATTTGCTTGTTCTAGGCATTCACGACAACTTCAACTTGTACATTCTGAAAGTACAAGTTTCTCCATTTCCAACAACCTGGCTATTTCTATAATTTTTTTCTGCTTATCTACATAAGTGTCTCAATTACTACCAATCTCCTCTTTTCCATCTGTTCCTTATTCAGCGGAACCTACAATTTCTCAATTTCATCCATTGTCAACAAACCTAGTCCTCTGTATCTATAAAATTCTCAGTATTCAGCAACGTGTAGATTCTGCACATTTTCAGATTCTCCGCATTCACCACAACTTCCACTTCTCCGTATCTTTACATTTAAGAAAACCTGGATATCTGTACCTAGCAAATTATAAATTTGATCAAATACTAACATTTTCTCTATTTGCAGATATATCCCATTCCCTTCATTTGCAATTTCTCCAAATGGAATTCTATTCGCTGCTTGTAGCTGCGTATCCTACTCTGAATATACAAGTTTCTCCTTTTCCAAAAACCTCGATATTCTCCTTACTTTCTTCTGCCTATCTACATAAATGTGTCTATTACAAATAATCACCTCATTCCTGGCCGCTCCTGAATCACCTGATCCTAAAGAATCTCAATTTTACGTAATGTCCGCAAATCTAATCCTCCATGTCTATCAAATTCGCAGTTTGCATTTATTTGTAGATTCAGCACAATACAGCTTTTCTGCATTCGCCAAAACTTCAACTTGTACCTTCTGAATGTATACGTTTCTGCTTCCATCAACCTCACTATCTCTATTGTTTACTTCAGACTATTCAAAGCAATGTCTCTAATTCTGACAGTCTCATCATTCGCATTAGTTCCTCATTCACCAAAACTACAATTTCAACCATTCACCCATTGCCAGCTAAACTAGATCTCTGTATATATCAGATTCTCAGCTTCCAGCAATGTGTTAGATTCAGCGCAGTTGCAGATTCTCTACATTCACCACATGCTGAAGAGCTGCATTCTTATTCATCATTTCATTATTCATCATTTCCATCAACTTTGCTAACTGAATTATTTTCTTCCGTCTATCAACATAAGTGTGTATTTCGAACATTCTCCTAATTCCCAACATCTCCCAATTCACCTGAACTAACAATTTCTTATTTTCACTCATTCTCAGCAAACCTCTGTATCTATCAAATTCTCAGTTTGCAGCAATATGTTTGATTCAGCACATTTGCACTTACTGCAACTTCACCACAATTTGCATTTCTCCACATCCTATCATTTAAGCAAACCTGGCTCTCTGTATCTAGCAAAATATGAATTGATGGCAATTGATCTATTTTAAGATTATTTCTACCATCTTTGCAAATTCTCCAAATTCAATGATATTCACTGCTTGTAGCAGCTGCTTTCTCCTTGAACGTATAGGTTTCTCCAAATCCTTCAAGCTGGTTATGTCTATTAATTTCAACTGCTTCTCAACATGAGTGCCTCTATTTCTAACAATTTACTTATTCCCAGCTGTTCCTCATTCAGCTGTACCTCCAATTGCTCAATTTCTCTCCTTAACAGTAAATCTAGTTCTCTGTAACTATCAATATCTTAAGTTTCACCAAACTCTTAGTCAATGTGCAGGTTCTCTGCAATCACAGCACCGTCAATTTCTCCATATCCTTCCATTTCAGTAAGTCTGGCTCTCTGTGTCGATCAAAATGTCAATTTCTAGCAATTCAGCAAATTCAAGCATTTACTTTAACTGCAGATATATCCGATTTCCCATATTTGTCAAATCTCCCATCCAATCTCTTCTGCTCTTTCACAGACTGTGCAACTTTCACCATTTCAATCAGTTTCTACATCTTCAACATTTTTTGCTGTCGATCTACTTTAATATCTCTGTTTCCAAAAAACTGCAATTTCTCAATTTCACACATTTTCAGCAACTCTAGCACTCTGTACTTGTCACATTCTCAGTTTGTGGCAATTTGTTACATTCAGCATATTTGCTTGTTCTAGGCATTCACGACAACTTCAACTTGTACATTCTGAAAGTACAAGTTTCTCCATTTCCAACAACCTGGCTATTTCTATAATTTTTTTCTGCTTATCTACATAAGTGTCTCAATTACTACCAATCTCCTCTTTTCCATCTGTTCCTTATTCAGCGGAACCTACAATTTCTCAATTTCATCCATTGTCAACAAACCTAGTCCTCTGTATCTATAAAATTCTCAGTATTCAGCAACGTGTAGATTCTGCACATTTTCAGATTCTCCGCATTCACCACAACTTCCACTTCTCCGTATCTTTACATTTAAGAAAACCTGGATATCTGTACCTAGCAAATTATAAATTTGATCAAATACTAACATTTTCTCTATTTGCAGATATATCCCATTCCCTTCATTTGCAATTTCTCCAAATGGAATTCTATTCGCTGCTTGTAGCTGCGTATCCTACTCTGAATATACAAGTTTCTCCTTTTCCAAAAACCTCGATATTCTCCTTACTTTCTTCTGCCTATCTACATAAATGTGTCTATTACAAATAATCACCTCATTCCTGGCCGCTCCTGAATCACCTGATCCTAAAGAATCTCAATTTTACGTAATGTCCGCAAATCTAATCCTCCATGTCTATCAAATTCGCAGTTTGCATTTATTTGTAGATTCAGCACAATACAGCTTTTCTGCATTCGCCAAAACTTCAACTTGTACCTTCTGAATGTATACGTTTCTGCTTCCATCAACCTCACTATCTCTATTGTTTACTTCAGACTATTCAAAGCAATGTCTCTAATTCTGACAGTCTCATCATTCGCATTAGTTCCTCATTCACCAAAACTACAATTTCAACCATTCACCCATTGCCAGCTAAACTAGATCTCTGTATATATCAGATTCTCAGCTTCCAGCAATGTGTTAGATTCAGCGCAGTTGCAGATTCTCTACATTCACCACATGCTGAAGAGCTGCATTCTTATTCATCATTTCATTATTCATCATTTCCATCAACTTTGCTAACTGAATTATTTTCTTCCGTCTATCAACATAAGTGTGTATTTCGAACATTCTCCTAATTCCCAACATCTCCCAATTCACCTGAACTAACAATTTCTTATTTTCACTCATTCTCAGCAAACCTCTGTATCTATCAAATTCTCAGTTTGCAGCAATATGTTTGATTCAGCACATTTGCACTTACTGCAACTTCACCACAATTTGCATTTCTCCACATCCTATCATTTAAGCAAACCTGGCTCTCTGTATCTAGCAAAATATGAATTGATGGCAATTGATCTATTTTAAGATTATTTCTACCATCTTTGCAAATTCTCCAAATTCAATGATATTCACTGCTTGTAGCAGCTGCTTTCTCCTTGAACGTATAGGTTTCTCCAAATCCTTCAAGCTGGTTATGTCTATTAATTTCAACTGCTTCTCAACATGAGTGCCTCTATTTCTAACAATTTACTTATTCCCAGCTGTTCCTCATTCAGCTGTACCTCCAATTGCTCAATTTCTCTCCTTAACAGTAAATCTAGTTCTCTGTAACTATCAATATCTTAAGTTTCACCAAACTCTTAGTCAATGTGCAGGTTCTCTGCAATCACAGCACCGTCAATTTCTCCATATCCTTCCATTTCAGTAAGTCTGGCTCTCTGTGTCGATCAAAATGTCAATTTCTAGCAATTCAGCAAATTCAAGCATTTACTTTAACTGCAGATATATCCGATTTCCCATATTTGTCAAATCTCCCATCCAATCTCTTCTGCTCTTTCACAGACTGTGCAACTTTCACCATTTCAATCAGTTTCTACATCTTCAACATTTTTTGCTGTCGATCTACTTTAATATCTCTGTTTCCAAAAAACTGCAATTTCTCAATTTCACACATTTTCAGCAACTCTAGCACTCTGTACTTGTCACATTCTCAGTTTGTGGCAATTTGTTACATTCAGCATATTTGCTTGTTCTAGGCATTCACGACAACTTCAACTTGTACATTCTGAAAGTACAAGTTTCTCCATTTCCAACAACCTGGCTATTTCTATAATTTTTTTCTGCTTATCTACATAAGTGTCTCAATTACTACCAATCTCCTCTTTTCCATCTGTTCCTTATTCAGCGGAACCTACAATTTCTCAATTTCATCCATTGTCAACAAACCTAGTCCTCTGTATCTATAAAATTCTCAGTATTCAGCAACGTGTAGATTCTGCACATTTTCAGATTCTCCGCATTCACCACAACTTCCACTTCTCCGTATCTTTACATTTAAGAAAACCTGGATATCTGTACCTAGCAAATTATAAATTTGATCAAATACTAACATTTTCTCTATTTGCAGATATATCCCATTCCCTTCATTTGCAATTTCTCCAAATGGAATTCTATTCGCTGCTTGTAGCTGCGTATCCTACTCTGAATATACAAGTTTCTCCTTTTCCAAAAACCTCGATATTCTCCTTACTTTCTTCTGCCTATCTACATAAATGTGTCTATTACAAATAATCACCTCATTCCTGGCCGCTCCTGAATCACCTGATCCTAAAGAATCTCAATTTTACGTAATGTCCGCAAATCTAATCCTCCATGTCTATCAAATTCGCAGTTTGCATTTATTTGTAGATTCAGCACAATACAGCTTCTCCGCATTCACCACAACTTCAACTTGTACCTTCTGAATGTATACGTTTCTGCTTCCATCAACCTCACTATCTCTATTGTTTACTTCAGACTATTCAAAGCAATGTCTCTATTTATAACAGTCTCATCATTCGCATTAGTTCCTCATTCACCAAAACTACAATTTCAACCATTCACCCATTGCCAGCTAAACTAGCTCTCTGTATATATCAGATTCTCAGCTTCCAGCAATGTGTTAGATTCAGCACATTTGCAGATTCTCTACATTCACCAAAAGCTGAAGAGCTGCATTCTGATTCATCATTTCATCATTCATCATTTCCATCAACTTTGCTAACTGAATTATTTTCTTCCGTCTATCAACATAAGTGTGTATTTCGAACATTCTCCTAATTCCCAACATCTCCCAATTCACCTGAACTAACAATTTCTTATTTTCACTCATTCTCAGCAAACCTCTGTATCTATCAAATTCTCAGTTTGCAGCAATATGTTTGATTCAGCACATTTGCACTTACTGCAACTTCACCACAATTTGCATTTCTCCACATCCTAACATTTAAGCAAACCTGGCTCTCTGTATCTAGCAAAATATGAATTGATGGCAATTGAACCATTTTAAGATTATTTCTACCATCTTTGCAAATTCTCCAAATTCAATGATATTCACTGCTTGTAGCAGCTGCTCCCTCCTTGAACGTATAGGTTTCTCCAAATCCTTCAAGCTGGTTATGTCTATTAATTTCAACTGCTTCTCAACATGAGTGCCTCTATTTCTAACACTTTACTTATTCCCAGATGTTCCTCATTCCGCTGTACCTCCAATTGCTCAATTACTCTCCTTCACAGTAAAACTAGTTCTCTGTAACTATCAATATCGTAAGTTTCACCAAACTATTAGACAATGTGCAGGTTCTCTGCAATCACAGCACCGTCAATTTCTCCATATCCATCAATTTCAGTAAATCTGGCTCTCTGTGTCTAGCAAAATAACACTTGATGGCAATTGATCCATTTTAAGATTTTTTCTACCATCTTTGCAAATTCTCCAAATTCAATGATATTCACTGCTTGTAGCAGCTGCTCCCTCCTTGAACGTATAGGTTTCTCCAAATCCTTCAAGCTGGTTATGTCAAGTAATTTCAACTGCTTCACAACATGAGTGCCTTTATTACTAACTATTTACTTATTCCCAGCTGTTCTTCATTCAGCTGTAACACCAATTGCTCAATTTCTCTCCTTAACAGTAAATCTAGTTCTCTGTAACTATCAATATCTTAAGTTTCACCAAACGCTTAGTCAATGTGCAGATTCTCTGCAATCACAGCACCGTCAATTTCTCCATACCCTTCAATTTCAGTAAATCTGGCTCTCTGTGTCTATCAAACTGCCAATTTCTAGCAATTCAGCAAATTCAAGCATTTACTTTAACTGCAGATATATCCGATTTCCCATATTTGTCAAATCTCCCATCCAATCTCTTCCGCTCTTTCACAGAATGTGCAACTTTCACCATTTCAATCATTTTCTACATCTTCAACATTTTTTGCTGTCGATCTACATTAATATCTCTATTACGGAAAAACTGCAATTTCTCAATTTCACACATTGTCAGCAACTCTAGCACTCTGTACTTGTCACATTCTCAGTTTGTGGCAATTTGTTACATTCAGCATATTTGCTTGTTCTAGGCATTCACAAGAACTTCAACTTGTACATTCTGAAAGTACAGGTTTCTCCATTTCCATCAACCTGGCTATGTCTATAATTTTTTTCTGCTTATCTACATAAGTGTCTCAATTACTAACAATCTCCTCTTTTCCATCTGTTCCTCATTCAGCGGAACCTACAATTTCTCAATTTCATCCATTGTCAACAAACCTAGTCCTCTGTATCTATAAAATTCTCAGTATTCAGCAACGTGTAGATTCTGCACATTTTCAGATTCTCCGCATTCACCACAACTTCCACTTCTCCGTATCTTTACATTTAAGAAAACCTGGATATCTGTACCTAGCAAATTATAAATTTGATCAAATACTAACATTTTCTCTATTTGCAGATATATCCCATTCCCTTCATTTGCAATTTCTCCAAATGGAATTCTATTCGCTGCTTGTAGCTGCGTATCCTACTCTGAATATACAAGTTTCTCCTTTTCCAAAAACCTCGATATTCTCCTTACTTTCTTCTGCCTATCTACATAAATGTGTCTATTACAAATAATCACCTCATTCCTGGCCGCTCCTGAATCACCTGATCCTAAAGAATCTCAATTTTAAGTATTGTCCGCAAATCTAATCCTCCATGTCTATCAAATTCGCAGTTTGCATTTATTTGTAGATTCAGCACAATACAGCTTTTCTGCATTCGCCAAAACTTCAACTTGTACCTTCTGAATGTATACGTTTCTGCTTCCATCAACCTCACTATCTCTATTGTTTACTTCAGACTATTCAAAGCAATGTCTCTAATTCTGACAGTCTCATCATTCGCATTAGTTCCTCATTCACCAAAACTACAATTTCAACCATTCACCCATTGCCAGCTAAACTAGATCTCTGTATATATCAGATTCTCAGCTTCCAGCAATGTGTTAGATTCAGCGCAGTTGCAGATTCTCTACATTCACCACATGCTGAAGAGCTGCATTCTTATTCATCATTTCATTATTCATCATTTCCATCAACTTTGCTAACTGAATTATTTTCTTCCGTCTATCAACATAAGTGTGTATTTCGAACATTCTCCTAATTCCCAACATCTCCCAATTCACCTGAACTAACAATTTCTTATTTTCACTCATTCTCAGCAAACCTCTGTATCTATCAAATTCTCAGTTTGCAGCAATATGTTTGATTCAGCACATTTGCACTTACTGCAACTTCACCACAATTTGCATTTCTCCACATCCTATCATTTAAGCAAACCTGGCTCTCTGTATCTAGCAAAATATGAATTGATGGCAATTGATCTATTTTAAGATTATTTCTACCATCTTTGCAAATTCTCCAAATTCAATGATATTCACTGCTTGTAGCAGCTGCTTTCTCCTTGAACTTATAGGTTTCTTCAAATCCTTCAAGCTGGTTATGTCTATTAATTTCAACTGCTTCTCAACATGAGTGCCTCTATTTCTAACAATTTACTTATTCCCAGCTGTTCCTCATTCAGCTGTACCTCCAATTGCTCAATTTCTCTCCTTAACAGTAAATCTAGTTCTCTGTAACTATCAATATCTTAAGTTTCACCAAACTCTTAGTCAATGTGCAGGTTCTCTGCAATCACAGCACCGTCAATTTCTCCATATCCTTCCATTTCAGTAAGTCTGGCTCTCTGTGTCGATCAAAATGTCAATTTCTAGCAATTCAGCAAATTCAAGCATTTACTTTAACTGCAGATATATCCGATTTCCCATATTTGTCAAATCTCCCATCCAATCTCTTCTGCTCTTTCACAGACTGTGCAACTTTCACCATTTCAATCAGTTTCTACATCTTCAACATTTTTTGCTGTCGATCTACTTTAATATCTCTGTTTCCAAAAAACTGCAATTTCTCAATTTCACACATTTTCAGCAACTCTAGCACTCTGTACTTGTCACATTCTCAGTTTGTGGCAATTTGTTACATTCAGCATATTTGCTTGTTCTAGGCATTCACGACAACTTCAACTTGTACATTCTGAAAGTACAAGTTTCTCCATTTCCAACAACCTGGCTATTTCTATAATTTTTTTCTGCTTATCTACATAAGTGTCTCAATTACTACCAATCTCCTCTTTTCCATCTGTTCCTTATTCAGCGGAACCTACAATTTCTCAATTTCATCCATTGTCAACAAACCTAGTCCTCTGTATCTATAAAATTCTCAGTATTCAGCAACGTGTAGATTCTGCACATTTTCAGATTCTCCGCATTCACCACAACTTCCACTTCTCCGTATCTTTACATTTAAGAAAACCTGGATATCTGTACCTAGCAAATTATAAATTTGATCAAATACTAACATTTTCTCTATTTGCAGATATATCCCATTCCCTTCATTTGCAATTTCTCCAAATGGAATTCTATTCGCTGCTTGTAGCTGCGTATCCTACTCTGAATATACAAGTTTCTCCTTTTCCAAAAACCTCGATATTCTCCTTACTTTCTTCTGCCTATCTACATAAATGTGTCTATTACAAATAATCACCTCATTCCTGGCCGCTCCTGAATCACCTGATCCTAAAGAATCTCAATTTTACGTAATGTCCGCAAATCTAATCCTCCATGTCTATCAAATTCGCAGTTTGCATTTATTTGTAGATTCAGCACAATACAGCTTTTCTGCATTCGCCAAAACTTCAACTTGTACCTTCTGAATGTATACGTTTCTGCTTCCATCAACCTCACTATCTCTATTGTTTACTTCAGACTATTCAAAGCAATGTCTCTAATTCTGACAGTCTCATCATTCGCATTAGTTCCTCATTCACCAAAACTACAATTTCAACCATTCACCCATTGCCAGCTAAACTAGATCTCTGTATATATCAGATTCTCAGCTTCCAGCAATGTGTTAGATTCAGCGCAGTTGCAGATTCTCTACATTCACCACATGCTGAAGAGCTGCATTCTTATTCATCATTTCATTATTCATCATTTCCATCAACTTTGCTAACTGAATTATTTTCTTCCGTCTATCAACATAAGTGTGTATTTCGAACATTCTCCTAATTCCCAACATCTCCCAATTCACCTGAACTAACAATTTCTTATTTTCACTCATTCTCAGCAAACCTCTGTATCTATCAAATTCTCAGTTTGCAGCAATATGTTTGATTCAGCACATTTGCACTTACTGCAACTTCACCACAATTTGCATTTCTCCACATCCTATCATTTAAGCAAACCTGGCTCTCTGTATCTAGCAAAATATGAATTGATGGCAATTGATCTATTTTAAGATTATTTCTACCATCTTTGCAAATTCTCCAAATTCAATGATATTCACTGCTTGTAGCAGCTGCTTTCTCCTTGAACGTATAGGTTTCTCCAAATCCTTCAAGCTGGTTATGTCTATTAATTTCAACTGCTTCTCAACATGAGTGCCTCTATTTCTAACAATTTACTTATTCCCAGCTGTTCCTCATTCAGCTGTACCTCCAATTGCTCAATTTCTCTCCTTAACAGTAAATCTAGTTCTCTGTAACTATCAATATCTTAAGTTTCACCAAACTCTTAGTCAATGTGCAGGTTCTCTGCAATCACAGCACCGTCAATTTCTCCATATCCTTCCATTTCAGTAAGTCTGGCTCTCTGTGTCGATCAAAATGTCAATTTCTAGCAATTCAGCAAATTCAAGCATTTACTTTAACTGCAGATATATCCGATTTCCCATATTTGTCAAATCTCCCATCCAATCTCTTCTGCTCTTTCACAGACTGTGCAACTTTCACCATTTCAATCAGTTTCTACATCTTCAACATTTTTTGCTGTCGATCTACTTTAATATCTCTGTTTCCAAAAAACTGCAATTTCTCAATTTCACACATTTTCAGCAACTCTAGCACTCTGTACTTGTCACATTCTCAGTTTGTGGCAATTTGTTACATTCAGCATATTTGCTTGTTCTAGGCATTCACGACAACTTCAACTTGTACATTCTGAAAGTACAAGTTTCTCCATTTCCAACAACCTGGCTATTTCTATAATTTTTTTCTGCTTATCTACATAAGTGTCTCAATTACTACCAATCTCCTCTTTTCCATCTGTTCCTTATTCAGCGGAACCTACAATTTCTCAATTTCATCCATTGTCAACAAACCTAGTCCTCTGTATCTATAAAATTCTCAGTATTCAGCAACGTGTAGATTCTGCACATTTTCAGATTCTCCGCATTCACCACAACTTCCACTTCTCCGTATCTTTACATTTAAGAAAACCTGGATATCTGTACCTAGCAAATTATAAATTTGATCAAATACTAACATTTTCTCTATTTGCAGATATATCCCATTCCCTTCATTTGCAATTTCTCCAAATGGAATTCTATTCGCTGCTTGTAGCTGCGTATCCTACTCTGAATATACAAGTTTCTCCTTTTCCAAAAACCTCGATATTCTCCTTACTTTCTTCTGCCTATCTACATAAATGTGTCTATTACAAATAATCACCTCATTCCTGGCCGCTCCTGAATCACCTGATCCTAAAGAATCTCAATTTTACGTAATGTCCGCAAATCTAATCCTCCATGTCTATCAAATTCGCAGTTTGCATTTATTTGTAGATTCAGCACAATACAGCTTTTCTGCATTCGCCAAAACTTCAACTTGTACCTTCTGAATGTATACGTTTCTGCTTCCATCAACCTCACTATCTCTATTGTTTACTTCAGACTATTCAAAGCAATGTCTCTAATTCTGACAGTCTCATCATTCGCATTAGTTCCTCATTCACCAAAACTACAATTTCAACCATTCACCCATTGCCAGCTAAACTAGATCTCTGTATATATCAGATTCTCAGCTTCCAGCAATGTGTTAGATTCAGCGCAGTTGCAGATTCTCTACATTCACCACATGCTGAAGAGCTGCATTCTTATTCATCATTTCATTATTCATCATTTCCATCAACTTTGCTAACTGAATTATTTTCTTCCGTCTATCAACATAAGTGTGTATTTCGAACATTCTCCTAATTCCCAACATCTCCCAATTCACCTGAACTAACAATTTCTTATTTTCACTCATTCTCAGCAAACCTCTGTATCTATCAAATTCTCAGTTTGCAGCAATATGTTTGATTCAGCACATTTGCACTTACTGCAACTTCACCACAATTTGCATTTCTCCACATCCTATCATTTAAGCAAACCTGGCTCTCTGTATCTAGCAAAATATGAATTGATGGCAATTGATCTATTTTAAGATTATTTCTACCATCTTTGCAAATTCTCCAAATTCAATGATATTCACTGCTTGTAGCAGCTGCTTTCTCCTTGAACGTATAGGTTTCTCCAAATCCTTCAAGCTGGTTATGTCTATTAATTTCAACTGCTTCTCAACATGAGTGCCTCTATTTCTAACAATTTACTTATTCCCAGCTGTTCCTCATTCAGCTGTACCTCCAATTGCTCAATTTCTCTCCTTAACAGTAAATCTAGTTCTCTGTAACTATCAATATCTTAAGTTTCACCAAACTCTTAGTCAATGTGCAGGTTCTCTGCAATCACAGCACCGTCAATTTCTCCATATCCTTCCATTTCAGTAAGTCTGGCTCTCTGTGTCGATCAAAATGTCAATTTCTAGCAATTCAGCAAATTCAAGCATTTACTTTAACTGCAGATATATCCGATTTCCCATATTTGTCAAATCTCCCATCCAATCTCTTCTGCTCTTTCACAGACTGTGCAACTTTCACCATTTCAATCAGTTTCTACATCTTCAACATTTTTTGCTGTCGATCTACTTTAATATCTCTGTTTCCAAAAAACTGCAATTTCTCAATTTCACACATTTTCAGCAACTCTAGCACTCTGTACTTGTCACATTCTCAGTTTGTGGCAATTTGTTACATTCAGCATATTTGCTTGTTCTAGGCATTCACGACAACTTCAACTTGTACATTCTGAAAGTACAAGTTTCTCCATTTCCAACAACCTGGCTATTTCTATAATTTTTTTCTGCTTATCTACATAAGTGTCTCAATTACTACCAATCTCCTCTTTTCCATCTGTTCCTTATTCAGCGGAACCTACAATTTCTCAATTTCATCCATTGTCAACAAACCTAGTCCTCTGTATCTATAAAATTCTCAGTATTCAGCAACGTGTAGATTCTGCACATTTTCAGATTCTCCGCATTCACCACAACTTCCACTTCTCCGTATCTTTACATTTAAGAAAACCTGGATATCTGTACCTAGCAAATTATAAATTTGATCAAATACTAACATTTTCTCTATTTGCAGATATATCCCATTCCCTTCATTTGCAATTTCTCCAAATGGAATTCTATTCGCTGCTTGTAGCTGCGTATCCTACTCTGAATATACAAGTTTCTCCTTTTCCAAAAACCTCGATATTCTCCTTACTTTCTTCTGCCTATCTACATAAATGTGTCTATTACAAATAATCACCTCATTCCTGGCCGCTCCTGAATCACCTGATCCTAAAGAATCTCAATTTTACGTAATGTCCGCAAATCTAATCCTCCATGTCTATCAAATTCGCAGTTTGCATTTATTTGTAGATTCAGCACAATACAGCTTTTCTGCATTCGCCAAAACTTCAACTTGTACCTTCTGAATGTATACGTTTCTGCTTCCATCAACCTCACTATCTCTATTGTTTACTTCAGACTATTCAAAGCAATGTCTCTAATTCTGACAGTCTCATCATTCGCATTAGTTCCTCATTCACCAAAACTACAATTTCAACCATTCACCCATTGCCAGCTAAACTAGATCTCTGTATATATCAGATTCTCAGCTTCCAGCAATGTGTTAGATTCAGCGCAGTTGCAGATTCTCTACATTCACCACATGCTGAAGAGCTGCATTCTTATTCATCATTTCATTATTCATCATTTCCATCAACTTTGCTAACTGAATTATTTTCTTCCGTCTATCAACATAAGTGTGTATTTCGAACATTCTCCTAATTCCCAACATCTCCCAATTCACCTGAACTAACAATTTCTTATTTTCACTCATTCTCAGCAAACCTCTGTATCTATCAAATTCTCAGTTTGCAGCAATATGTTTGATTCAGCACATTTGCACTTACTGCAACTTCACCACAATTTGCATTTCTCCACATCCTATCATTTAAGCAAACCTGGCTCTCTGTATCTAGCAAAATATGAATTGATGGCAATTGATCTATTTTAAGATTATTTCTACCATCTTTGCAAATTCTCCAAATTCAATGATATTCACTGCTTGTAGCAGCTGCTTTCTCCTTGAACGTATAGGTTTCTCCAAATCCTTCAAGCTGGTTATGTCTATTAATTTCAACTGCTTCTCAACATGAGTGCCTCTATTTCTAACAATTTACTTATTCCCAGCTGTTCCTCATTCAGCTGTACCTCCAATTGCTCAATTTCTCTCCTTAACAGTAAATCTAGTTCTCTGTAACTATCAATATCTTAAGTTTCACCAAACTCTTAGTCAATGTGCAGGTTCTCTGCAATCACAGCACCGTCAATTTCTCCATATCCTTCCATTTCAGTAAGTCTGGCTCTCTGTGTCGATCAAAATGTCAATTTCTAGCAATTCAGCAAATTCAAGCATTTACTTTAACTGCAGATATATCCGATTTCCCATATTTGTCAAATCTCCCATCCAATCTCTTCTGCTCTTTCACAGACTGTGCAACTTTCACCATTTCAATCAGTTTCTACATCTTCAACATTTTTTGCTGTCGATCTACTTTAATATCTCTGTTTCCAAAAAACTGCAATTTCTCAATTTCACACATTTTCAGCAACTCTAGCACTCTGTACTTGTCACATTCTCAGTTTGTGGCAATTTGTTACATTCAGCATATTTGCTTGTTCTAGGCATTCACGACAACTTCAACTTGTACATTCTGAAAGTACAAGTTTCTCCATTTCCAACAACCTGGCTATTTCTATAATTTTTTTCTGCTTATCTACATAAGTGTCTCAATTACTACCAATCTCCTCTTTTCCATCTGTTCCTTATTCAGCGGAACCTACAATTTCTCAATTTCATCCATTGTCAACAAACCTAGTCCTCTGTATCTATAAAATTCTCAGTATTCAGCAACGTGTAGATTCTGCACATTTTCAGATTCTCCGCATTCACCACAACTTCCACTTCTCCGTATCTTTACATTTAAGAAAACCTGGATATCTGTACCTAGCAAATTATAAATTTGATCAAATACTAACATTTTCTCTATTTGCAGATATATCCCATTCCCTTCATTTGCAATTTCTCCAAATGGAATTCTATTCGCTGCTTGTAGCTGCGTATCCTACTCTGAATATACAAGTTTCTCCTTTTCCAAAAACCTCGATATTCTCCTTACTTTCTTCTGCCTATCTACATAAATGTGTCTATTACAAATAATCACCTCATTCCTGGCCGCTCCTGAATCACCTGATCCTAAAGAATCTCAATTTTACGTAATGTCCGCAAATCTAATCCTCCATGTCTATCAAATTCGCAGTTTGCATTTATTTGTAGATTCAGCACAATACAGCTTTTCTGCATTCGCCAAAACTTCAACTTGTACCTTCTGAATGTATACGTTTCTGCTTCCATCAACCTCACTATCTCTATTGTTTACTTCAGACTATTCAAAGCAATGTCTCTAATTCTGACAGTCTCATCATTCGCATTAGTTCCTCATTCACCAAAACTACAATTTCAACCATTCACCCATTGCCAGCTAAACTAGATCTCTGTATATATCAGATTCTCAGCTTCCAGCAATGTGTTAGATTCAGCGCAGTTGCAGATTCTCTACATTCACCACATGCTGAAGAGCTGCATTCTTATTCATCATTTCATTATTCATCATTTCCATCAACTTTGCTAACTGAATTATTTTCTTCCGTCTATCAACATAAGTGTGTATTTCGAACATTCTCCTAATTCCCAACATCTCCCAATTCACCTGAACTAACAATTTCTTATTTTCACTCATTCTCAGCAAACCTCTGTATCTATCAAATTCTCAGTTTGCAGCAATATGTTTGATTCAGCACATTTGCACTTACTGCAACTTCACCACAATTTGCATTTCTCCACATCCTATCATTTAAGCAAACCTGGCTCTCTGTATCTAGCAAAATATGAATTGATGGCAATTGATCTATTTTAAGATTATTTCTACCATCTTTGCAAATTCTCCAAATTCAATGATATTCACTGCTTGTAGCAGCTGCTTTCTCCTTGAACGTATAGGTTTCTCCAAATCCTTCAAGCTGGTTATGTCTATTAATTTCAACTGCTTCTCAACATGAGTGCCTCTATTTCTAACAATTTACTTATTCCCAGCTGTTCCTCATTCAGCTGTACCTCCAATTGCTCAATTTCTCTCCTTAACAGTAAATCTAGTTCTCTGTAACTATCAATATCTTAAGTTTCACCAAACTCTTAGTCAATGTGCAGGTTCTCTGCAATCACAGCACCGTCAATTTCTCCATATCCTTCCATTTCAGTAAGTCTGGCTCTCTGTGTCGATCAAAATGTCAATTTCTAGCAATTCAGCAAATTCAAGCATTTACTTTAACTGCAGATATATCCGATTTCCCATATTTGTCAAATCTCCCATCCAATCTCTTCTGCTCTTTCACAGACTGTGCAACTTTCACCATTTCAATCAGTTTCTACATCTTCAACATTTTTTGCTGTCGATCTACTTTAATATCTCTGTTTCCAAAAAACTGCAATTTCTCAATTTCACACATTTTCAGCAACTCTAGCACTCTGTACTTGTCACATTCTCAGTTTGTGGCAATTTGTTACATTCAGCATATTTGCTTGTTCTAGGCATTCACGACAACTTCAACTTGTACATTCTGAAAGTACAAGTTTCTCCATTTCCAACAACCTGGCTATTTCTATAATTTTTTTCTGCTTATCTACATAAGTGTCTCAATTACTACCAATCTCCTCTTTTCCATCTGTTCCTTATTCAGCGGAACCTACAATTTCTCAATTTCATCCATTGTCAACAAACCTAGTCCTCTGTATCTATAAAATTCTCAGTATTCAGCAACGTGTAGATTCTGCACATTTTCAGATTCTCCGCATTCACCACAACTTCCACTTCTCCGTATCTTTACATTTAAGAAAACCTGGATATCTGTACCTAGCAAATTATAAATTTGATCAAATACTAACATTTTCTCTATTTGCAGATATATCCCATTCCCTTCATTTGCAATTTCTCCAAATGGAATTCTATTCGCTGCTTGTAGCTGCGTATCCTACTCTGAATATACAAGTTTCTCCTTTTCATCGATATTCTCCTTACTTTCTTCTGCCTATCTACATAAATGTGTCTATTACAAATAATCACCTCATTCCTGGCCGCTCCTGAATCACCTGATCCTAAAGAATCTCAATTTTACGTAATGTCCGCAAATCTAATCCTCCATGTCTATCAAATTCGCAGTTTGCATTTATTTGTAGATTCAGCACAATACAGCTTTTCTGCATTCGCCAAAACTTCAACTTGTACCTTCTGAATGTATACGTTTCTGCTTCCATCAACCTCACTATCTCTATTGTTTACTTCAGACTATTCAAAGCAATGTCTCTAATTCTGACAGTCTCATCATTCGCATTAGTTCCTCATTCACCAAAACTACAATTTCAACCATTCACCCATTGCCAGCTAAACTAGATCTCTGTATATATCAGATTCTCAGCTTCCAGCAATGTGTTAGATTCAGCGCAGTTGCAGATTCTCTACATTCACCACATGCTGAAGAGCTGCATTCTTATTCATCATTTCATTATTCATCATTTCCATCAACTTTGCTAACTGAATTATTTTCTTCCGTCTATCAACATAAGTGTGTATTTCGAACATTCTCCTAATTCCCAACATCTCCCAATTCACCTGAACTAACAATTTCTTATTTTCACTCATTCTCAGCAAACCTCTGTATCTATCAAATTCTCAGTTTGCAGCAATATGTTTGATTCAGCACATTTGCACTTACTGCAACTTCACCACAATTTGCATTTCTCCACATCCTATCATTTAAGCAAACCTGGCTCTCTGTATCTAGCAAAATATGAATTGATGGCAATTGATCTATTTTAAGATTATTTCTACCATCTTTGCAAATTCTCCAAATTCAATGATATTCACTGCTTGTAGCAGCTGCTTTCTCCTTGAACGTATAGGTTTCTCCAAATCCTTCAAGCTGGTTATGTCTATTAATTTCAACTGCTTCTCAACATGAGTGCCTCTATTTCTAACAATTTACTTATTCCCAGCTGTTCCTCATTCAGCTGTACCTCCAATTGCTCAATTTCTCTCCTTAACAGTAAATCTAGTTCTCTGTAACTATCAATATCTTAAGTTTCACCAAACTCTTAGTCAATGTGCAGGTTCTCTGCAATCACAGCACCGTCAATTTCTCCATATCCTTCCATTTCAGTAAGTCTGGCTCTCTGTGTCGATCAAAATGTCAATTTCTAGCAATTCAGCAAATTCAAGCATTTACTTTAACTGCAGATATATCCGATTTCCCATATTTGTCAAATCTCCCATCCAATCTCTTCTGCTCTTTCACAGACTGTGCAACTTTCACCATTTCAATCAGTTTCTACATCTTCAACATTTTTTGCTGTCGATCTACTTTAATATCTCTGTTTCCAAAAAACTGCAATTTCTCAATTTCACACATTTTCAGCAACTCTAGCACTCTGTACTTGTCACATTCTCAGTTTGTGGCAATTTGTTACATTCAGCATATTTGCTTGTTCTAGGCATTCACGACAACTTCAACTTGTACATTCTGAAAGTACAAGTTTCTCCATTTCCAACAACCTGGCTATTTCTATAATTTTTTTCTGCTTATCTACATAAGTGTCTCAATTACTACCAATCTCCTCTTTTCCATCTGTTCCTTATTCAGCGGAACCTACAATTTCTCAATTTCATCCATTGTCAACAAACCTAGTCCTCTGTATCTATAAAATTCTCAGTATTCAGCAACGTGTAGATTCTGCACATTTTCAGATTCTCCGCATTCACCACAACTTCCACTTCTCCGTATCTTTACATTTAAGAAAACCTGGATATCTGTACCTAGCAAATTATAAATTTGATCAAATACTAACATTTTCTCTATTTGCAGATATATCCCATTCCCTTCATTTGCAATTTCTCCAAATGGAATTCTATTCGCTGCTTGTAGCTGCGTATCCTACTCTGAATATACAAGTTTCTCCTTTTCCAAAAACCTCGATATTCTCCTTACTTTCTTCTGCCTATCTACATAAATGTGTCTATTACAAATAATCACCTCATTCCTGGCCGCTCCTGAATCACCTGATCCTAAAGAATCTCAATTTTACGTAATGTCCGCAAATCTAATCCTCCATGTCTATCAAATTCGCAGTTTGCATTTATTTGTAGATTCAGCACAATACAGCTTTTCTGCATTCGCCAAAACTTCAACTTGTACCTTCTGAATGTATACGTTTCTGCTTCCATCAACCTCACTATCTCTATTGTTTACTTCAGACTATTCAAAGCAATGTCTCTAATTCTGACAGTCTCATCATTCGCATTAGTTCCTCATTCACCAAAACTACAATTTCAACCATTCACCCATTGCCAGCTAAACTAGATCTCTGTATATATCAGATTCTCAGCTTCCAGCAATGTGTTAGATTCAGCGCAGTTGCAGATTCTCTACATTCACCACATGCTGAAGAGCTGCATTCTTATTCATCATTTCATTATTCATCATTTCCATCAACTTTGCTAACTGAATTATTTTCTTCCGTCTATCAACATAAGTGTGTATTTCGAACATTCTCCTAATTCCCAACATCTCCCAATTCACCTGAACTAACAATTTCTTATTTTCACTCATTCTCAGCAAACCTCTGTATCTATCAAATTCTCAGTTTGCAGCAATATGTTTGATTCAGCACATTTGCACTTACTGCAACTTCACCACAATTTGCATTTCTCCACATCCTATCATTTAAGCAAACCTGGCTCTCTGTATCTAGCAAAATATGAATTGATGGCAATTGATCTATTTTAAGATTATTTCTACCATCTTTGCAAATTCTCCAAATTCAATGATATTCACTGCTTGTAGCAGCTGCTTTCTCCTTGAACGTATAGGTTTCTCCAAATCCTTCAAGCTGGTTATGTCTATTAATTTCAACTGCTTCTCAACATGAGTGCCTCTATTTCTAACAATTTACTTATTCCCAGCTGTTCCTCATTCAGCTGTACCTCCAATTGCTCAATTTCTCTCCTTAACAGTAAATCTAGTTCTCTGTAACTATCAATATCTTAAGTTTCACCAAACTCTTAGTCAATGTGCAGGTTCTCTGCAATCACAGCACCGTCAATTTCTCCATATCCTTCCATTTCAGTAAGTCTGGCTCTCTGTGTCGATCAAAATGTCAATTTCTAGCAATTCAGCAAATTCAAGCATTTACTTTAACTGCAGATATATCCGATTTCCCATATTTGTCAAATCTCCCATCCAATCTCTTCTGCTCTTTCACAGACTGTGCAACTTTCACCATTTCAATCAGTTTCTACATCTTCAACATTTTTTGCTGTCGATCTACTTTAATATCTCTGTTTCCAAAAAACTGCAATTTCTCAATTTCACACATTTTCAGCAACTCTAGCACTCTGTACTTGTCACATTCTCAGTTTGTGGCAATTTGTTACATTCAGCATATTTGCTTGTTCTAGGCATTCACGACAACTTCAACTTGTACATTCTGAAAGTACAAGTTTCTCCATTTCCAACAACCTGGCTATTTCTATAATTTTTTTCTGCTTATCTACATAAGTGTCTCAATTACTACCAATCTCCTCTTTTCCATCTGTTCCTTATTCAGCGGAACCTACAATTTCTCAATTTCATCCATTGTCAACAAACCTAGTCCTCTGTATCTATAAAATTCTCAGTATTCAGCAACGTGTAGATTCTGCACATTTTCAGATTCTCCGCATTCACCACAACTTCCACTTCTCCGTATCTTTACATTTAAGAAAACCTGGATATCTGTACCTAGCAAATTATAAATTTGATCAAATACTAACATTTTCTCTATTTGCAGATATATCCCATTCCCTTCATTTGCAATTTCTCCAAATGGAATTCTATTCGCTGCTTGTAGCTGCGTATCCTACTCTGAATATACAAGTTTCTCCTTTTCCAAAAACCTCGATATTCTCCTTACTTTCTTCTGCCTATCTACATAAATGTGTCTATTACAAATAATCACCTCATTCCTGGCCGCTCCTGAATCACCTGATCCTAAAGAATCTCAATTTTACGTAATGTCCGCAAATCTAATCCTCCATGTCTATCAAATTCGCAGTTTGCATTTATTTGTAGATTCAGCACAATACAGCTTTTCTGCATTCGCCAAAACTTCAACTTGTACCTTCTGAATGTATACGTTTCTGCTTCCATCAACCTCACTATCTCTATTGTTTACTTCAGACTATTCAAAGCAATGTCTCTAATTCTGACAGTCTCATCATTCGCATTAGTTCCTCATTCACCAAAACTACAATTTCAACCATTCACCCATTGCCAGCTAAACTAGATCTCTGTATATATCAGATTCTCAGCTTCCAGCAATGTGTTAGATTCAGCGCAGTTGCAGATTCTCTACATTCACCACATGCTGAAGAGCTGCATTCTTATTCATCATTTCATTATTCATCATTTCCATCAACTTTGCTAACTGAATTATTTTCTTCCGTCTATCAACATAAGTGTGTATTTCGAACATTCTCCTAATTCCCAACATCTCCCAATTCACCTGAACTAACAATTTCTTATTTTCACTCATTCTCAGCAAACCTCTGTATCTATCAAATTCTCAGTTTGCAGCAATATGTTTGATTCAGCACATTTGCACTTACTGCAACTTCACCACAATTTGCATTTCTCCACATCCTATCATTTAAGCAAACCTGGCTCTCTGTATCTAGCAAAATATGAATTGATGGCAATTGATCTATTTTAAGATTATTTCTACCATCTTTGCAAATTCTCCAAATTCAATGATATTCACTGCTTGTAGCAGCTGCTTTCTCCTTGAACGTATAGGTTTCTCCAAATCCTTCAAGCTGGTTATGTCTATTAATTTCAACTGCTTCTCAACATGAGTGCCTCTATTTCTAACAATTTACTTATTCCCAGCTGTTCCTCATTCAGCTGTACCTCCAATTGCTCAATTTCTCTCCTTAACAGTAAATCTAGTTCTCTGTAACTATCAATATCTTAAGTTTCACCAAACTCTTAGTCAATGTGCAGGTTCTCTGCAATCACAGCACCGTCAATTTCTCCATATCCTTCCATTTCAGTAAGTCTGGCTCTCTGTGTCGATCAAAATGTCAATTTCTAGCAATTCAGCAAATTCAAGCATTTACTTTAACTGCAGATATATCCGATTTCCCATATTTGTCAAATCTCCCATCCAATCTCTTCTGCTCTTTCACAGACTGTGCAACTTTCACCATTTCAATCAGTTTCTACATCTTCAACATTTTTTGCTGTCGATCTACTTTAATATCTCTGTTTCCAAAAAACTGCAATTTCTCAATTTCACACATTTTCAGCAACTCTAGCACTCTGTACTTGTCACATTCTCAGTTTGTGGCAATTTGTTACATTCAGCATATTTGCTTGTTCTAGGCATTCACGACAACTTCAACTTGTACATTCTGAAAGTACAAGTTTCTCCATTTCCAACAACCTGGCTATTTCTATAATTTTTTTCTGCTTATCTACATAAGTGTCTCAATTACTACCAATCTCCTCTTTTCCATCTGTTCCTTATTCAGCGGAACCTACAATTTCTCAATTTCATCCATTGTCAACAAACCTAGTCCTCTGTATCTATAAAATTCTCAGTATTCAGCAACGTGTAGATTCTGCACATTTTCAGATTCTCCGCATTCACCACAACTTCCACTTCTCCGTATCTTTACATTTAAGAAAACCTGGATATCTGTACCTAGCAAATTATAAATTTGATCAAATACTAACATTTTCTCTATTTGCAGATATATCCCATTCCCTTCATTTGCAATTTCTCCAAATGGAATTCTATTCGCTGCTTGTAGCTGCGTATCCTACTCTGAATATACAAGTTTCTCCTTTTCCAAAAACCTCGATATTCTCCTTACTTTCTTCTGCCTATCTACATAAATGTGTCTATTACAAATAATCACCTCATTCCTGGCCGCTCCTGAATCACCTGATCCTAAAGAATCTCAATTTTACGTAATGTCCGCAAATCTAATCCTCCATGTCTATCAAATTCGCAGTTTGCATTTATTTGTAGATTCAGCACAATACAGCTTTTCTGCATTCGCCAAAACTTCAACTTGTACCTTCTGAATGTATACGTTTCTGCTTCCATCAACCTCACTATCTCTATTGTTTACTTCAGACTATTCAAAGCAATGTCTCTAATTCTGACAGTCTCATCATTCGCATTAGTTCCTCATTCACCAAAACTACAATTTCAACCATTCACCCATTGCCAGCTAAACTAGATCTCTGTATATATCAGATTCTCAGCTTCCAGCAATGTGTTAGATTCAGCGCAGTTGCAGATTCTCTACATTCACCACATGCTGAAGAGCTGCATTCTTATTCATCATTTCATTATTCATCATTTCCATCAACTTTGCTAACTGAATTATTTTCTTCCGTCTATCAACATAAGTGTGTATTTCGAACATTCTCCTAATTCCCAACATCTCCCAATTCACCTGAACTAACAATTTCTTATTTTCACTCATTCTCAGCAAACCTCTGTATCTATCAAATTCTCAGTTTGCAGCAATATGTTTGATTCAGCACATTTGCACTTACTGCAACTTCACCACAATTTGCATTTCTCCACATCCTATCATTTAAGCAAACCTGGCTCTCTGTATCTAGCAAAATATGAATTGATGGCAATTGATCTATTTTAAGATTATTTCTACCATCTTTGCAAATTCTCCAAATTCAATGATATTCACTGCTTGTAGCAGCTGCTTTCTCCTTGAACGTATAGGTTTCTCCAAATCCTTCAAGCTGGTTATGTCTATTAATTTCAACTGCTTCTCAACATGAGTGCCTCTATTTCTAACAATTTACTTATTCCCAGCTGTTCCTCATTCAGCTGTACCTCCAATTGCTCAATTTCTCTCCTTAACAGTAAATCTAGTTCTCTGTAACTATCAATATCTTAAGTTTCACCAAACTCTTAGTCAATGTGCAGGTTCTCTGCAATCACAGCACCGTCAATTTCTCCATATCCTTCCATTTCAGTAAGTCTGGCTCTCTGTGTCGATCAAAATGTCAATTTCTAGCAATTCAGCAAATTCAAGCATTTACTTTAACTGCAGATATATCCGATTTCCCATATTTGTCAAATCTCCCATCCAATCTCTTCTGCTCTTTCACAGACTGTGCAACTTTCACCATTTCAATCAGTTTCTACATCTTCAACATTTTTTGCTGTCGATCTACTTTAATATCTCTGTTTCCAAAAAACTGCAATTTCTCAATTTCACACATTTTCAGCAACTCTAGCACTCTGTACTTGTCACATTCTCAGTTTGTGGCAATTTGTTACATTCAGCATATTTGCTTGTTCTAGGCATTCACGACAACTTCAACTTGTACATTCTGAAAGTACAAGTTTCTCCATTTCCAACAACCTGGCTATTTCTATAATTTTTTTCTGCTTATCTACATAAGTGTCTCAATTACTACCAATCTCCTCTTTTCCATCTGTTCCTTATTCAGCGGAACCTACAATTTCTCAATTTCATCCATTGTCAACAAACCTAGTCCTCTGTATCTATAAAATTCTCAGTATTCAGCAACGTGTAGATTCTGCACATTTTCAGATTCTCCGCATTCACCACAACTTCCACTTCTCCGTATCTTTACATTTAAGAAAACCTGGATATCTGTACCTAGCAAATTATAAATTTGATCAAATACTAACATTTTCTCTATTTGCAGATATATCCCATTCCCTTCATTTGCAATTTCTCCAAATGGAATTCTATTCGCTGCTTGTAGCTGCGTATCCTACTCTGAATATACAAGTTTCTCCTTTTCCAAAAACCTCGATATTCTCCTTACTTTCTTCTGCCTATCTACATAAATGTGTCTATTACAAATAATCACCTCATTCCTGGCCGCTCCTGAATCACCTGATCCTAAAGAATCTCAATTTTACGTAATGTCCGCAAATCTAATCCTCCATGTCTATCAAATTCGCAGTTTGCATTTATTTGTAGATTCAGCACAATACAGCTTTTCTGCATTCGCCAAAACTTCAACTTGTACCTTCTGAATGTATACGTTTCTGCTTCCATCAACCTCACTATCTCTATTGTTTACTTCAGACTATTCAAAGCAATGTCTCTAATTCTGACAGTCTCATCATTCGCATTAGTTCCTCATTCACCAAAACTACAATTTCAACCATTCACCCATTGCCAGCTAAACTAGATCTCTGTATATATCAGATTCTCAGCTTCCAGCAATGTGTTAGATTCAGCGCAGTTGCAGATTCTCTACATTCACCACATGCTGAAGAGCTGCATTCTTATTCATCATTTCATTATTCATCATTTCCATCAACTTTGCTAACTGAATTATTTTCTTCCGTCTATCAACATAAGTGTGTATTTCGAACATTCTCCTAATTCCCAACATCTCCCAATTCACCTGAACTAACAATTTCTTATTTTCACTCATTCTCAGCAAACCTCTGTATCTATCAAATTCTCAGTTTGCAGCAATATGTTTGATTCAGCACATTTGCACTTACTGCAACTTCACCACAATTTGCATTTCTCCACATCCTATCATTTAAGCAAACCTGGCTCTCTGTATCTAGCAAAATATGAATTGATGGCAATTGATCTATTTTAAGATTATTTCTACCATCTTTGCAAATTCTCCAAATTCAATGATATTCACTGCTTGTAGCAGCTGCTTTCTCCTTGAACGTATAGGTTTCTCCAAATCCTTCAAGCTGGTTATGTCTATTAATTTCAACTGCTTCTCAACATGAGTGCCTCTATTTCTAACAATTTACTTATTCCCAGCTGTTCCTCATTCAGCTGTACCTCCAATTGCTCAATTTCTCTCCTTAACAGTAAATCTAGTTCTCTGTAACTATCAATATCTTAAGTTTCACCAAACTCTTAGTCAATGTGCAGGTTCTCTGCAATCACAGCACCGTCAATTTCTCCATATCCTTCCATTTCAGTAAGTCTGGCTCTCTGTGTCGATCAAAATGTCAATTTCTAGCAATTCAGCAAATTCAAGCATTTACTTTAACTGCAGATATATCCGATTTCCCATATTTGTCAAATCTCCCATCCAATCTCTTCTGCTCTTTCACAGACTGTGCAACTTTCACCATTTCAATCAGTTTCTACATCTTCAACATTTTTTGCTGTCGATCTACTTTAATATCTCTGTTTCCAAAAAACTGCAATTTCTCAATTTCACACATTTTCAGCAACTCTAGCACTCTGTACTTGTCACATTCTCAGTTTGTGGCAATTTGTTACATTCAGCATATTTGCTTGTTCTAGGCATTCACGACAACTTCAACTTGTACATTCTGAAAGTACAAGTTTCTCCATTTCCAACAACCTGGCTATTTCTATAATTTTTTTCTGCTTATCTACATAAGTGTCTCAATTACTACCAATCTCCTCTTTTCCATCTGTTCCTTATTCAGCGGAACCTACAATTTCTCAATTTCATCCATTGTCAACAAACCTAGTCCTCTGTATCTATAAAATTCTCAGTATTCAGCAACGTGTAGATTCTGCACATTTTCAGATTCTCCGCATTCACCACAACTTCCACTTCTCCGTATCTTTACATTTAAGAAAACCTGGATATCTGTACCTAGCAAATTATAAATTTGATCAAATACTAACATTTTCTCTATTTGCAGATATATCCCATTCCCTTCATTTGCAATTTCTCCAAATGGAATTCTATTCGCTGCTTGTAGCTGCGTATCCTACTCTGAATATACAAGTTTCTCCTTTTCCAAAAACCTCGATATTCTCCTTACTTTCTTCTGCCTATCTACATAAATGTGTCTATTACAAATAATCACCTCATTCCTGGCCGCTCCTGAATCACCTGATCCTAAAGAATCTCAATTTTACGTAATGTCCGCAAATCTAATCCTCCATGTCTATCAAATTCGCAGTTTGCATTTATTTGTAGATTCAGCACAATACAGCTTTTCTGCATTCGCCAAAACTTCAACTTGTACCTTCTGAATGTATACGTTTCTGCTTCCATCAACCTCACTATCTCTATTGTTTACTTCAGACTATTCAAAGCAATGTCTCTAATTCTGACAGTCTCATCATTCGCATTAGTTCCTCATTCACCAAAACTACAATTTCAACCATTCACCCATTGCCAGCTAAACTAGATCTCTGTATATATCAGATTCTCAGCTTCCAGCAATGTGTTAGATTCAGCGCAGTTGCAGATTCTCTACATTCACCACATGCTGAAGAGCTGCATTCTTATTCATCATTTCATTATTCATCATTTCCATCAACTTTGCTAACTGAATTATTTTCTTCCGTCTATCAACATAAGTGTGTATTTCGAACATTCTCCTAATTCCCAACATCTCCCAATTCACCTGAACTAACAATTTCTTATTTTCACTCATTCTCAGCAAACCTCTGTATCTATCAAATTCTCAGTTTGCAGCAATATGTTTGATTCAGCACATTTGCACTTACTGCAACTTCACCACAATTTGCATTTCTCCACATCCTATCATTTAAGCAAACCTGGCTCTCTGTATCTAGCAAAATATGAATTGATGGCAATTGATCTATTTTAAGATTATTTCTACCATCTTTGCAAATTCTCCAAATTCAATGATATTCACTGCTTGTAGCAGCTGCTTTCTCCTTGAACGTATAGGTTTCTCCAAATCCTTCAAGCTGGTTATGTCTATTAATTTCAACTGCTTCTCAACATGAGTGCCTCTATTTCTAACAATTTACTTATTCCCAGCTGTTCCTCATTCAGCTGTACCTCCAATTGCTCAATTTCTCTCCTTAACAGTAAATCTAGTTCTCTGTAACTATCAATATCTTAAGTTTCACCAAACTCTTAGTCAATGTGCAGGTTCTCTGCAATCACAGCACCGTCAATTTCTCCATATCCTTCCATTTCAGTAAGTCTGGCTCTCTGTGTCGATCAAAATGTCAATTTCTAGCAATTCAGCAAATTCAAGCATTTACTTTAACTGCAGATATATCCGATTTCCCATATTTGTCAAATCTCCCATCCAATCTCTTCTGCTCTTTCACAGACTGTGCAACTTTCACCATTTCAATCAGTTTCTACATCTTCAACATTTTTTGCTGTCGATCTACTTTAATATCTCTGTTTCCAAAAAACTGCAATTTCTCAATTTCACACATTTTCAGCAACTCTAGCACTCTGTACTTGTCACATTCTCAGTTTGTGGCAATTTGTTACATTCAGCATATTTGCTTGTTCTAGGCATTCACGACAACTTCAACTTGTACATTCTGAAAGTACAAGTTTCTCCATTTCCAACAACCTGGCTATTTCTATAATTTTTTTCTGCTTATCTACATAAGTGTCTCAATTACTACCAATCTCCTCTTTTCCATCTGTTCCTTATTCAGCGGAACCTACAATTTCTCAATTTCATCCATTGTCAACAAACCTAGTCCTCTGTATCTATAAAATTCTCAGTATTCAGCAACGTGTAGATTCTGCACATTTTCAGATTCTCCGCATTCACCACAACTTCCACTTCTCCGTATCTTTACATTTAAGAAAACCTGGATATCTGTACCTAGCAAATTATAAATTTGATCAAATACTAACATTTTCTCTATTTGCAGATATATCCCATTCCCTTCATTTGCAATTTCTCCAAATGGAATTCTATTCGCTGCTTGTAGCTGCGTATCCTACTCTGAATATACAAGTTTCTCCTTTTCCAAAAACCTCGATATTCTCCTTACTTTCTTCTGCCTATCTACATAAATGTGTCTATTACAAATAATCACCTCATTCCTGGCCGCTCCTGAATCACCTGATCCTAAAGAATCTCAATTTTACGTAATGTCCGCAAATCTAATCCTCCATGTCTATCAAATTCGCAGTTTGCATTTATTTGTAGATTCAGCACAATACAGCTTTTCTGCATTCGCCAAAACTTCAACTTGTACCTTCTGAATGTATACGTTTCTGCTTCCATCAACCTCACTATCTCTATTGTTTACTTCAGACTATTCAAAGCAATGTCTCTAATTCTGACAGTCTCATCATTCGCATTAGTTCCTCATTCACCAAAACTACAATTTCAACCATTCACCCATTGCCAGCTAAACTAGATCTCTGTATATATCAGATTCTCAGCTTCCAGCAATGTGTTAGATTCAGCGCAGTTGCAGATTCTCTACATTCACCACATGCTGAAGAGCTGCATTCTTATTCATCATTTCATTATTCATCATTTCCATCAACTTTGCTAACTGAATTATTTTCTTCCGTCTATCAACATAAGTGTGTATTTCGAACATTCTCCTAATTCCCAACATCTCCCAATTCACCTGAACTAACAATTTCTTATTTTCACTCATTCTCAGCAAACCTCTGTATCTATCAAATTCTCAGTTTGCAGCAATATGTTTGATTCAGCACATTTGCACTTACTGCAACTTCACCACAATTTGCATTTCTCCACATCCTATCATTTAAGCAAACCTGGCTCTCTGTATCTAGCAAAATATGAATTGATGGCAATTGATCTATTTTAAGATTATTTCTACCATCTTTGCAAATTCTCCAAATTCAATGATATTCACTGCTTGTAGCAGCTGCTTTCTCCTTGAACGTATAGGTTTCTCCAAATCCTTCAAGCTGGTTATGTCTATTAATTTCAACTGCTTCTCAACATGAGTGCCTCTATTTCTAACAATTTACTTATTCCCAGCTGTTCCTCATTCAGCTGTACCTCCAATTGCTCAATTTCTCTCCTTAACAGTAAATCTAGTTCTCTGTAACTATCAATATCTTAAGTTTCACCAAACTCTTAGTCAATGTGCAGGTTCTCTGCAATCACAGCACCGTCAATTTCTCCATATCCTTCCATTTCAGTAAGTCTGGCTCTCTGTGTCGATCAAAATGTCAATTTCTAGCAATTCAGCAAATTCAAGCATTTACTTTAACTGCAGATATATCCGATTTCCCATATTTGTCAAATCTCCCATCCAATCTCTTCTGCTCTTTCACAGACTGTGCAACTTTCACCATTTCAATCAGTTTCTACATCTTCAACATTTTTTGCTGTCGATCTACTTTAATATCTCTGTTTCCAAAAAACTGCAATTTCTCAATTTCACACATTTTCAGCAACTCTAGCACTCTGTACTTGTCACATTCTCAGTTTGTGGCAATTTGTTACATTCAGCATATTTGCTTGTTCTAGGCATTCACGACAACTTCAACTTGTACATTCTGAAAGTACAAGTTTCTCCATTTCCAACAACCTGGCTATTTCTATAATTTTTTTCTGCTTATCTACATAAGTGTCTCAATTACTACCAATCTCCTCTTTTCCATCTGTTCCTTATTCAGCGGAACCTACAATTTCTCAATTTCATCCATTGTCAACAAACCTAGTCCTCTGTATCTATAAAATTCTCAGTATTCAGCAACGTGTAGATTCTGCACATTTTCAGATTCTCCGCATTCACCACAACTTCCACTTCTCCGTATCTTTACATTTAAGAAAACCTGGATATCTGTACCTAGCAAATTATAAATTTGATCAAATACTAACATTTTCTCTATTTGCAGATATATCCCATTCCCTTCATTTGCAATTTCTCCAAATGGAATTCTATTCGCTGCTTGTAGCTGCGTATCCTACTCTGAATATACAAGTTTCTCCTTTTCCAAAAACCTCGATATTCTCCTTACTTTCTTCTGCCTATCTACATAAATGTGTCTATTACAAATAATCACCTCATTCCTGGCCGCTCCTGAATCACCTGATCCTAAAGAATCTCAATTTTACGTAATGTCCGCAAATCTAATCCTCCATGTCTATCAAATTCGCAGTTTGCATTTATTTGTAGATTCAGCACAATACAGCTTTTCTGCATTCGCCAAAACTTCAACTTGTACCTTCTGAATGTATACGTTTCTGCTTCCATCAACCTCACTATCTCTATTGTTTACTTCAGACTATTCAAAGCAATGTCTCTAATTCTGACAGTCTCATCATTCGCATTAGTTCCTCATTCACCAAAACTACAATTTCAACCATTCACCCATTGCCAGCTAAACTAGATCTCTGTATATATCAGATTCTCAGCTTCCAGCAATGTGTTAGATTCAGCGCAGTTGCAGATTCTCTACATTCACCACATGCTGAAGAGCTGCATTCTTATTCATCATTTCATTATTCATCATTTCCATCAACTTTGCTAACTGAATTATTTTCTTCCGTCTATCAACATAAGTGTGTATTTCGAACATTCTCCTAATTCCCAACATCTCCCAATTCACCTGAACTAACAATTTCTTATTTTCACTCATTCTCAGCAAACCTCTGTATCTATCAAATTCTCAGTTTGCAGCAATATGTTTGATTCAGCACATTTGCACTTACTGCAACTTCACCACAATTTGCATTTCTCCACATCCTATCATTTAAGCAAACCTGGCTCTCTGTATCTAGCAAAATATGAATTGATGGCAATTGATCTATTTTAAGATTATTTCTACCATCTTTGCAAATTCTCCAAATTCAATGATATTCACTGCTTGTAGCAGCTGCTTTCTCCTTGAACGTATAGGTTTCTCCAAATCCTTCAAGCTGGTTATGTCTATTAATTTCAACTGCTTCTCAACATGAGTGCCTCTATTTCTAACAATTTACTTATTCCCAGCTGTTCCTCATTCAGCTGTACCTCCAATTGCTCAATTTCTCTCCTTAACAGTAAATCTAGTTCTCTGTAACTATCAATATCTTAAGTTTCACCAAACTCTTAGTCAATGTGCAGGTTCTCTGCAATCACAGCACCGTCAATTTCTCCATATCCTTCCATTTCAGTAAGTCTGGCTCTCTGTGTCGATCAAAATGTCAATTTCTAGCAATTCAGCAAATTCAAGCATTTACTTTAACTGCAGATATATCCGATTTCCCATATTTGTCAAATCTCCCATCCAATCTCTTCTGCTCTTTCACAGACTGTGCAACTTTCACCATTTCAATCAGTTTCTACATCTTCAACATTTTTTGCTGTCGATCTACTTTAATATCTCTGTTTCCAAAAAACTGCAATTTCTCAATTTCACACATTTTCAGCAACTCTAGCACTCTGTACTTGTCACATTCTCAGTTTGTGGCAATTTGTTACATTCAGCATATTTGCTTGTTCTAGGCATTCACGACAACTTCAACTTGTACATTCTGAAAGTACAAGTTTCTCCATTTCCAACAACCTGGCTATTTCTATAATTTTTTTCTGCTTATCTACATAAGTGTCTCAATTACTACCAATCTCCTCTTTTCCATCTGTTCCTTATTCAGCGGAACCTACAATTTCTCAATTTCATCCATTGTCAACAAACCTAGTCCTCTGTATCTATAAAATTCTCAGTATTCAGCAACGTGTAGATTCTGCACATTTTCAGATTCTCCGCATTCACCACAACTTCCACTTCTCCGTATCTTTACATTTAAGAAAACCTGGATATCTGTACCTAGCAAATTATAAATTTGATCAAATACTAACATTTTCTCTATTTGCAGATATATCCCATTCCCTTCATTTGCAATTTCTCCAAATGGAATTCTATTCGCTGCTTGTAGCTGCGTATCCTACTCTGAATATACAAGTTTCTCCTTTTCCAAAAACCTCGATATTCTCCTTACTTTCTTCTGCCTATCTACATAAATGTGTCTATTACAAATAATCACCTCATTCCTGGCCGCTCCTGAATCACCTGATCCTAAAGAATCTCAATTTTACGTAATGTCCGCAAATCTAATCCTCCATGTCTATCAAATTCGCAGTTTGCATTTATTTGTAGATTCAGCACAATACAGCTTTTCTGCATTCGCCAAAACTTCAACTTGTACCTTCTGAATGTATACGTTTCTGCTTCCATCAACCTCACTATCTCTATTGTTTACTTCAGACTATTCAAAGCAATGTCTCTAATTCTGACAGTCTCATCATTCGCATTAGTTCCTCATTCACCAAAACTACAATTTCAACCATTCACCCATTGCCAGCTAAACTAGATCTCTGTATATATCAGATTCTCAGCTTCCAGCAATGTGTTAGATTCAGCGCAGTTGCAGATTCTCTACATTCACCACATGCTGAAGAGCTGCATTCTTATTCATCATTTCATTATTCATCATTTCCATCAACTTTGCTAACTGAATTATTTTCTTCCGTCTATCAACATAAGTGTGTATTTCGAACATTCTCCTAATTCCCAACATCTCCCAATTCACCTGAACTAACAATTTCTTATTTTCACTCATTCTCAGCAAACCTCTGTATCTATCAAATTCTCAGTTTGCAGCAATATGTTTGATTCAGCACATTTGCACTTACTGCAACTTCACCACAATTTGCATTTCTCCACATCCTATCATTTAAGCAAACCTGGCTCTCTGTATCTAGCAAAATATGAATTGATGGCAATTGATCTATTTTAAGATTATTTCTACCATCTTTGCAAATTCTCCAAATTCAATGATATTCACTGCTTGTAGCAGCTGCTTTCTCCTTGAACGTATAGGTTTCTCCAAATCCTTCAAGCTGGTTATGTCTATTAATTTCAACTGCTTCTCAACATGAGTGCCTCTATTTCTAACAATTTACTTATTCCCAGCTGTTCCTCATTCAGCTGTACCTCCAATTGCTCAATTTCTCTCCTTAACAGTAAATCTAGTTCTCTGTAACTATCAATATCTTAAGTTTCACCAAACTCTTAGTCAATGTGCAGGTTCTCTGCAATCACAGCACCGTCAATTTCTCCATATCCTTCCATTTCAGTAAGTCTGGCTCTCTGTGTCGATCAAAATGTCAATTTCTAGCAATTCAGCAAATTCAAGCATTTACTTTAACTGCAGATATATCCGATTTCCCATATTTGTCAAATCTCCCATCCAATCTCTTCTGCTCTTTCACAGACTGTGCAACTTTCACCATTTCAATCAGTTTCTACATCTTCAACATTTTTTGCTGTCGATCTACTTTAATATCTCTGTTTCCAAAAAACTGCAATTTCTCAATTTCACACATTTTCAGCAACTCTAGCACTCTGTACTTGTCACATTCTCAGTTTGTGGCAATTTGTTACATTCAGCATATTTGCTTGTTCTAGGCATTCACGACAACTTCAACTTGTACATTCTGAAAGTACAAGTTTCTCCATTTCCAACAACCTGGCTATTTCTATAATTTTTTTCTGCTTATCTACATAAGTGTCTCAATTACTACCAATCTCCTCTTTTCCATCTGTTCCTTATTCAGCGGAACCTACAATTTCTCAATTTCATCCATTGTCAACAAACCTAGTCCTCTGTATCTATAAAATTCTCAGTATTCAGCAACGTGTAGATTCTGCACATTTTCAGATTCTCCGCATTCACCACAACTTCCACTTCTCCGTATCTTTACATTTAAGAAAACCTGGATATCTGTACCTAGCAAATTATAAATTTGATCAAATACTAACATTTTCTCTATTTGCAGATATATCCCATTCCCTTCATTTGCAATTTCTCCAAATGGAATTCTATTCGCTGCTTGTAGCTGCGTATCCTACTCTGAATATACAAGTTTCTCCTTTTCCAAAAACCTCGATATTCTCCTTACTTTCTTCTGCCTATCTACATAAATGTGTCTATTACAAATAATCACCTCATTCCTGGCCGCTCCTGAATCACCTGATCCTAAAGAATCTCAATTTTACGTAATGTCCGCAAATCTAATCCTCCATGTCTATCAAATTCGCAGTTTGCATTTATTTGTAGATTCAGCACAATACAGCTTTTCTGCATTCGCCAAAACTTCAACTTGTACCTTCTGAATGTATACGTTTCTGCTTCCATCAACCTCACTATCTCTATTGTTTACTTCAGACTATTCAAAGCAATGTCTCTAATTCTGACAGTCTCATCATTCGCATTAGTTCCTCATTCACCAAAACTACAATTTCAACCATTCACCCATTGCCAGCTAAACTAGATCTCTGTATATATCAGATTCTCAGCTTCCAGCAATGTGTTAGATTCAGCGCAGTTGCAGATTCTCTACATTCACCACATGCTGAAGAGCTGCATTCTTATTCATCATTTCATTATTCATCATTTCCATCAACTTTGCTAACTGAATTATTTTCTTCCGTCTATCAACATAAGTGTGTATTTCGAACATTCTCCTAATTCCCAACATCTCCCAATTCACCTGAACTAACAATTTCTTATTTTCACTCATTCTCAGCAAACCTCTGTATCTATCAAATTCTCAGTTTGCAGCAATATGTTTGATTCAGCACATTTGCACTTACTGCAACTTCACCACAATTTGCATTTCTCCACATCCTATCATTTAAGCAAACCTGGCTCTCTGTATCTAGCAAAATATGAATTGATGGCAATTGATCTATTTTAAGATTATTTCTACCATCTTTGCAAATTCTCCAAATTCAATGATATTCACTGCTTGTAGCAGCTGCTTTCTCCTTGAACGTATAGGTTTCTCCAAATCCTTCAAGCTGGTTATGTCTATTAATTTCAACTGCTTCTCAACATGAGTGCCTCTATTTCTAACAATTTACTTATTCCCAGCTGTTCCTCATTCAGCTGTACCTCCAATTGCTCAATTTCTCTCCTTAACAGTAAATCTAGTTCTCTGTAACTATCAATATCTTAAGTTTCACCAAACTCTTAGTCAATGTGCAGGTTCTCTGCAATCACAGCACCGTCAATTTCTCCATATCCTTCCATTTCAGTAAGTCTGGCTCTCTGTGTCGATCAAAATGTCAATTTCTAGCAATTCAGCAAATTCAAGCATTTACTTTAACTGCAGATATATCCGATTTCCCATATTTGTCAAATCTCCCATCCAATCTCTTCTGCTCTTTCACAGACTGTGCAACTTTCACCATTTCAATCAGTTTCTACATCTTCAACATTTTTTGCTGTCGATCTACTTTAATATCTCTGTTTCCAAAAAACTGCAATTTCTCAATTTCACACATTTTCAGCAACTCTAGCACTCTGTACTTGTCACATTCTCAGTTTGTGGCAATTTGTTACATTCAGCATATTTGCTTGTTCTAGGCATTCACGACAACTTCAACTTGTACATTCTGAAAGTACAAGTTTCTCCATTTCCAACAACCTGGCTATTTCTATAATTTTTTTCTGCTTATCTACATAAGTGTCTCAATTACTACCAATCTCCTCTTTTCCATCTGTTCCTTATTCAGCGGAACCTACAATTTCTCAATTTCATCCATTGTCAACAAACCTAGTCCTCTGTATCTATAAAATTCTCAGTATTCAGCAACGTGTAGATTCTGCACATTTTCAGATTCTCCGCATTCACCACAACTTCCACTTCTCCGTATCTTTACATTTAAGAAAACCTGGATATCTGTACCTAGCAAATTATAAATTTGATCAAATACTAACATTTTCTCTATTTGCAGATATATCCCATTCCCTTCATTTGCAATTTCTCCAAATGGAATTCTATTCGCTGCTTGTAGCTGCGTATCCTACTCTGAATATACAAGTTTCTCCTTTTCCAAAAACCTCGATATTCTCCTTACTTTCTTCTGCCTATCTACATAAATGTGTCTATTACAAATAATCACCTCATTCCTGGCCGCTCCTGAATCACCTGATCCTAAAGAATCTCAATTTTACGTAATGTCCGCAAATCTAATCCTCCATGTCTATCAAATTCGCAGTTTGCATTTATTTGTAGATTCAGCACAATACAGCTTTTCTGCATTCGCCAAAACTTCAACTTGTACCTTCTGAATGTATACGTTTCTGCTTCCATCAACCTCACTATCTCTATTGTTTACTTCAGACTATTCAAAGCAATGTCTCTAATTCTGACAGTCTCATCATTCGCATTAGTTCCTCATTCACCAAAACTACAATTTCAACCATTCACCCATTGCCAGCTAAACTAGATCTCTGTATATATCAGATTCTCAGCTTCCAGCAATGTGTTAGATTCAGCGCAGTTGCAGATTCTCTACATTCACCACATGCTGAAGAGCTGCATTCTTATTCATCATTTCATTATTCATCATTTCCATCAACTTTGCTAACTGAATTATTTTCTTCCGTCTATCAACATAAGTGTGTATTTCGAACATTCTCCTAATTCCCAACATCTCCCAATTCACCTGAACTAACAATTTCTTATTTTCACTCATTCTCAGCAAACCTCTGTATCTATCAAATTCTCAGTTTGCAGCAATATGTTTGATTCAGCACATTTGCACTTACTGCAACTTCACCACAATTTGCATTTCTCCACATCCTATCATTTAAGCAAACCTGGCTCTCTGTATCTAGCAAAATATGAATTGATGGCAATTGATCTATTTTAAGATTATTTCTACCATCTTTGCAAATTCTCCAAATTCAATGATATTCACTGCTTGTAGCAGCTGCTTTCTCCTTGAACGTATAGGTTTCTCCAAATCCTTCAAGCTGGTTATGTCTATTAATTTCAACTGCTTCTCAACATGAGTGCCTCTATTTCTAACAATTTACTTATTCCCAGCTGTTCCTCATTCAGCTGTACCTCCAATTGCTCAATTTCTCTCCTTAACAGTAAATCTAGTTCTCTGTAACTATCAATATCTTAAGTTTCACCAAACTCTTAGTCAATGTGCAGGTTCTCTGCAATCACAGCACCGTCAATTTCTCCATATCCTTCCATTTCAGTAAGTCTGGCTCTCTGTGTCGATCAAAATGTCAATTTCTAGCAATTCAGCAAATTCAAGCATTTACTTTAACTGCAGATATATCCGATTTCCCATATTTGTCAAATCTCCCATCCAATCTCTTCTGCTCTTTCACAGACTGTGCAACTTTCACCATTTCAATCAGTTTCTACATCTTCAACATTTTTTGCTGTCGATCTACATTAATATCTCTATTACCAAAAAACTGCAATTTCTCAATTTCACACATTTTCAGCAACTCTAGCACTCTGTACTTGTCACATTCTCAGTTTGTGGCAATTTGTTACATTCAGCATATTTGCTTGTTCTAGGCATTCACGACAACTTCAACTTGTACATTCTGAAAGTACAAGTTTCTCCATTTCCATCAACCTGGCTATGTCTATAATTTTTTTCTGCTTATCTACATAAGTGTCTCAATTACTGACAATCTCCTCTTTTCCATCTGTTCCTCATTCAGCGGAACCTACAATTTCTCAATTTCATCCATTGTCAACAAACCTAGTCCTCTGTATCTATAAAATTCTCAGTATTCAGCAACGTGTAGATTCTGCACATTTTCAGATTCTCCGCATTCACCACAACTTCCACTTCTCCGTATCTTTACATTTAAGAAAACCTGGATATCTGTATCTAGCAAATTATAAATTTGATCAAATACTAACATTTTCTCTATTTGCAGATATATCCCATTCCCTTCATCTGAAATTTCTCCAAATGGAATTCTATTCGCTGCTTGTAGCTGCTTATCCTACTCTGAATATACAAGTTTCTCCGTTTTCAGAAACCTCAATATTCTCCTTACTTTCTTCTGCCTATATACATAAATGTGTCTATTACTAATAATCACCTCACTCCTGGCTGCTCCTCAATCACCTGAACCGAAAGAATGTCAATTTTATGTATTGTCCACAAATCTAATCCTGGAAGAGACTCGACATGACAAGGCATGTCTAGGCGCCAGTTGACATGACATGGCATGTATCGACGTGCCTCGACACGACATGACTCGACATGACATGACCCAACATGACATGACTCGACATTACTCAACATGGGATGCAACAACATGACATAAATCAACATGACCAGACATGATTCATCATAACATAACTTGACATGTGTTGGTAAGACATCACACAACAAGAGATGACTTGTCATGACTCGACAATACTCAATACGACTCAACTCGACATGAAACAACATGACCCGACATGACCTGACAGGACTCGACATGACTCGACATGACTCGAAATGAGATGCAACGACATGACATAACTCAACATGATCAGACACGATTCATCATGAAATACATCGACATGAGCTGCTAAGATATCACACAATGAGAGACGACTTGTCATGACTCAACAAGACTCAATATGACATGACCGAACATGACTGGACATGACTCGATATGAGATGCAGCAACATGTCATAACTCAACATGACCAGACATGATTCATCATGACATGACTCGACATGAGCTGATAAGACATCACATGACAAGAGATGACTTGTCATGACTCGACAAGACTCAACATGACACGCCTCGAAGTGACTCGACTCAACATGACATGACTCGACATGACCTGAGATGTCTCAAAAATTCTCAGTACAACATGGCATTTCTCCCCACGCCTCGACATGACATGACTCGACACGACATGGCCCGACACCACCTGAACCGACACGACATGACCCGACATGACATGACTCAACACGACGTGACTACACATGACATGACTCGACATGACATGACTCAACATGAGATGCAATATGACATAATTCAACATGACCAGACATGATTCATCATTACATGACTTGACATGAGTTGATAAGACATCACACGATGAGAGACGACTTGTCATGAGTCGAAATGACTCAATATGACTTGACTCGACATGACTCAACATGACCTGACATGACTCGACATGACTCGACATGACTCGATATGAGATGCAATGACATGACTTAACTCTACATGACCAGACACGATTCATCATGACATGAATAGACATGAGCTGATAAGACATCACTATATGAGAGATGACTTGTCATGACTCGACAAGACTCGACATGACACGACTCGAAGTGACTTGACTCAATGTGACTCAACTCAACATGACTCGACTCGTCATGACTCAACATGACTCAACATGACCAGAAATCATTCGACAAGACTCAATAAGATATCAAACTATTTGAGAAGACTGGTCATGATCACACATGAATGAAATGACGGAACATGTATCTACTCCACATGACACCACACCGCAAGGCACCACTCCGCACGACATGACTCAATATTAATTGACACGACATGGCATATCTCAACATGACATGGCATGTCTCGATGCGACTCGACATGACATGACATGTCTCAACACCACTCAGTACGACATGGCATTTCCCGACACGCCTCGACACGACATGACCCGCCATGACCTGACCCGACACGACCTGACCCGACACGACATGACCCGACATGACAGGACTCGACACGACATGACTCGACATGACATGATTCGACATGACTCAAAATGGGATGCAACAACATGACATAATTCAACATGACCAGACATGATTCATCATGACATGACTTGACATGAGTTGATAAGACATCAGACAACGAGAGACGACTTGTCATGACTCGACAAGACTCAATATGACTCAACTCGACATGAATCAACATGACCCGACATGACCCGACAAGACTCGACATGACTCGATATGAGTTGCAACGACATGACATAACTCAACATGACCAGACACGATTCATCATGACATATATCGACATGAGCTGATAAGATATCACACAATGTGAGACAACTTGTCATGACTCAACAAGACTCAACATGCCACGACTCGAAGTGACTCGATTCATTATGACTCAACTCGACATGACTCGAAATGACATGACTCAACATGACCAGACATTATTCGACAAGACTCAATAAGACATCAAACTATTTGAGAAGACCGGTCATGATCACACATGAATGAAATGACGGAACATGTATCTACTCCACACGATACCACTCCGCACGACACCACTCCGCACGACATGACTTGATATTAATTGTCATGACATGGCATATCTCAACATGACATGGCATGTCTCGATGCGACTCGACACAACATGGCATGCCTCAACGCGACTTGACACAACATGACATTTCTTGAAGCAACTTGACATGACATGGCATGTCTCGATGTGACTCGACAAGACATGTCATGTCTAGACACGACTCCCCACAACATGGCGTGTCTCGACGTGACTCGACACAAAGTGGCATGTCTCGACGAGGCTCGACACAACGTGGCATGTCTCAATGGCACTCGACATGACATGGCATTTCTCAACGCGCCATGACATAACATGACTCGACACGACATGAACCGACACGACATGACCCAACACGACATGACCCAACATGAAATGACCCGACATGGCTCCACATGAGTGGGCACGACTCAACACAACTTGACTCGACATGACAGAACTCGACACGACTCGACGTGACATGACTCGACATGACATGACTTAACATGACATGACAGGACTCGACATGACTCAACATGAGATGCATTGACATGACATAACTCAACATGACCAGACATGATTCAACATGACATGACTCGATAAGATATCACACGATGGGAGATGACTTGTCATGGCCCGACATGACCCGACATGACCCCACATGACCCCACATGACCCGACATGACTCAACATGACGTGATATGAGATGCAACATGACATAATTCAACATGACCAGACATGATTCATCATGACATGAGTCAACATGAATTGATAAGATATCACACGACGAGAGACGACCTGTCATGACTCGACAAGCTTCGACATGACTCAACTCAACGTGACTCAACATGACTGAACATGACTGGACATGACTCGATATGAGATGCAACAACATGACATAACTCAACATGACCAGACATGATTCATCATGCCATGACTTGACATGAGTTGATAAGACATCACATGACAAGAGATGACTTGTCATGACTCGACAAGACTCAACATGACACGCCTCAGAGTGACTCGACTCAACATGACTCGACTCGACATGACTTGACTTGACATGACTTAACATGACCAGACATTATTCGACAAGACTCAATAAGACATCAAACTATTTGAGAAGACCGGTCATGATCACACATGAATGAAATGACGGAACATGTATCTACTCCACACGATACCACTCCGCACGACACCACTCCGCACGACATGACTTGATATTAATTGTCATGACATGGCATATCTCAACATGACATGGCATGTCTCGATGCGACTCGACACAACATGGCATGCCTCGACGCGACTTGACACAACATGACATTTCTTGAAGCAACTTGACATGACATGGCATGTCTCGATGTGACTCGACAAGACATGTCATGTCTAGACACGACTCCCCACAACATGGCGTGTCTCGACGTGACTCGACACAAAGTGGCATGTCTCGACGAGGCTCGACACAACGTGGCATGTCTCAATGGCACTCGACATGACATGGCATTTCTCAACGCGCCATGACATAACATGACTCGACACGACATGAACCGACACGACATGACCCAACACGACATGACCCAACATGAAATGACCCGACATGGCTCCACATGAGTGGGCACGACTCAACACAACTTGACTCGACATGACAGAACTCGACATGACTCGACGTGACATGACTCGACATGACATGACTTAACATGACATGACAGGACTCGACATGACTCAACATGAGATGCATTGACATGACATAACTCAACATGACCAGACATGATTCAACATGACATGACTCGATAAGATATCACACGATGGGAGATGACTTGTCATGGCCCGACATGACCCGACATGACCCCACATGACCCCACATGACCCGACATGACTCAACATGACGTGATATGAGATGCAACATGACATAATTCAACATGACCAGACATGATTCATCATGACATGAGTCAACATGAATTGATAAGATATCACACGACGAGAGACGACCTGTCATGACTCGACAAGCTTCGACATGACTCAACTCAGCGTGACTCAACATGACTGAACATGACTGGACATGACTCGATATGAGATGCAACAACATGACATAACTCAACATGACCAGACATGATTCATCATGCCATGACTTGACATGAGTTGATAAGACATCACATGACAAGAGATGACTTGTCATGACTCGACAAGACTCAACATGACACGCCTCAGAGTGACTCGACTCAACATGACTCGACTCGACATGACTTGACTTGACATGACTTAACATGACCAGACATTATTCAACAAGACTCAAAATGACTTCAAACTATGTGAGAAGACCGGTCATGACCCGACATGACCGAAATGACCCAACATTTATCCACACCGCATGACACCACTCTGGCTGACACCACTCCACACGGCACCATTCCGCATGACACCACTCCGCACGACACCACTCCGCACGACATGACTCGATATTAATAGACACGAAATGGAATGTCTCGATACGACTCGACATGACTTGGCCTGTCTCGACATGAAATGGCATGCCTCGACGGAACTGGACACGATATGGCATGCCTCGACATGACATGGCACATCTCGAAGCGACTTGACATGACAAGGCATGTCTAGAGGCGACATGACATGACATGGCATGTATCGACATGCCTCGACACGACATGACTCGACACGACATGACCTGACATGACCTGAAATGACACGACATGACCGACACGACATGACCCGAAATGACATGGCATGTCTCAACACGCCTCGACATGACATGGCATGCCTCGATGTGACTCGACGTGACTTGGCATGCCCCGACACGACACGACACAATATGGCACGTCTTGAAATGACTCAACATGACATGGCATGTCTAGACGCGATTTCACATGACATGGCATGTCTCGACGCGACTTGACACGACATGAGATGTCTCAACGATTCTCAGTACGACATGGCATTTCTCCCTGCGCCTCGACACGACATGACTCGACACGACATGACCTGACACCACCTGAACCGACACGACATGACCCGACATGACATGACTCAACACAACGTGACTACACATGACATGACTCAACATGACATGACTCAACATGAGATGCAACAACATGACATAATTCAACATGACCAGACATGATTCATCATTACATGACTTGACATGAGTTGATAAGACATCACACGATGAGAGACGACTTGTCATGACTCGAAATGACTCGATATGACTTGACTCGACATGGCTCAACATGACCTGACATGACTCGACATGACTCGACATGACTCGATATGAGATGCAACGACATGACATAACTCTACATGACCAGACACGATTCATCATGACATGAATCGACATGAGCTGATAAGACATCACTATATGAGAGACGACTTGTCATGACTCGACAAGACTCGACATGACACGACTCGAAGTGACTTGACTCAATATGACTCAACTCAACATGACTCGAATCGTCATGACTCAACATGACTCAACATGACCAGAAATCATTCGACACGACTCAATAAGATATCAAACTATTTGAGAAGACTGGTCATGATCACACATGAATGAAATGACGGAACATGTATCTACTCCACATGACACCACACCGCAAGGCACCACTCCGCACGACATGACTCAATATTAATTGACACGACATGGCATATCTCAACATGACATGGCATGTCTCGATGCGACTCGACATGACATGACATGTCTCAACACCACTCAGTACGACATGGCATTTCCCGACACGCCTCGACACGACATGACCCGCCATGACCTGACCCGACATGACCTGACCCGAGACGACATGACCAGACACGGCAGGACTCGACACGACATGACTCGACATGACATGACTCGACATGACTCAACATGGGAGGCAACAACATGACATAATTCAACATGACCAGACATGATTCATCATGACATGACTTGACATGAGTTGATAAGACATCAGACAACGAGAGACGACTTGTCATGACTCAACAAGACTCAACATGCCACGACTCGAAGTGACTCGACTCATTATGACTCAACTCGGCATGACTCGACTCGACATGACTCAACATGACCAGACATTATTCGACAAGACTCAATAAGACATCAAACTATGTGAGAAGACCGGTCATGATCCGACATCAACAAAATGAATGAACATGTATCCACTCTGCACGACACCACTTCGCATGACACCACTCCGCACGACACCACTCCGCATGACATGACTCATTATTAATTGACATGACATGGCATATGTCGACATGACATGGCATGTCTCGAAGCATCTCGACACGACATGGCATGTCTTGACACGACTCCCCACAACCTGGCATGTCTCGATGTAACTCGACACGGTGTGGCATGTCTCGACGAGACTCGACACAACGTGGCATGTCTCGACACAATTCGACATGACATGGCATGTCTCGACATGACTCGACATGACATGGCATGTCTCATCGGCACTTGACACGACAAGGCATTACCCAATGCGCCATGACATGACATGACTCGACACGACATGAACCGACACGACATGACTTGAAACGACATGACCCGACACGACATGACTCGACATGGCTCGACATGAGTTGGCACGACTCAACACAAATTGACTCGACATGACAGTACTCGACACGACTCAACGTGACATGACTCAAAATGACATGACTCGACATGACACTCGACATCATTCGACACAACATGACTCGACATGACATGACTCGACATGACATGACTCGACAGGACATGACTCGACATGAGATGCATCGACATAACATAACTCAACATGTCCAGACATTTTTCAACATGACATGACTTGACATGACTCGATAAGACATCACACAATGAGAGATGACTTGTCATGGCCTGACATGACCCCACATGACCCCACATGACCAGACATGACTCAACATGACTCGATATGAGATGCAACAACATGACATAATTCATCATGACCAGACATGATTCATCATAACATGAGTCAACATGAATTGATAAGACATCACATGACAAGAGACGACTTGTCATGACTCGACAAGAATCGATATGACTCAACTCGATGTGACTCAACATGACCAACATGACCGGACATGACTCGATATGAGATGCAACAACATGACAAAACTCAATATGACCAGACATGATACATCATGACATGACTCGACATGAGCTGATAAGACTTCACACGACAAGAGACGACTTGTCATGACTCGACAAGACTCAACATGACACGACTCGAAGTGACTCGACTCAACATGACATGACGCGAAATGACCTGAGATGTCTCAATGATTCTCAGTACAACATGGCATTTCTCCCCACGCCTCGACATGACATGACTCGACACGACATGACCCGACACCACCTGAACCGACACGACATGACCCGACATGACATGACTCAACACGACATGACTACACATGACATGACGCGACATGACATGACTCAACATGAGATGCAACAACATGACATAATTCAACATGACCAGACATGATTCATCATTACATGACTTGACATGAGTTGATAAGACATCACACGATGAGGGACGACTTGTCATGACTCGACAAGACTCAACATGACACGACTCGAAGTGACTCGACTCAACATGAATCGACTGGAAATGACTTGACTTGACATGACTCAACATGACCAGGCGTTATTTGACAAGACTCAAAATGACTTCAAACGATGTGAGAAGACCAGTTATGACCCGACATGACCGAAATGACCCCACATGTATCCACACCGCACGACACCACTCTGCATGACACCAAACCGCACGACACCACTCTGCACGACACTAGTCCGCATGACACAACTCTGCATGACACCACTCCACACAACAGCACTCCGCACGACACCACTGCGCATGACACCACTCCGCACGACACCACTCCACACGATGTGACTCGATATTTATAGACACGACATGGAATGTCTCGACATGACTCGACATGACTTGGCATGTCTCGACATGAAATGGCATGCCTCGACTTGACTCAACACGATAAGGCATGCCGCGACGTGATTCGACATGACATGGCACATCTCGAAGCGACTCGACATGACAAGGCATGTATGGTCACGACGTGACATGATATCGCACGTATTGATGTGCCTCGACACGACATGACTCAACACAACATGACCCGACATAACCTGACCCGACACGAAATGAACCGACACGACATAACCCGACATGACATGACTCAACATGACTCAAAATGGGATGCAACAACATGACATAATTCAACATGACCAGACATAAGTCATCATGACATGACTTGACATGAGTTGATAAGACATCACACAACAAGAGATGACTTGTCATGGCTCGACAAGACTCAATATGACTCAACTCGACATGAATCAACATGACCCGACATGACCCGACAAGACTCGACATGACTCGACATGACTCGAAATGAGATGCAACGACATGACATAACTCAACATGACCAGACACGATTCATCATGACATATATCGACATGAGCTGATAAGACATCACACATGGTATGTCTCGACGAGACTCGACACAACGTGGCATGTCTCGTACAAATCGACATGACATGGCATGTCTCGACATGACATTGCACTTCTCGTCGGCACTCGACACGACAAGGCATTTCTCAATGCAAAATGACATGACATGACTCGACACGACATGAACCGACAAGACATGAACCGACATGACATGACCCGACACGACATGACCCAATACGACATGACCCGACATGACTCGACATGATTCGACATAACTCGATATGAGTTGCAACGACATGACATAACTAAACATGACCAGATACGATTCATCATGACATATATCGACATGAGCTGATAAGACATCACACAACGAGAGACGACTTGTCATGACTCGAGAAGACTCAATATGACACGACTCGAAGTGATTCGACTCATTATGACTCAACTCGACATGACTTGACTCGACATGTCTCAACATGACCAGACATTATTCGACAAGACTTAATAAGACATCAAACTATGTGAGAAGACCGGTCATGGTCCGACATCAACGAAATGTATCCACTCTGCACGACACCACTCCGCACGACACCACTCCGCACGACACCACTCCACATGACATGACTCAATATTAATTGACATGACATGGCTTATCTCGACATGACATGTCATGTCTCGAAGCGACTCAACACGACATGGCATGTCTAGACACGACTCCCCACAACATGGCGTGTTTCGACGTGACTCGACACCAAGTGGCATGTCTCGACGAGACTCGACACAACGTGGCATGTCTCGATGGCACTCGACATAACATGGCATTTCTCAACGCGCCATGACATGACATGACTCGGCACGAAATGAACCGACACGACATGACCCGACATGACATGACTCGACACAAAATGACCTGACATGGCTCCACATGAGTTGGCACGACTCAACACAACTTGACTCGACATGACAGAACTCGACACGACTCGACGTGACAAGACTCAACACAACATGACTCGACATGACATGACTCGACATGACATGACTCGACAGGACATGACTCGACCTGACATGACTCGAAAGGACATGACTCGACATGAGATGCATCGACATGACATAACTCAACATGACCAGACATCTTTCAACATGACATGACTTGACATGACTCGATAAGACATCACACAATGAGAGATGACTTGTCATGGCCTGACATGACCCCACATGACCCCACATGACCAGACATGACTCAACATGACTCGATATGAGATGCAACAACATGACATAATTCATCATGACCAGACATGATTCATCATAACATGAGTCAACATGAATTGATAAGACATCACACGACAAGAGACAACTTGTCATGACTCGACAAGAATAGATATGACTCAACTCGACGTGACTCAACATGACCAACATGACCGGACATGACTCGATATGAGATGCAACAACATGACAAAACTCAACATGACCAGACATGATACATCATGACATGACTCGATATGAGCTGATAAGACTTCACACGACTAGAGACGACTTGTCATGACTCGACAAGACTCAACATGACACGACTCAAAGTGACTCGACTCAACATGAATCCACTCGACATGACTTGACTTGACATGACTCAACATGACCAGGCATTATTCGACAAGACTCAAAATGACTTCAAACTATGTGAGAAGACCAGTTATGACCCGACATGACCGAAATGACCACACATGTATCCACACCGCACGACACCACTCTGCATGACACCAAACAGCACGACACCACACCGCACGACACTACTCCGCACGACACCACTCTGCACGACACCACTCCACACAACAGCACTCCGCACGACACCACTGCGCATGACACCACTGGGCACGACACCACTCCACACGACGTGACTCGATATTTATAGACATGACATGGAATGTCTCGACATGACTCGACATGACTTGGCATGTCTCGACATGAAATGGCATGCCTCGACTCGACTCAACACGATATGGCATGCCGCGACGTGACTCGACATGACATGGCACATCTCGAAGCGACTCGACATGACAAGGCATGTATGGTCACGACTTGACATGACATGGCATGTATTGACGTGCCTCGACACAACATGACTCGACACAACATGACCCGACATAACCTGACCCGACACAACATGAACCAACACGACATGACCCGACATGACATGACTCGACATGACTCAAAATGGGATGCAACAACATGACATAATTCAACATGACCAGACATAAGTCATCATGACATGACTTGACATGAGTTGATAAGGCATCACACAACAAGAGATGACTTGTCATGACTCGGCAAGACTCAATATGACTCAACTCGACATGAATCAACATGACCCAACATGACCCGACAAGACTCGACATGACTCGACCTGACTCAAAATGAGATCCAACGACATGACATAACTCAACATGACCAGACACGATTCATCATGACATATATCGACATAAGCTGATAAGACATCACACATGGTATGTCTCGACGAGACTCGACACAACGTGGCATGTCTCGACACAAATCGACATGACATGGCATGTCTCGACATGACTCGACATGACATTGCATGTCTCGTCGGCACTCGACACGACAAGGCATTTCTCAATGCGTCATGACATGACATGACTCAACACGACATGAACCGACAAGACATGAACCGACATGACATGACCCGACACGACATGACCCAATACGACATGACCCGACATGACTCGACATGATTCGACATAACTCGATATGAGTTGCAACAACATGACATAACTAAACATGACCAGACACGATTCATCATGACATATATCGACATGAGCTGAGAAGACATCACACAACGAGAGACGACTTGTCATGACTCGAGACCAGTTAATATGACACGACTCGAAGTGATTCGACTCATTATGACTCAACTCGACATGACTCAACTCGACATGTCTCAACATGACCAGACATTATTCGACAAGACTCAATAAGACATCAAACTATGTGAGAAGACCGGTCATGATCCCACATCAACGAAATGAATGAACATGTATCCACTCTGCACGACACCACTCCGCACGACACCACTCCGCACGACACCACTCCACATGTCATGACTCAATATTAATTGACATGACATGGCTTATCTCGACATGACATGGCATGTCTCGAAGCGACTCAACACGACATGGCATGTCTAGACACGACTCCCCACAACATGGCGTGTCTCGACTTGACTCGACACCAAGTGGCATGTCTCGACCAGACTCGACACAACGTGGCATGTCTCGATGGCACTCGACATAACATGGCATTTCTCAACGCGCCATGACATGACATGACTCGACACGAAATGAACCGACACGACACGACCCGACACAACATGACCCGACACGAAATGACCTGACATGGCTCCACATGAGTTGGCCCGACTCAACACAACTTGACTCGACATGACAGAACTCGACACGACTCGACGTGACATGACTCAACATGACATGACTCGACATGACACTCGACATGATTCGACACAACATGACTCGACATGACCCGACATGATATGACTCGACATGACATGACTCGACATGACATGACTTAACATGACATGACTCGACATGACAGGACTCGACATGACTCAACATGACATGCATTGACATGACATAACTCAACATGACCAGACATGATTCAAAATGACATGACTCGATAAGACATCACACGATGGGAGATGACTTGTCATGGCCCGACATGACCCGACATGACCCGACATGACCCCACATGACCCCACATGACTCAACATGACTCGATATGAGATGCAACAACATGACATAATTCAACATGACCAGACATGATTCATCATGACATGAGTCAACATGAATTGATAAGATATCACACGACGAGATACGACCTGTCATGACTCGACAAGATTCAACATGACTCAACTCTACGTGACTCAACATGACCGAACATGACTGGACATGACTCGATATGAGATGCAGCAACATGACAAAACTCAACATGACCAGACATGATTCATCATGACATGACTCGACATGAGCTGATAAGACATCACATGACAAGAGACGACTTGTCATTACTCGACAAGACTCAACATGACACGCCTCGAAGTGACTCGACTCAACATGACATGACTCGAAATGACCTGAGATGTCTCAATGATTCTCAGTACAACATGGCATTTCTCCCCGCGCCTCGACATGACATGACTCGACACGACATGACCCGACACCACCTGAACTGACACGACATGACCCGACATGACATGACTCAACACGACGTGACTACACATGACATGACTCGACATGACATGACTCAACATGAGATGCAACAACATGACATAATTCAACATGACCAGACATGATTCATCATTACATGACTTGACATGAGTTGATAAGACATCACACGATGAGAGACGACTTGTCATGACTCGACAAGACTCAACATGACACGACTCGAAGTGACTCGACTCAACATGAATCGACTGGACATGACTTGACTTGACATGACTCAACATGACCAGGCGTTATTCGACAAGACTCAAAATGACTTCAAACGATGTGAGAAGACCAGTTATGACCCGACATGACCGAAATGACCCCAAATGTATCCACACCGCACGACACCACTCTGCATGACACCAAACCGCACGACACCACTCTGCACGACACTAGTCCGCACGACACCACTCTGCATGACACCACTCCACACAACAGCACTCCGCACGACACCACTGCGCATGACACCACTCCGCACGACACCACTCCACACGACGTGACTCGATATTTATAGACACGACATGGAATGTCTCAACATGACTCGACATGACTTGGCATGTCTCGACATGAAATGGCATGCCTCGACTCGACTCAACACGATAAGGCATGCCGCGACGTGATTCGACATGACATGGCACATCTCGAAGCGACTCGACATGACAAGGCATGTATGGTCACGACGTGACATGACATCGCATGTATTGACGTGCCTCGACACGACATGACTCAACACAACATGACCCGACATAACCTGACCCGACACGAAATGAACCGACACGACATAACCCGACATGACATGACTCAACATGACTCAAAATGGGATGCAACAACATGACATAATTCAACATGACCAGACATAAGTCATCATGACATGACTTGACATGAGTTGATAAGACATCACACAACAAGAGATGACTTGTCATGGCTCGACAAGACTCAATATGACTCAACTCGACATGAATCAACATGACCCGACATGACCCGACAAGACTCGACATGACTCGACATGACTCGAAATGAGATGCAACGACATGACATAACTCAACATGACCAGACACGATTCATCATGACATATATCGACATGAGCTGATAAGACATCACACATGGTATGTCTCGACGAGACTCGACACAACGTGGCATGTCTCGTACAAATCGACATGACATGGCATGTCTCGACATGACTCGACATGACATTGCACGTCTCGTCGGCACTCGACACGACAAGGCATTTCTCAATGCACCATGACATGACATGACTCAACACGACATGAACCGACAAGACATGAACCGACATGACATGACCCGACACGACATGACCCAATACGACATGACCCGACATGACTCGACATGATTCGACATAACTCGATATGAGTTGCAACGACATGACATAACTAAACATGACCAGATACGATTCATCATGACATATATCGACATGAGCTGATAAGACATCACACAACGAGAGACGACTTGTCATGACTCGAGAAGACTCAATATGACACGACTCGAAGTGATTCGACTCATTATGACTCAACTCGACATGACTCGACTCGACATGTCTCAACATGACCAGACATTATTCGACAAGACTTAATAAGACATCAAACTATGTGAGAAGACCGGTCATGATCCCACATCAACGAAATGTATCCACTCTGCACGACACCACTCCACACGACACCACTCCGCACGACACCACTCCACATGACATGACTCAATATTAATTGACATGACATGGCTTATCTCGACATGACATGTCATGTCTCGAAGCGACTCAACACGACATGGCATGTCTAGACACGACTCCCCACAACATGGCGTGTTTCGACGTGACTCGACACCAAGTGGCATGTCTCGACGAGACTCGACACAACGTGGCATGTCTCGATGGCACTCGACATAACATGGCATTTCTCAACGCGCCATGACATGACATGACTCGGCACGAAATGAACCGACACGACATGACCCGACATGACATGACTCGACACAAAATGACCTGACATGGCTCCACATGAGTTGGCACGACTCAACACAACTTGACTCGACATGACAGAACTCGACACGACTCGACGTGACAAGACTCAACACAACATGACTCGACATGACATGACTCGACATGACATGACTCGACAGGACATGACTCGACCTGACATGACTCGAAAAGACATGAGTCGACATGAGATGCATCGACATGACATAACTCAACACGACCAGACATCTTTCAACATGACATGACTTGACATGACTCGATAAGACATCACACAATGAGAGATGACTTGTCATGGCCTGACATGACCCCACATGACCCCACATGACCAGACTGACTCAACATGACTCGATATGAGATACAACAACATGACATAATTCATCATGACCAGACATGATTCATCATAACATGAGTCAACATGAATTGATAAGACATCACACGACAAGAGACAACTTGTCATGACTCGACAAGAATCAATATGACTCAACTCGACGTGACTCAACATGACCAACATGACCGGACATGACTCGATATGAGATGCAACAACATGACAAAACTCAACATGACCAGACATGATACATCATGACATGACTCGACATGAGCTGATAAGACTTCACACGACTAGAGACGACTTGTCATGACTCGACAAGACTCAACATGACACGACTCAAAGTGACTCGACTCAACATGAATCCACTCGACATGACTTGACTTGACATGACTCAACATGACCAGGCTTTATTCGACAAGACTCAAAATGACTTCAAACTATGTGAGAAGACCAGTTATGACCCGACATGACCGAACTGACCCCACATGTATCCACACCGCACGACACCACTCTGCATGACACCAAACAGCACGACACCACACCGCACGACACTACTCCGCACGACACCACTCTGCACGACACCACTCCACACAACAGCACTCCGCACGACACCACTGCGCATGACACCACTGGGCACTACACCACTCCACACGACGTGACTCGATATTTATAGACACGACATGGAATGTCTCGACATGACTCGACATGACTTGGCATGTCTCGACATGAAATGGCATGCCTCGACTCGACTCAACACGATATGGCATGCCGCGACGTGACTCGACATGACATGGCACATCTCGAAGCGACTCGACATGACAAGGCATGTATGGTCACGACTTGACATGACATGGCATGTATTGACGTGCCTCGACACAACATGACTCGACACAACATGACCCGACATAACCTGACCCGACACGACATGAACCAACACGACATGACCCGACATGACATGACTCGACATGACTCAAAATGGCATGCAACAACATGACATAATTCAACATGACCAGACATAAGTCATCATGACATGACTTGACATGAGTTGATAAGGCATCACACAACAAGAGATGACTTGTCATGACTCGGCAAGACTCAATATGACTCAACTCGACATGAATCAACATGACCCAACATGACCCGACAAGACTCGACATGACTCGACCTGACTCAAAATGAGATCCAACGACATGACATAACTCAACATGACCAGACACGATTCATCATGACATATATCGACATAAGCTGATAAGACATCACACATGTTATGTCTCGACGAGACTCGACACAACGTGGCATGTCTCGACACAAATCGACATGACATGGCATGTCTCGACATGACTCGACATGACATTGCATGTCTCGTCGGCACTCGACACGACAAGGCATTTCTCAATGCGTCATGACATGACATGACTCAACACGACATGAACCGACAAGACATGAACCGACATGACATGACCCGACACGACATGACCCAATACGACATGACCCGACATGACTCGACATGATTCGACATAACTCGATATGAGTTGCAACGACATGACATAACTAAACATGACCAGACACGATTCATCATGACATATATCGACATGAGCTGATAAGACATCACACAACGAGAGACAACTTGTCATGACTCGAGACCAGTTAATATGACACGACTCGAAGTGATTCGACTCATTATGACTCAACTCGACATGACTCAACTCGACATGTCTCAACATGACCAGACATTATTCGACAAGACTCAATAAGACATCAAACTATGTGAGAAGACCGGTCATGATCCCACATCAACGAAATGAATGAACATGTATCCACTCTGCACGACACCACTCCGCACGACACCACTCCGCACGACACCACTCCACATGACATGACTCAATATTAATTGACATGACATGGCTTATCTCGACATGACATGGCATGTCTCGAAGCGACTCAACACGACATGGCATGTCTAGACACGACTCCCCACAACATGGCGTGTCTCGACTTGACTCGACACCAAGTGGCATGTCTCGACGAGACTCGACACAACAGGGCATGTCACGATGGCACTCGACATAACATGGCATTTCTCAACGCGCCATGACATGACATGACTCGACACGAAATGAACCGACACGACACGACCCGACACAACATGACCCGACACGAAATGACCTGACATGGCTCCACATGAGTTGGCCCGACTCAACACAACTTGCCTCGACATTTCAGAACTCGACACGACTCGACGTGACATGACTCAACATGACATGACTCGACATGACACTCGACATGATTCGAAACAACATGACTCGACATGACCCGACATGATATGACTCGACATGACATGACTCGACATGACATGACTTAACATGACATGACTCGACATGACAGGACTCGACATGACTCAACATGACATGCATTGACATGACATAACTCAACATGACCAGACATGATTCAAAATGACATGACTCGATAAGACATCACACGATGGGAGATGACTTGTCATGGCCCGACATGACCCGACATGAACCGACATGACCCCACATGACCCCACATGACTCAACATGACTCGATATGAGATGCAACAACATGACATAATTCAACATGACCAGACATGATTCATCATGACATGAGTCAACATGAATTGATAAGATATCACACGACGAGATACGACCTGTCATGACTCGACAAGATTCAACATGACTCAACTCTCCATGACTCAACATGACCGAACATGACTGGACATGACTCGATATGAGATGCAGCAACATGACAAAACTCAACATGACCAGACATGATTCATCATGACGTGACTCGACATGAGCTGATAAGGCATCACATGACAAGAGACGACTTGTCATTACTCGACAAGACTCAACATGACACGCCTCGAAGTGACTCGACTCAACATGACATGACGCGAAATGACCTGAGATGTTTCAATGATTCTCAGTACAACATGGCATTTCTCCCCGCGCCTCGACATGACATGACTCGACACGACATGACCCGACACCACCTGAACCGACACGACATGACCCGACATGACATGACTCAACACGACGTGACTACACATGACATGACTCGACATGACATGACTCAACATGAGATGCAACAACATGACATAATTCAACATGACCAGACATGATTCATCATTACATGACTTGACATGAGTTGATAAGACATCACGCGATGAGAGACGACTTGTCATGACTCGACAAGACTCAACATGACACGACTCGAAGTGACTCGACTCAACATGAATCGACTGGACATGACTTGACTTGACATGACTCAACATGACCAGGCGTTATTCGACAAGACTCAAAATGACTTCAAACGATGTGAGAAGACCAGTTATGACCCGACATGACCGAAATGGCCCCACATGTATCCACACCGCACGACACCACTCTGCATGACACCAAACCGCACGACACCACTCTGCACAACACTAGTCCGCACGACACCACTCTGCATGACACCACTCCACACAACAGCACTCCGCACGACACCACTGCGCATGACACCACTCCGCACGACACCACTCCACACGACGTGACTCGATATTTATAGACACGACATGGAATGTCTCGACATGACTCGACATGACTTGGCATGTCTCGACATGAAATGGCATGCCTCGACTCGACTCAACACGATAAGGCATGCCGCGACGTGATTCGACATGACATGGCACATCTCGAAGCGACTCGACATGACAAGGCATGTATGGTCACGACGTGACATGACATCGCATGTATTGACGTGCCTCGACACGACATGACTCAACACAACATGACCCGACATAACCTGACCCGACACGAAATGAACCGACACGACATAACCCGACATGACATGACTCAACATGACTCAAAATGGGATGCAACAACATGACATAATTCAACATGACCAGACATAAGTCATCATGACATGACTTGACATGAGTTGATAAGACATCACACAACAAGAGATGACTTGTCATGGCTCGACAAGACTCAATATGACTCAACTCGACATGAATCAACATGACCCGACATGACCCGACAAGACTCGACATGACTCGACATGACTCGAAATGAGATGCAACGACATGACATAACTCAACATGACCAGACACGATTCATCATGACATATATCGACATGAGCTGATAAGACATCACACATGGTATGTCTCGACGAGACTCGACACAACGTGGCATGTCTCGTACAAATCGACATGACATGGCATGTCTCGACATGACTCGACATGACATTGCACGTCTCGTCGGCACTCGACACGACAAGGCATTTCTCAATGCACCATGACATGACATGACTCGACACGACATGAACCGACAAGACATGAACCGACATGACATGACCCGACACGACATGACCCAATACGACATGACCCGACATGACTCGACATGATTCGACATAACTCGATATGAGTTGCAACGACATGACATAACTAAACATGACCAGATACGATTCATCATGACATATATCAACATGAGCTGATAAGACATCACACAACGAGAGACGACTTGTCATGACTCGAGAAGACTCAATATGACACGACTCGAAGTGATTCGACTCATTATGACTCAACTCGACATGACTCGACTCGACATGTCTCAACATGACCAGACATTATTCGACAAGACTTAATAAGATATCAAACTATGTGAGAAGACCGGTCATGATCCCACATCAATGAAATGTATCCACTCTGCAAGACACCACTCCGCACGACACCACTCCGCACGACACCACTCCACATGACATGACTCAATATTAATTGACTTGACATGGCTTATCTCCACATGACATGTCATGTCTCGAAGCGACTCAACACGACATGGCATGTCTAGACACGACTCCCCACAACATGGCGTGTTTCGACGTGACTCGACACCAAGTGGCATGTCTCGACGAGACTCGACACAACGTGGCATGTCTCGATGGCACTCGACATAACATGGCATTTCTCAACGCGCCATGACATGACATGACTCGGCACGAAATGAACCGACACGACATGACCCGACATGACATGACTCGACACAAAATGACCTGACATGGCTCCACATGAGTTGGCACGACTCAACACAACTTGACTCGACATGACAGAACTCGACACGACTCGACGTGACATGACTCAACATGACATGACTCGACATGACACTCGACATGATTCGACACAACATGACTCGACATGACCCGACATGATATGACTCGACATGACATGACTCGACATGACATGACTTAACATGACATGACTCGACATGACAGGACTCGACATGACTCAACATGACATGCATTGACATGACATAACTCAACATGACCAGACATGATTCAAAATGACATGACTCGATAAGACATCACACGATGGGAGATGACTTGTCATGGCCCGACATGACCCGACATGACCCGACATGACCCCACATCACCCCACATGACTCAACATGACTCGATTTGAGATGCAACAACATGACATAATTCAACATGACCAGACATGATTCATCATGACATGAGTCAACATGAATTGAAAAGATATCACACGATGAGATACGACCTGTCATGACTCGACAAGATTCAACATGACTCAACTCTACGTGACTCAACATGACCGAACATGACTGGACATGACTCGATATGAGATGCAGCAACATGACAAAACTCAACATGACCAGACATGATTCATCATGACATGACTATGTGAGAAGACCAGTTATGACCCGACATGACATGACTCAACACGACGTGACTACACATGACATGACTCGACATGACATGACTCAACATGAGATGCAACATGACATAATTCAACATGACCAGACATGATTCATCATTACATGACTTGACATGAGTAGATAAGACATCACACGATGAGAGACGACTTGTCATGAGTCGAAATGACTCGATATGACTTGACTCGACATGACTCAACATGACCTGACATGACTCGACATGACTCGACATGACTCGATATGAGATGCAACGACATGACTTAACTCTACATGACCAGACGCGATTCATCATGACATGAATCGACACGAGCTGATAAGACATCACTATATGAGAGACGACTTGTCATGACTCGACAAGACTCGACATGACACGACTCGAAGTGACTTGACTCAATATGACTCAACTCAACATGACTCGACTCGTCATGACTCAACATGACTCAACATGACCAGAAATCATTCGACACGACTCAATAAGATATCAAACTATTTGAGAATCATGAGGGTCATGATCACACATGAATGAAATGACGGAACACGTATCTACTCCACATGACACCACACCGCAAGGCACCACTCCGCACGACATGACTCAATATTAATTGACACGACATGGCATATCTCAACATGACATGGCATGTCTCGATGCGACTCGACATGACATGACATGTCTCAACACCACTCAGTACGACATGGCATTTCCCGACACGCCTCGACACGACATGACCCGCCATGACCTGACCCGACACGACCTGACCCGACACGACATGACCCGACACGACAGGACTCGACACGACATGACTCGACATGACATGACTCAACATGACTCAAAATGGGATGCAACAACATGACATAATTCAACATGACCAGACATGATTCATCATGACATGACTTGACATGAGTTGATAAAACATCAGACAACGAGAGACGACTTGTCATGACTCGACAAGACTCAATATGACTCAACTCGACATGAATCAACATGACCCGACATGACCCGACAAGACTCGACATGACTCAATATGAGTTGCAACGACATGACATAACTCAACATGACCAGACACGATTCATCATGACATATGTCGACATGAGCTGATAAGATATCACACAATGTGAGACAACTTGTCAAGACTCAACATGCCACGACTCGAAGTGACTCGACTCATTATGACTCAACTCGACATGACACGACTCGACATGACTCAACATAACCAGACATTATTCGACAAGACTCAATAAGACATCAAACTATGTGAGAAGACCGGTCATGATCCGACATCAACAAAATGAATGAACATGTATCCACTCTGCACGACACCACTTCGCATGACACCACTCCGCACGACACCACTCCACATGACATGACTCATTATTAATTGACATGACATGGCATATCTCGACATGACATGGCATGTCTCGAAGCATCTCGACACGACATGGCATGTCTTGACACGACTCCCCACAACCTGGCATGTCTCGACGTGACTCGACACAGCGTGGTATGTCTCGACGAGACTCGACACAACGTGGCATGTCTCGACACAATTCGACATGACATGGCATGTCTCGACATGACTCGACATGACATGGCATGTCTCGTCGGCACTTGACACGACAAGGCATTACCCAATGCGCCATGACATGACATGACGCGACACGACATGAACCGACATGACATGACTCGACACGACATGACCCGACACGACATGACTCGACATGGCTCGACATGAGTTGGCACGACTCAACACAAATTGACTCGACATGACAGAACTCGACACGACTCAACGTGACATGACTCAACATGACATGACTCGAAATGACACGTGACATGATTCGACACAACATGACTCGACATGACATGACTTGACATGAGATGCATCGACATGACATAACTCAACATGACCAGACATCTTTCAACATGACATGACTTGACATGACTCGATAAGACATCACACAATGAGAGATGACTTGTCATGGCCTGACATGACCCCACATGATCCCACATGACCAGACTTGACTCAACATGACTCGATATGAGATGCAACAGCATGACATAATTCATCATGACCAGACATGATTCATCATAACATGAGTCAACATGAATTGATAAGACATCACACGACAAGAGACAACTTGTCATGACTCGACAAGAATCGATATGACTCAACTGAATGTGACTCAACATGACCAACAAGACCGGACATGACTCGATATGAGATGCAACAACATGACAAAACTCAACATGACCAGACATGATACATCATGACATGACTATGTGAGAAGACCAGTTATGACCCGACATGACCGAAATGACCCCACATGTATCCACACCACACGACACCACTCTGCATGACACCAAACCGCACGACACCACTCCACACGACACTACTCCGCACGACACCACTCCACACAACAGCACTCCGCACGACACCACTGCGCATGACACCACTCCGCACAACACCACTCCACACGACGTGACTCGATATTTATAGACACGACATGGAATGTCTCGACATGACTCGACATGACTTCGCATGTCTCAACATGAAATGGCATGCCTCGACTCGACTCAACATGATATGGCATGCCGCGACATCACTCGACATGACATGGCACATCTCGAAGCGACTCGACATGACAAGGCATGTATGGTCACGACTTGACATGACATGGCATGTATTGACGTGCCTCGACACGACATGACTCGACACAACATGACCCGACATAACCTGACCCAACACGACATGACTCGACATGACTCAAAATGGGATGCAACAACATGACATAATTCAACATGACCAGACATAAGTCATCATGACATGACTTGACATGAGTTGATAAGACATCACACAACAAGAGATGACTTGTCATGACTCGACAGGACTCAATATGACTCAACTCGACATGAATCAACATGACCCGACATGACCCGACAAGACTCGACATGACTCGACATGACTCGAAATGAGATGCAACGACATGACATAACACAACATGACCGGACACGATTCATCATGACATAAATCGACATGAGCTGATAAGACATCACACATGACGAGACTCGACACAACGTGGCATGTCTCGACACAAATCGACATGACATGGCATTTCTCGACCTGACTCGACATGACATTGCATGTCTCATCAGCACTCGACACGACAAGGCATTTCTCAATGTGCCGTGACATGACATGACTCGACACGACATGAACCGACAAGACATGAACCGACATGACATGACCCGACACGACATGACCCAATACGACATGACCCGACATGACATGACCCGACACGGCTCAACATGAGTTGGCATGACTCAACACAACTTGACTCGACATGACACAACTCGACACGACTCGACATGACATGACTCAACATGACTCAACATGGGATGCAACGACATGACATAATTCAACAAGACCAGACATGATTCATCACGACATGACTTGACATGAGTTGGTAAGACATCACACAACGAGAGATTACTTGTCATGACTCAACAAGACTCAATATGACTCAACTCGACATGAATCAACATGACGCTACATGACCCGCCAAGACTCGACATGATTCGACATGACTCGATATGAGTTGCAACGACATGACATAACTAAACATGACCAGCCACGAATCATCATGACATATATCGACATGAGCTGATAAGATATTACACAATGAGAGATGACTTGTCATGACTCGAGAAGACTCAATATGACACGACTCAAAGTGATTCGACTCATTATGACTCAACTCGACATGACTCGACTCGACATGACTCAACATGACCAGACATTATTCGACAAGACTCAATAAGACATCAAACTATGTGGGAAGTCCGGTCATGATCCGACATCAACGAAATGAATGAACATGTTTCCACTCTGCACAACACCACTCCGCACGACACCACTCCGCACGACACCACTCCACATGACATGACTCAATATTAATTGACATGACATGGCTTATCTCGAAATGACATGGCATGTCTCGAAGCGACTCAACACGACATGGCATGTCTAGACATGACTCCCCACAACATGGCGTGTCTCGACGTGACTCGACACCAAGAGGCATGTCTCGAAGAGACTCGACACAACGTGGCATGTCTCGATGGCACTCGACATAACATGGCATTTCTCAACGCGCCATGACATGGCATGACTCGACACGATATGAACCGACACGAAATGACCTGACATGGCTCCACATGAGTTGGCACGACTCAACACAACTTGACTCGACATGACCGAACTCGACAGGACTCGACGTGACATGACTCAACATGACATGACTCGACATGACACTCGACATGATTCGACACAACATGACTCGACATGACCCTACATGATATGACTCTACATGACATGACTCGACATGACATGACTTAACATGACATGACTCGACATGACAGGACTCGACATGACTCAACATGAGATGCATTGAAATGACATAACTCAACATGACCAGACATGATACATCATGACATGACTCGACATGAGCTGATAAGACGTCACACGACAAGAGACGACTTGTCATGACTCGACAAGACTCAACATGACACGACTCAAAGTGACTCAACTCAACATGAATCCACTCGACATGACTTGACTTGACATGACTCAACATGACCAGGCATTATTCGACAAGACTCAAAATGACTTCAAACTATGTGAGAAGACCAGTTATGACCCGACATGACCGAAATGACCCCACATGTATCCACACCGCACGACACTACTCTGCATGACACCAAACAGCACGACACCACACCGCACGACACTACTCCGCACGACACCACTCTGCACGACACCACTCTGCACGACACCACTCTGCACGACACCACTCCACACAACAGCACTCCGCACGACACCACTGTGCATGACACCACTCCGCACGACACCACTCCACACGACGTGACTCGATATTTATAGACACGACATGGAATGTCTCGACATGACTCGACATGACTTGGCATGTCTCGACATGAAATGGCATGCCTCGACTCGACTCAACACGATATGGCATGCCGCGACGTGACTCGGCATGACATGGCACATCTCGAAGCGACTCGACATGACAAGGCATGTATGGTCACGACTTGACATGACATGGCATGTATTGACGTGCCTCGACACAACATGACTCGACACAACATGACCCGACATAACCTGACCCAACACGACATGAACCAACACGACATGACCCGACATGACATGACTCGACATGACTCAAAATGGGATGCAACAACATGACATAATTCAACATGACCAGACATAAGTCATCATGACATGACTTGACATGAGTTGATAAGGCATCACACAACAAGAGATGACTTGTCTTGACTCGGCAAGACTCAATATGACTCAACTCCACATGAATCAACATGACCCAACATGACCCGACAAGACTCGACATGACTCGACATGACTCAAAATGAGATCCAACGACATGACATAACTCAACATGACCAGACACGATTCATCATGACATATATCGACATGAGCTGATAAGACATCACACATGGTATGTCTCGACGAGACTCGACACAACGTGGCATGTCTCGACACAAATCGACATGACATGGCATGTCTCGACATGACTCGACATGACATTGCATGTCTCGTCGGCACTCGACACGACAAGGCATTTCTCAATGCGTCATGACATGACATGACTCAACACGACATAAACCGACAAGACATGAAGCGACATGACATGACCCGACACGACATGACCCAATACGACATGACCCGACATGACTCGACATGATTCGACATGATTCGACATAACTCGATATGAGTTGCAACGACATGACATAACTAAACATGACCAGACACGATTCATCATGACATATATCGACATGAGCTGATAAGACATCACACAACGAGAGACGACTTGTCATGACTCGAGAAGACTCAATATGACACGACTCGAAGTGATTCGACTCATTATGACTCAACTCGACATGACTCGACTCGACATGTCTCAACATGACCAGACATTATTCGACAAGACTCAATAAGACATCAAACTATGTGAGAAGACCGGTCATGATCCCACATCAACGAAATGAATGAACATGTATCCACTCTGCACGACACCACTCCGCACGACACCACTCCGCACGACACCACTCCACATGACATGACTCAATATTAATTGACATGACATGGCTTATCTCGACATGACATGGCATGTCTCGAAGCGACTCAAAATGACATGGCATGTCTAGACACGACTCCCCACAACATGGCGTGTCTCGACTTGACTCGACACCAAGTGGCATGTCTCGACGAGACTTGACACAACGTGGCATGTCTCGATGGCACTCGACATAACATGGCATTTCTCAACGCGCCATGACATGACATGACTCGACACGAAATGAACCGACACGACATGACCCGACACGACATGACCCGACACGACATGACCTGACATGGCTCCACATGAGTTGGCACGACTCAACACAACTTGACTCGACATGACAGAACTCGACACGACTCGACGTGACATGACTCAACATGACATGACTCGACATGACACTCGACATGATTCGACACAACATGACTCGACATGACCCGACATGATATGACTCGACATGACATGACTCGACATGACATGACTTAACATGACATGACTCGACATGACAGGACTCAACATGACTCAACATTGACATGACATAACGCAACATGACCAGACATGATTCAACGTGACATGACTCGATAAGACATCACACGATGGGAGATGACTTGTCATGGCCCGACATGGCCCAACATGACCCGACATTACCCCACATGACCCCAAATGACTCAACATGACTCGATATGAGATGCAACAACATGACATAATTCAACATGACCAGACATGATTCATCATGACATGAGTCAACATGAATTGATAAGATATCAAACGATGAGATATGACCTGTCATGACTCGACAAGATTCAACATGACTCAACTCTACGTGACTCAACATGACCGAACACAACTGGACATGACTCGATATGAGATGCAGCAACATGACATAACTCAACATGACCAGACATGATTCATCATGACATGACTCGACATGAGCTGATAAGACATCACATGACAAGAGACGACTTGTCATGACTCGACAAGACTCAACATGACACGCCTCGAAGTGACTCGACTCAACATGACATGACTCGACATGACCTGAGATGTCTCAATGATTCTCAGTACAACATGGCATTTCTCCCCGCGCCTCGACATGACATGACTCGACACGACATGACCCGACACCACCTGAACCGACACGACATGACCCGACATGACATGACTCAACACGACGTGACTACACATGACATGACTCGACATGACATGACTCAACATGAGATGCAACAACATGACATAATTCAACATGACCAGACATGATTCATCATTACATGACTTGACATGAGTTGATAAGACATCACACGATGAGAGATGACTTGTCATGACTCGACATGACTCGATATGACTTGACTCGACATGATTCAACATGACCTGACATGACTCGACATGACTCGATATGAGATGCAACGACATGACTTAACTCTACATGACCAGACACGATTCATCATGACATGAATAGACATGAGCTGATAAGACATCACTATAAAAGAGACGACTTGTCATGACTCGACAAGACTCGACATGACACGACTCGAAGTGACTTGACTCAATATGACTCAACTCAACATGACTCGACTCGTCATGACTCAACATGACCAGAAATCATTCGACACGACCCAATAAGATATCATGGCATGTCTCGAAGCGACTCAACACGACATGGCATGTCTAGACACGACTCCCCACAACATGGCGTGTCTCGACTTGACTCGACACCAAGTGGCATGTCTCGACGAGACTTGACACAACGTGGCATGTCTCGATGGCACTCGACATAACATGGCATTTCTCAACGCGCCATGACATGACATGACTCGACACGAAATGAACCGACACGACATGACCCGACATGACATGACCCGACACGACATGACCTGACATGGCTCCACATGAGTTGGCATGACTCAACACAACTTGACTGGACATGACAGAACTCGACACGACGTGACGTGACATGACTCAACATGACATGACTCGACAAGACACTCGACATGATTCGACACAACATGACTCGACATGACCCGACATGATATGACTCGACATGACATGACTCGACATGACATGACTTAACATGACATGACTCGACATGACAGGACTCAACATGACTCAACATTGACATGACATAACGCAACATGACCAGACATGATTCAACATGACATGACTCGATAAGACATCACACGATGGGAGATGACTTGTCATGGCCCGACATGGCCCAACATGACCCGACATGACCCCACATGACCCCACATGACTCAACATGACTCGATATGAGATGCAACAACATGACATAATTCAACATGACCAGACATGATTCATCATGACGTGAGTCAACATGAATTGATAAGATATCACACGACGAGATACGACCTGTCATGACTCAACAAGATTCAACATGACTCAACTCTACGTGACTCAACATGACCGAACATGACTGGACATGACTCGATATGAGATGCAGCAACATGACATAACTCAACATGACCAGACATGATTCATCATGACATGACTCAACATGAGCTGATAAGACATCACATGACAAGAGACGACTTGTCATGACTCGACAAGACTCAACATGACACGCCTCGAAGTGACTCGACTCAACATGACATGACTCGACATGACCTGAGATGTCTCAATGATTCTCAGTACGACATGGCATTTCTCCCCACGCCTCGACATGACATGACTCGACACGACATGACCCGACACCACCTGAACCGACACGACATGACCCGACATGACATGACTCAACACGACGTGACTACACATGACATGACTCGTCATGACATGACTCAACATGAGATGCAACAACATGACATAATTCAACATAACCAGACATGATTCATCATTACATGACTTGACATGAGTTGATAAGACATCACACGATGAGAGACGACTTGTCATGACTCGACATGACTCGATATGACTTGACTCGACATGACTCAACATGACCTGACATGACTCGACATGACTCGACATGACTCGATATGAGATGCAACGATATGACTTAACTCTACATGACCAGACACGATTCATCATGACATGAATAGACATCAGCTGATAAGACATCACTATATGAGAGACGACTTGTCATGACTCGACAAGACTCGACATGACACGACTCGAAGTGACTTGACTCAATATGACTCAACTCAACATGACTCAACTCGTCATGACTCAACATGACTCAACATGACCAGAAATCATTCGACACGACTCAATAAGATATCAAACTATTTGAGAAGACTGGTCATGATCACACATGAATGAAATGACGGAACATGTATCTACTCCACATGACACCACACCGCAAGGCACCACTCCGCACGACATGACTCAATATTAATTGACACGACATGGCATATCTCAACATGACATGGCATGTCTCGATGCGACTCGACATGACATGACATGTCTCAACACCACTCAGTACGACATGGCATTTCCCGACACGCCTCGACACGACATGACCCGCCATGACCTGACCCGACACGACCTGACCCGACACGACATGACCCGACACGACAGGACTCGACACGACATGACTCGACATGACATGACTCGCCATGACTCAAAATGGGATGCAACAACATGACATAATTCAACATGACCAGACATGATTCATCATGACATGACTTGACATGAGTTGATAAGACATCAGACAACGAGAGACGACTTGTCATGACTCGACAAGACTCAATATGACTCAACTCGAAATGAATCAACATGACGCTACATGACCCGACAAGACTCGACATGACTCGATATGAGTTGCAACGACATGACATAACTCAACATGACCAGACACGATTCATCATGACATATATCGACTTGAGCTGATAAGATATCACACAATGTGAGACAACTTGTCATGACTCGACAAGACTCAACATGCCACGACTCGAAGTGACTCGACTCATTATGACTCAACTCGACATGACTCGACTCGACATGACTCAACATGACCAGACATTATTCGACAAGACTCAATAAGACATCAAACTATGTGAGAAGACCGGTCATGATCCGACATCAACAAAATGAATGAACATGTATCCACTCTGCACGACACCACTTCGCATGACACCACTCCGCACGACACCACTCCGCATGACATGACTCATTATTAATTGACATGACATGGCATATCTCGACATGACATGGCATGTCTCGAAGCATCTCGACACGACATGGCATGTCTTGACACGACTCCCCACAACCTGGCATGTCTCGACGTGACTCGACACAGCGTGGTATGTCTCGACGAGACTCGCCACAACGTGGAATGTCTCGACACAATTCGACATGACATGGCATGTCTCGACATGACTCGACATGACATGGCATGTCTCGTCGGCACTTGACACGACAAGGCATTACCCAATGCGCCATGACATGACATGACTCGACACGACATGAACCGACACGACATGACTCGACACGACATGACCCGACACGACATGACTCGACATGCCTCGACATGAGTTGGCACGACTCAACACAAATTGACTCGACATGACTGAACTCGACACGACTCAACGTGACATGACTCAACATGACATGACTCGAAATGTCACGCGACATGATTCGACACAACATGACTCGACATGACATGACTTGACATGAGATGCATCGACATGACATAACTCAACATGACCAGACATCTTTCAACATGACATGACTTGACATGACTCGATGAGACATCACACAATGAGAGATGACTTGTCATGGCCTGACATGACCCCACATGACCCCACATGACCAGACATGACTCAACATGACTCGATATGAGATGCAACAGCATGACATAATTCATCATGACCAGACATGATTCATCATAACATGAGTCAACATGAATTGATAAGACATCACACGACAAGAGACAACTTGTCATGACTCGACAAGAATCGATATGACTCAACTCGATGTGAATCAACATGACCAACATGACCGGACATGACTCGATATGAGATGCAACATCATGACAAAACTCAACATGAACAGACATGATACATCATGACATGACTATGTGAGAAGACCAGTTATGACCCGACATGACCAAAATTGACCCCACATGTATCCACACCGCACGACACCACTCTGCATGACACCAAACCGCACGTCACCACTCCGCACGACACTACTCCGCACGACACCACTCCACACAACAGCACTCCGCACGACACCACTGCGCATGACACCACTCCGCTCGACACCACTCCACACGACGTGACTCGATATTTATACACACGACATGGAATGTCTCGACATGACTTGGCATGTCTCGACATGAAATGGCATGCCTCGACTCGACTCAACATGATATGGCATGCCGCGACGTGACTCGACATGACATGGCACATCTCGAAGCGACTCGACATGACAAGGCATGTATGGTCACGACTTGACATGACATGGCATGTATTGACGTGCCTCGACACGACATGACTCGACAAAACATGACCCGACATAACCTGACCCGACACGACATGACTCGACATGACTCAAAATGGGATGCAACAACATGACATAATTCAACATGACCAGACATGATTCATCATAACGAGTCAACATGAATTGATAAGACATCACACGACAAGAGACGACTTGTCATGACTCGACAAGAATCGATGTGACTCAACTCGACGTGACTCAACATGACCAACATGACCGGACATGACTCGATATGAGATGCAAGAACATGACAAAACTCAACATGACCAGACATGATACATCATGACATGACTCGACATGAGCTGATAAGACTTCACACGACAAGAGACGACTTGTCATGACTCGACAAGGCTCAACATGACCCGACATGACCTGACAAGACTCGACATGACTCGAAATGAGATGCAACGACATGACATAACTCAACATGACCAGACACGATTCATCATGACATGAATAGACATGAGCTGATAAGACATCACTATATGAGAGACGACTTGTCATGACTCGACAAGACTCGACATGACACGACTCGAAGTGACTTGACTCAATATGACTCAACTCAACATGACTCGACTCGTCATGACTCAACATGACTCAACATGACCAGAAATCATTCGACACGACTCAATAAGATATCAAACTATTTGAGAAGACTGGTCATGATCACACATGAATGAAATGACGGAACATGTATCTACTCCACATGACACCACACCGCAAGGCACCACTCCGCACGACATGACTCAATATTAATTGACACGACATGGCATATCTCAACATGACATGGCATGTCTCGATGAGACTCGACATGACATGACATGTCTCAACACCACTCAGTACGACATGGCATTTCCCGACACGCCTCGACACGACATGACCCGCCATGACCTGACCCGACACGACCTGACCCGACACGACATGACCCGACATGACAGGACTCGACACGACATGACTCGACATGACATGACTCGACATGACTCAAAATGGGATGCAACAACATGACATAATTCAACATGACCAGACATGATTCATCATGGCATGACTTGACATGAGTTGATAAGACATCAGACAATGAGAGACGACTTGTCATGACTCGACAAGACTCAATATGACTCAACTCGAAATGAATCAACATGACGCTACATGACCCGACAAGACTCGACATGACTCGATATGAGTTGCAACGACATGACATAACTCAACATGACCAGACACGATTCATCATGACATATATCGACTTGAGCTGATAAGATATCACACAATGTGAGACAACTTGTCATGACTCAACAAGACTCAACATGCCACGACTCGAAGTGACTCGACTCATTATGACTCAACTCGACATGACTCGACTCGACATGACTCAACATGACCAGACATTATTCGACAAGACTCAATAAGACATCAAACTATGTGAGAAGACCGGTCATGATCCGACATCAACAAAATGAATGAACATGTATCCACTCTGCACGACACCACTTCGCATGACACCACTCCGCACGACACCACTCCGCATGACATGACTCATTATTAATTGACATGACATGGCATATCTCGACATGACATGGCATGTCTCGAAGCATCTCGACACGACATGGCATGTCTTGACACGACTCCCCACAACCTGGCATGTCTCGACGTGACTCGACACAGCGTGGTATGTCTCGACGAGACTCGCCACAACGTGGAATGTCTCGACACAATTCGACATGACATGGCATGTCTCGACATGACTCGACATGACATGGCATGTCTCGTCGGCACTTGACACGACAAGGCATTACCCAATGCGCCATGACATGACATGACTCGACACGACATGAACCGACACGACATGACTCGACACGACATGACCCGACACGACATGACTCGACATGCCTCGACATGAGTTGGCACGACTCAACACAAATTGACTCGACATGACAGAACTCGACACGACTCAACGTGACATGACTCAACATGACATGACTCGAAATGTCACGCGACATGATTCGACACAACATGACTCGACATGACATGACTTGACATGAGATGCATCGACATGACATAACTCAACATGACCAGACATCTTTCAACATGACATGACTTGACATGACTCGATAAGACATCACACAATGAGAGATGACTTGTCATGGCCTGACATGACCTCACATGACCCCACATGACCAGACATGACTCAACATGACTCGATATGAGATGCAACAGCATGACATAATTCATCATGACCAGACATGATTCATCATAACATGAGTCAACATGAATTGATAAGACATCACACGACAAGAGACAACTTGTCATGACTCGACAAGAATCGATATGACTCAACTCGATGTGAATCAACATGACCAACATGACCGGACATGACTCGATATGAGATGCAACAACATGACAAAACTCAACATGACCAGACATGATACATCATGACATGACTATGTGAGAAGACCAGTTATGACCCGACATGACCAAAATGACCCCACATGTATCCACACCGCACGACACCACTCCGCACGACACTACTCCGCACGACACCACTCCACACAACAGCACTCCGCACGACACCACTCTGCATGACACCAAACCGCACGACACCACTCCGCTCGACACTACTCCGCACGACACCACTCCACACAACAGCACTCCGCACGACACCACTCTGCACGACACCACTCCACACGACGTGACTCGATATTTATAGACACGACATGGAATGTCTCGACATGACTTGGCATGTCTCGACATGAAATGGCATGCCTCGACTCGACTCAACATGATATGGCATGCTGCGACGTGACTCGACATGACATGGCACATCTCGAAGCGACTCGACATGACAAGGCATGTATGGTCACGACTTGACATGACATGGCATGTATTGACGTGCCTCGACACGACATGACTCGACACAACATGACCCGACATAACCTGACCCGACACGACATGACTCGACATGACTCAAAATGGGATGCAACAACATGACATAATTCAACATGACCAGACATGATTCATCATAACGAGTCAACATGAATTGATAAGACATCACACGACAAGAGACGACTTGTCATGACTCGACAAGAATCGATGTGACTCAACTCGACGTGACTCAACATGACCAACATGACCGGACATGACTCGATATGAGATGCAAGAACATGACAAAACTCAACATGACCAGACATGATATTTCATGACATGACTCGACATGAGCTGATAAGACTTCACACGACAAGAGACGACTTGTCATGACTCGACAAGGCTCAACATGACCCGACATGACCCGACAAGACTCGACATGACTCGACATGACTCGAAATGAGATCCAACGACATGACATAACTCAACATGACCAGACACGAATCATCATGACATATATCGACATGAGCTGATAAGACATAACACATGGTATGTCTCGACGAGACTCGACACAACGTGGCATGTCTCGACACAAATCGACATGACATGGCATGTCTCGACATGACTCGACATGACATTGCATGTCTCGTCGGCACTCGACACGACAAGGCATTTCTCAATGCGTCATGACATGACATGACTCAACACGACATGAACCGACAAGACATGAACCGACATGGCATGACCCGACACGACATGACCCAATACGACATGACCCGACATGACTCAACATGATTCGACATAACTCGATATGAGTTGCAACGACATGACATAACTAAACATGACCAGATACGATTCATCATGACATATATCGACATGAGCTGATAAGACATCACACAACGAGAGACGACTTGTCATGACTCGAGAAGACTCAATATGACACGATTCAAAGTGATTCGACTCATTATGACTCAACTCGACATGACTCGACTCGACATGTCTCAACATGACCAGACATTATCCGACAAGACTCAATAAGACATCAAACTATGTGAGAAGACCGGTCATGATCCGACATCAACGAAATGAATGAACATGTATCCACTCTGCACGACACCACTCCGCACGACACCACTCTGCACGACAACACTCCACATGACATGACTCAATATTAATTGACATGACATGGCTTATCTCGACATGACATGGCATGTCTCGAAGCGACTCAACACGACATGGCATGTCTAGACACGACTCCCCACAACATGGCGTGTCTCAACTTGACTCGACACCAAGTGGCATGTCTCGACGAGACTCGACACAACGTGGCATGTCTCGATGGCACTCGACATAACATGGCATTTCTCAACGCACCATGACATGACATGACTCGACACGACATGAACCGACACGACATGACCCGACACGACATGACCCGACACGACATGACCTGACATGGCTCCACGTGAGTTGGCACGAATCAACACAACTTGACTCGACATGAGAGAACTCGACACGACTCGACGTGACATGACTCAACATGACATGACTCGACATGACACTCGACATGATTCGACACAACATGACTCGACATGACCCGACATGATATGACTCGACATGACATGACTCGACATGACATGACTTAACATGACATGACTCGACATGACAGGACTCGACATGACAGGACTCGACATGACTCAACATGAGATGCATTGACATGACATAACTCAACATGACCAGACATCTTTCAACATGACATGACTTGACATGACTCGATAAGGCATCACAGAATGAAAGATGACTTGTCATGGCCTGACATGACCCCACATGACCCCACATGACCAGACATGACTCAACATGACTCGATATGAGATGCAACAACATGACATAATTCATCATGACCAGACATGATTCATCATAACGAGTCAACATGAATTGATAAGACATCACACGACAAGAGACGACTTGTCATGACTCAACAAGAATTGATGTGACTCAACTCGACGTGACTCAACATTTCCAACATGACCGGACATGACTCGACATGAGATGCAACAACATGACAAAACTCAACATGACCAGACATGATACATCATGACATGACTCGACATGAGCTGATAAGACTTCACATGACAAGAGACGACTTGTCATGACTCGACAAGACTCAACATGACCCGACATGACCCGACAAGACTCGACATGACTCGACATGACTCGAAATGAGATGCAACGACATGACATAACTCAACATGACCAGACACGATTCATCATGACATATGAGCTGATAAGACATCACACATGGTATGTCTCGACGAGACTCGACACAACGTGGCATGTCTCGACACAAATCGACATGACATGGCATGTCTCGACATGACTCGACATGACATTGCATGTCTCGTCGGCACTCGACACGTCAAGACATTTCTCAATGCGTCATGACATAACATGACTCAACACGACATGAACCGACAAGACATGAACCGACATGGCATGACCCGACACGACATGACCCAATACGACATGAACCAACATGACTCGACATGATTCGACATAACTCGATATGAGTTGCAACGACATGACATAACTAAACATGACCAGACACGATTCATCATGACATATATCGACATGAGCTGATAAGACATCACACAACGAGAGACGACTTGTCATGACTCGAGAAGACTCAATATGACACGACTCAAAGTGATTCGACTCATTATGACTCAACTCGACATGACTCGACTCGACATGTCTCAACATGACCAGACATTATTCGACAAGACTCAATAAGACATCAAACTATGTGAGAAGACCAGTCATGATCCGACATCAACGAAATGAATGAACATGTATCCACTCTGCACGACACCACTCCGCACGACACCACTCCGCACGACACCACTCCACATGACATGACTCAATATTAATTGACATGACATGGCTTATCTCGACATGACATGGCATGTCTCGAAGCGACTCAAAATGACATGGCATGTCTAGACACGACTCCCCACAACATGGCGTGTCTCGACTTGACTCGACACCAAGTGGCATGTCTCGACGAGACTTGACACAACGTGGCATGTCTCGATGGCACTCGACATAACATGGCATTTCTCAACGCGCCATGACATGACATGACTCGACACGAAATGAACCGACACGACATGACCCGACACGACATGACCCGACACGACATGACCTGACATGGCTCCACATGAGTTGGCACGACTCAACACAACTTGACTCGACATGACAGAACTCGACACGACTCGACGTGACATGACTCAACATGACATGACTCGACATGACACTCGACATGATTCGACACAACATGACTCGACATGACCCGACATGATATGACTCGACATGACATGACTCGACATGACATGACTTAACATGACATGACTCGACATGACAGGACTCAACATGACTCAACATTGACATGACATAACGCAACATGACCAGACATGATTCAACATGACATGACTCGATAAGACATCACACGATGGGAGATGACTTGTCATGGCCCGACATGGCCCAACATGACCCGACATGACCCCACATGACCCCACATGACTCAACATGACTCGATATGAGATGCAACAACATGACATAATTCAACATGACCAGACATGATTCATCATGACATGAGTCAACATGAATTGATAAGATATCAAACGATGAGATATGACCTGTCATGACTCGACAAGATTCAACATGACTCAACTCTACGTGACTCAACATGACCGAACATGACTGGACATGACTCGATATGAGATGCAGCAACATGACATAACTCAACATGACCAGACATGATTCATCATGACATGACTCGACATGAGCTGATAAGACATCACATGACAAGAGACGACTTGTCATGACTCGACAAGACTCAACATGACACGCCTCGAAGTGACTCGACTCAACATGACATGACTCGACATGACCTGAGATGTCTCAATGATTCTCAGTACGACATGGCATTTCTCCCCGCGCCTCGACATGACATGACTCGACACGACATGACCCGACACCACCTGAACCGACACGACATGACCCGACATGACATGACTCAACACGACGTGACTACACATGACATGACTCGACATGACATGACTCAACATGAGATGCAACAACATGACATAATTCAACATGACCAGACATGATTCATCATTACATGACTTGACATGAGTTGATAAGACATCACACGATGAGAGATGACTTGTCATGACTCGACATGACTCGATATGACTTGACTCGACATGACTCAACATGACCTGACATGACTCGACATGACTCGACATGACTCGATATGAGATGCAACGACATGACTTAACTCTACATGACCAGACACGATTCATCATGACATGAATAGACATGAGCTGATAAGACATCACTATATGAGAGACGACTTGTCATGACTCGACAAGACTCGACATGACACGACTCGAAGTGACTTGACTCAATATGACTCAACTCAACATGACTCGACTCGTCATGACTCAACATGACCAGAAATCATTCGACACGACCCAATAAGATATCATGGCATGTCTCGAAGCGTCTCAACACGACATGGCATGTCTAGACACGACTCCCCACAACATGGCGTGTCTCAACTTGACTCGACACCAAGTGGCATGTCTCGATGAGACTTGACACAACGTGGCATGTCTCGATGGCACTCGACATAACATGGCATTTCTCAACGCGCCATGACATGACATGACTCGACACGGAATGAACCGACACGACATGACCCGACATGACATGACCCGACACGACATGACCTGACATGGCTCCACATGAGTTGGCACGACTCAACACAACTTGACTCGACATGACAGAACTCGACACGATGCGACGTGACATGACTCAACATGACATGACTCGACAAGACACTCGACATGATTCGACACAACATGACTCGACATGACCCGACATGATATGACTCGACATGACATGACTCGACATGACATGACTTAACATGACATGACTCGACATGACAGGACTCAACATGACTCAACATTGACATGACATAACGCAACATGACCAGACATGATTCAACATGACATGACTCGATAAGACATCACACGATGGGAGATGACTTGTCATGGCCCGACATGGCCCAACATGACCCCACATGACTCAACATGACTCGATATGAGATGCAACAACATGACATAATTCAACATGACCAGACATGATTCATCATGACGTGAGTCAACATGAATTGATAAGATATCACACGACGAGATACGACCTGTCATGACTCAACAAGATTCAACATGACTCAACTCTACGTGACTCAACATGACCGAACATGACTGGACATGACTCGATATGAGATGCAGCAACATGACATAACTCAACATGACCAGACATGATTCATCATGACATGACTCAACATGAGCTGATAAGACATCACATGACAAGAGACGACTTGTCATGACTCGACAAGACTCAACATGACACGCCTCGAAGTGACTCGACTCAACATGACATGACTCGACATGACCTGAGATGTCTCAATGATTCTCAGTACGACATGGCATTTCTCCCCACGCCTCGACATGACATGACTCGACACGACATGACCCGACACCACCTGAACCGACACGACATGACCCGACATGACATGACTCAACACGACGTGACTACACATGACATGACTCGTCATGACATGACTCAACATGAGATGCAACAACATGACATAATTCAACATAACCAGACATGATTCATCATTACATGACTTGACATGAGTTGATAAGACATCACACGATGAGAGACGACTTGTCATGACTCGACATGACTCGATATGACTTGACTCGACATGACTCAACATGACCTGACATGACTCGACATGACTCGACATGACTCGATATGAGTTGCAACGATATGACTTAACTCTACATGACCAGACACGATTCATCATGACATGAATAGACATGAGCTGATAAGACATCACTATATGAGAGACGACTTGTCATGACTCGACAAGACTCGACATGACACGACTCGAAGTGACTTGACTCAATATGACTCAACTCAACATGACTCAACTCGTCATGACTCAACATGACTCAACATGACCAGAAATCATTCGACACGACTCAATAAGATATCAAACTATTTGAGAAGACTGGTCATGATCACACATGAATGAAATGACGGAACATGTATCTACTCCACATGACACCACACCGCAAGGCACCACTCCGCACGACATGACTCAATATTAATTGACACGACATGGCATATCTCAACATGACATGGCATGTCTCGATGCGACTCGACATGACATGACATGTCTCAACACCACTCAGTACGACATGGCATTTCCCGACACGCCTCGACACGACATGACCCGCCATGACCTGACCCGACACGACCTGACCCGACACGACATGACCCGACACGACAGGACTCGACACGACATGACTCGACATGACATGACTCGCCATGACTCAAAATGGGATGCAACAACATGACATAATTCAACATGACCAGACATGATTCATCATGACATGACTTGACATGAGTTGATAAGACATCAGACAACGAGAGACGACTTGTCATGACTCGACAAGACTCAATATGACTCAACTCGAAATGAATCAACATGACGCTACATGACCCGACAAGACTCGACATGACTCGATATGAGTTGCAACGACATGACATAACTCAACATGACCAGACACGATTCATCATGACATATATCGACTTGAGCTGATAAGATATCACACAACGTGAGACAACTTGTCATGACTCAACAAGACTCAACATGCCACGACTCGAAGTGACTCGACTCATTATGACTCAACTCGACATGACTCGACTCGACATGACTCAACATGACCAGACATTATTCGACAAGACTCAATAAGACATCAAACTATGTGAGAAGACCGGTCATGATCCGACATCAACAAAATGAATGAACATGTATCCACTCTGCACGACACCACTTCGCATGACACCACTCCGCACGACACCACTCCGCATGACATGACTCATTATTAATTGACATGACATGGCATATCTCGACATGACATGGCATGTCTCGAAGCATCTCGACACGACATGGCATGTCTTGACACGACTCCCCACAACCTGGCATGTCTCGACGTGACTCGACACAGCGTGGTATGTCTCGACGAGACTCGCCACAACGTGGAATGTCTCGACACAATTCGACATGACATGGCATGTCTCGACATGACTCGACATGACATGGCATGTCTCGTCGGCACTTGACACGACAAGGCATTACCCAATGCGCCATGACATGACATGACTCGACACGACATGAACCGACATGACATGACTCGACACGACATGACCCGACACGACATGACTCGACATGCCTCGACATGAGTTGGCACGACTCAACACAAATTGACTCGACATGACAGAACTCGACACGACTCAACGTGACATGACTCAACATGACATGACTCGAAATGTCACGCGACATGATTCGACACAACATGACTCGACACGACATGACTTGACATGAGATGCATCGACATGACATAACTCAACATGACCAGACATCTTTCAACATGACATGACTTGACATGACTCGATAAGACATCACACAATGAGAGATGACTTGTCATGGCCTGACATGACCCCACATGACCCCACATGACCAGACATGACTCAACATGACTCGATATGAGATGCAACAGCATGACATAATTCATCATGACCAGACATGATTCATCATAACATGAGTCAACATGAATTGATAAGACATCACACGACAAGAGACAACTTGTCATGACTCGACAAGAATCGATATGACTCAACTCGATGTGAATCAACATGACCAACATGACCGGACATGACTCGATATGAGATGCAACAACATGACAAAACTCAACATGACCAGACATGATACATCATGACATGACTATGTGAGAAGACCAGTTATGACCCGACATGACCAAAATGACCCCACATGTATCCACACCGCACGACACCACTCTGCATGACACCAAACCGCACGACACCACTCCGCACGACACTACTCCGCACGACACCACTCCACACAACAGCACTCCGCACGACACCAATGCGACTCAACATGACATGGCGTTTCTCAACGTGCCTCGACACAACATGACTCAACACGACACGACTCGACATGACAATACCTGACACAACATGACCCAACACGATGTGACCCGACACAACATGACCCGACACGACATGACCCGGCATGACATGACCCAGCATGACATGACCCGACACGACATGACCCGACACGGCCCGACTCGTGACATGGGATGTCTCGACATGACTCGACACGACTCGACTCAACACGACAAGACTCAACGCGACTGAACATGACATGACGCAACATGACATGACTCGACATGACACTCGACATGATTCAACACAGCATGACTCGACATGACATGACTTGACATGACATGACTCGACATCACATGACTTGACATGACATGACTCAACATCACGTGACGACATGATATGACTCGACATGAGATGCATCGACATGACATAATTCAACATGTCCAGACATGATTCAACATGACATGACTTGACATGACTCGATAAGACATCACACGAGGAGAGATGACTTGTCATGGCCCGACATGACCTGACATGACCCGACATGACTCGACATGAGATACAATGACATGACATAACTCAACATGACCAGATATGATTCATCATGACATGACTCGACATGAATTCATAAGACATCACAAGATGAGAGACGACTTGTCATGACTCGACAAGACTCGACATGACACAACTCAAAGTGACTCGACTCAACATGACTCGACTCGACATGACTAGATTCGACATGATTCAACATGACCAGACATTATTCGAGAAGACTCAGTAAGACATCACACGTTGTGAGAGGACTGGTCATGACCTGACATGACCTGAAATGACCCAACATGTATCCACACCGCACGACACCACACCGCACGACACCACTCCGCACGACACCACTCCACATGACATGACTCGATATTAATTGACACAACATGGCATGTCTCGATGCGACTCGACACGATATTGCATGTCTCGACGCGACTCGACACGACATTGCATGCCTCGACGTGACTGGGCACGACATGGCATGTCTCGAAGCGACACAACACGACATGGCATGTCTCGATGTGACTCGACACGACATGGCATGTCTTGACGCAACTCGACATGACATGACACGTCTTGACGCGACTCGACACGACACGTGGGGGCAGAGGAGCCGGAGTCGACTAACATGAAATGCTGACAGCCTTCACTATCAACAATACTGATCTCCTATGGCCATCATATCAGGGAGGGGAAACCACCTCTCCCTGGGAGGACAGTAGGAGTCACAGCGGAGACTGGCTGACTGGCCCGGATTGCTGAGATACCACTGTGGCTACCTGCCGAGCCCCATTTTCAACCATAACAGCCCCTTTCACTGCCTCCATCCTCTCTAGATGCTGTTCAACTGGGTCAGCACTCATCTGTATCAGAGAAGGAGGTGGAGGGAAGCGGGGCTCGCTATTCTTGTCAGCACCCCCCTCACCCTTCACCCCCCATACACCCAGTAGAGCAATCATGAGCAATCGTGATTGCAGCAAAAACAGCAAACTTGAACACCCCTTCTTTGCATGGGGTACTTAGGTGGCCCAAACCTCTGGCTAGGCAAGGGGCCCTCAGTGGCCACCACCTTAGTTTTTGCAGGTGTTTGAGGAAGGTTAATGCAGACTTGTCCCCAGACCGTATTAGCATAGTGGACCAACTCATCCCAGCCCACTGTCTTACTGTTATAAACAGCCAAGGCACTACCAACTAATGGCTGGAGCCATTCAGGAAAAGACTGTGGAAACTCAGGGAGTTTCATCTGAGTCCTCTCCCTCTTCTGACTGGATCTTCCAGTAATAGCCATAAAGTCTGAATGCAAATAAACCGGGCTTTCAGTCAGGCCCAATTTGATACTAAGACCTCATGAAAATCAATGTTCTCTTCTCCTAGGGCCTCTCATAGGTCATCATCTAGAGACGTTTGATAAGTAGGTCATCCTTAAGTGAGCCTCTGGCCATCATACCCTGGTTCACCTCTTGCTTTAAGTCTAGGGAGCGTGAAGCTAGGAGGATCTGTTTAAAATCATTGTTCTCTAACTCTGGGGTGAGTTCCTAAACATTTCCCATTTTGGAACGAGGAGAAGGAGGTCAGGACTCATAGTCAATCCTGAGCACTTCTCTTAGGGTCCTAACCTCACAGGGAAAAAGGGTCTATGCACGGTTGTGACATCCTCTCTAACCACGCCAGAGGGTCCCTCGCCAGCCCTCTCTCTGTCTTTGCCCTGGCCTGGGTGACTATATACTCTGGCTTCACCTCACTACGTAGGAAAGGTAGAGCAGAGGACGGCATGCTTTCAACTATATTATTCCAGAAAAGCCCGGAATCATCGGGGGCACCGCTCCCCCCCTTACTGTTGCAGCAGCAGCAAGTGACGGCATCACCTGCTCTGTTTCTAGTAACCGCAGCCACCAATGCTCGCTGCTGGCCAATCTGTGTCTGAGTTTAGCTAAACAAGGGGCGTGCTCTATGTCAGGAAGGTGAAATCCCTCCGCCAGTTTAATTCTCTCAAAGCCCCTACATCCTCTAGTTCTCCTTTCAACTTGGCATTCTCTCCTCGTAACTCAGTGTTTTGTCCCAGTATTTGCTCTATCTCTTCCTTTCCTAACATCCCTCATCACATGCTTCCTGTTCTCGTCATAACTGAGTGCATAAGTTGCCACCTCCCTTTTGCATCTTATTAACCTGTTCCCTTGTACTTTTTTATTCAGTTGTAATGGGTGCTGAAGGCAAACTTATTTTGGACTGTTTTTAACTTAACCTTAGCCTTCTAAACTTCCTTAGCTAGCCTATCAAAAATAGACTCATGGGCTGAATTTTCTGGCTGACATGTGGGTGGCGGAGCCCGCATGTCAGCGCTTAAAATGTTGTGCGCTGATGTCGCGCAAGCATCCCGATGTCAGCACTCGGCTTCGCGATATTTAGGTGGGCAAGCATGCTATGCAGCGCGACGCACGCCCGCCATTAATTAAAGGCCTTGTTAAGGCACTTAACTCGGCAATTGAAGCCGATTTTGAGGAGCCCGTGCGAAACACCTTAGGCACATTCGGCATCCATCACTTTGAATAATACACGGGTCTTAGCTCCCATGGCAAGGAGGCACAACTAGGTGCGGCGCCGAGGCCAGCAGATGGCACTTGGCCATGACACCTTGTGGCTCCCCTTCCACCATCTCATCACTATCAATATGACATGTGTTGGATTTCTGAGTATGTGCCTAGCTGCCTCCCCTGCAGGTTGCCTCCAGACTACTTAAATGTGACAAACACCAACATATGCTGCGGGGAGAACCCATCTTCTCCTCAACTACTAAGGCTGATGTAAGCATGGTCACTATCTGTTTGCCCACCCAGCATGCACCAAATGCCCAATGCGGTAATGACAGTAAGACATGGGGGGGCGGGGGGTGGGGGGGGGGGGGGGGGGGGGGGGGGGGCTCAAAGGCTAAGGCTACCTGCTGGATCAAATGGCCAAGGCTGACATGGAACTCACCCTTCTAGAGTGCAACAAATCATTGAACCGCTTGCGGCACTGCATCCCAGTGCACTGCACATCGTCATGGGCGCTTACTGCCTCCCCCACCTCCTGCCACACCTGCCTGGTGACATGGGGGGCCCTCCTCCTCCCATCCTCTGGAAACAGAGGCCACAATCTGATCAGCCATGATCTCATTGAATGGCCAAGCAGGTACACAGATGCCAGATACAGAATAAAGCTCCTTCAATACTGTCACATCAAACACACTCAGGGCAGGCTTGATCATGCTCACTTTTGGTTTAAGTGGAAGTGGGATGAGTGGCAGGCAAACAGTCTATTTGCAGGAAGTGGATTAATCATTTAAATATTATAATAGTGCTGGCAGATTTCATGTTAACAGTCAGTCTATTTTTGATTGATTTTTGATGGGTTCTACAGGTCTCAGGAAACCCAGCAGCTGGAAGGATGCAAGAAGAACTGAATTCATGAGGTCAGTGTATTACAGCACTACTTGTGGGCCAGGAGGAGGAGGAATGCTTTTCCAAGCCCAAAAAGCTACTCGGTATAAACACTGCCATATATGGATGTATGCCACTTCTAGCAAGTGTAAATGAGCCAGGTTACAAGCTTGATTGATTATATTAAGTTGCTTGTGTAACTTTAGCACACTCATGATTGTTCAGCAAGTGCTGCCCAATCACAGAATCACATCAAACAGGTTGTAACTTCCGACTAGTGTCGGAAAGTGCTAGCCCACAGAAATTAGAAGAAATAAATGCACGCTTACCTGGTGTTGAAAATTGGGTGGCCACTTCCGTTCGCTGGTGCTGCTTGGGGCCTGCATCAAAAGGCTCCTCACAGGCCCCACCAAAGTCTAGATCCAGCGTATTCAAGGAGGCCACGCCCCCATTTTACAGCACTTGCTGCCGTAAAGCTATAAATTAAAAGGGCCAGGAAAAGTGACAGGCCTGGAGAAGGTAAGTCTTTTAGGTAAGTAGATAGGATTTGGGGGTGTGGGTGTCCGGAGATTGGTGGGGAGGTAGGTGGGTGTCAGGAGTTTGGCAAGGGGGGCTGAGATCAGTGGGGGGCTGATGTCGGGGGGGTTGAGGGCGGGGGTGGATGTCCGGAGGTCTGGGGGGGTGGGGGTGGTGGTGGTTCTGAGGTCGGGGGTGGGTGGGGGGGTTGAGGTTGAGGGGAAGGGTGCATGTGGGTGTCCGGAGGGAGGGGGGTTGAGGGTGGGGGTGGGTGTCCAGAGGTCGGGGTGGGGGGAATCGGAGGTCGGTGGGGGAATCGGAGGTCGGGGTGGAGATCGGAAGTTGGGGGTGGGGTAATGGAAGGGGGGGATCTGAGGTCAGGTAAGGTCAGTCCAGGGTGCGTTCGAGGCTGGGTTGGGTCATGTCAGGTCGGTGGGGTCCAACGTCAGGTCAGGTCTAGTCAGGGTGTGGTCCGAGTTCGGGTCAGGTCAGGGAAGGGTCTGAGGTTGTCCAGGGTTGGGGGATTTGAGGTTGGGTTGGGATTGGTGGGGAGGGGCTCCAGACGTCAGTGGGGGTCTAGGGTTGGGTCGGAGGGTCCGGGGTCAGGAGTGGGGGATCCGGGGTCGGGTCAGGTCAGGGGCTTGTCCAGAGGTCGGGTCAGGTCAGGGGCTTGTCCGGAGGTCGGGTGGGGGTCCGGGGTTCAGAGGGGTCAGAAGTGGGGGGTCCAGAGGGGGGTCTGGAGGTTGGATGGGGGTCCTGGGTTGGGTGGGTGGGTCGGAGGACAGGTCAGGGACCGGGTTGGGGAGGTCTGGAGGTCGGGTGTGGTTCCGGAGTCGGAGGTGCGTCTGCAGGGTGGGAGTCCGGAGGTTGGGGGGATGGGGACATTTGGAGGTCGGGGGGGGCCAAGGTCTGGGCATGCTGTCTGAGGTTGGGGCGTGGGGGGGGGGGTTGGGTTCCTTTGTTGGGGGAGGAGCTGGGGTCTGTGATGGGGGGGGTGGTTTGAGGTCGATGGGGCGGGGTTGTTAGAGGTCAGGTTTTGATGGGAGGAGTCCAGTGGGGGGAGGGTGCGGGGGTGTGGGAGAAGTCCCGTGGGGTCACTCTGGTATTTATGATAATTACCCACAAGTTAGAAGAGGTTTTAATCCTTGTAACTTGGAATCATCGAAGTTTGCCATTTAAGGTGCATTTTTGGATGGTTCCCAGCGCAGTGCAATTTTCCAGAGGAAGTGTGCACTTCCGGGCAATTGCTGTGCAAACGCATGCCAGGGAACTTCCCAGAGGAATTCCCCAGTGCACCTTTGGGGTGCCCCCCAAATCCAGCGGAAGTTATGGGCCAATATGTTTTGAGTTTTGCAAGCACAGGCTGTTAAGGACAATTTGTACTCTGCCAATGACAAACAGTAAAGGAACGTTTGATTCGATCGACCAATCGTTAGGACGTATGGCCTACAAACCTGGGGTGTAACCAGGGCTGGAGACCTATCTCCAAGAGACATCACAAAGGAGCTAGCAGCCAATCACACAGCAACCAGGAATGATGTCACAAAACAGCTGAGGCCCCACCTACTTGAGATGTTGCAGGGTCACATGACCACGCTCTGTTCCAGTCTGTATGCTCATTGTAAAACCTGTGTTCATGGCCAATTAGTCCTGTCTCCGACTCTGCACGCACAACTGAGCATCCGAAGAGCAGAGTCCCCCAAATATCATGTGGATGGAGCAATAATAGGATCATGGAAAACAATGGGGTAAAGTCCAGATAAACCATTTACAGAATGAATCTCCCTCTACACTGTCCCATAAAATACCCAAAGAACAGGTACAGCATAAGGTTAGATACAGAGTAAAGCTCCCTCTACAATGTCCCCATCAAACACTCCCAGGGCAGGCTCAGCACGGGGTTAGAGACTGAGCAAAGCTCCCTCTACACTGCCCCCAACAAACGCTCTAGGCATGGGTGGATTCACAATGAAATACACCATTCAGTGCCCTGGGGCTCCAGACAATGGGTGCCCCAAAATGCAGGACAGTGCCGGAGTGCTTCTCCAGCACATTCAAGCAGGCTTGCATGCAGTCTGGCAAACCGTTGGACATTCAAGCGACTGACTGATCTTTGAAAGATGTGGTAAAGCTGCTCTTCCAATCACGAGCAAGCCTATCAGGAGAAAATGCAAGAAGGAATCAGCCAGTGATTGGATGAGCAGCAAAGAAAGTAAGCTTCAAAGAAAGAAAGTTCAAGCAGGATAAGCGGACCCCAGGCGAGGCAGCGAGGCCTAGAAAGGCAGCGGACACCAGGCAAGGCAACGGACCCCAGGCAAGGCATTGGATCCCAGGCAAGGCTGCGGATCCCAGGTGACGCAGTGGATCCCAGACAAGGCAGAAGATCCTAGGTGAGGCAGCAGATCCCATGCGAGGCGGTGGATCACAGGCAAGGCAGCAGACCCCAGGCAAACCAACAGACCGCAGGCAAGGTATTGGATCCCAGGCAAGGTTGCGGATCCCAGGCGACACAGTGCATCTCAGAAAAGGCAGAGGATCCAAAGTGAGACAGCAGATCCCACAAGGTAGTGGATCCCAGGAAAGACAGCAGATCCCAGACGAGGCAGTGAATCCCTGGTGAGGCAGCAGATCCCAGGTGAGGCAGCAGACACCAGGCAAGGCAGCGGATCCCAGGCGAGGCAGCGGACACCAGGCGAGGCAGCAGACATCAGGCGAGGCAGCGGACCCCAGGCGAGGCAGCGGACACCAGGCGAGGCAGCGGACACCAGGCGAGGCAGCAGACATCAGGTGAGGCAGCGGACCCCAGGCGAGGCAGCGGACACCAGGCGAGGCAGCGGACCCCAGGCGAGGCAGCGGACCCCAGGCGAGGCAGCGGACACCAGGCGAGGCAGCAGACACCAGGCGAGGCAGCAGACACCAGGTGAGGCAGCGGACCCCAGGCGAGGCAGCGGACACTACGTGAGGCAGCAGACACCAGGCGAGGCAGTGGACCCCAAGTGAGGCAGCAGATGGATTCCAGGCGAGGCTGTGGACGCCAGCAAGGCAGCAGCTCCCAGGCAAGGTGAGAGAAAGAGTCTGCAGGTGGTGAGGGAAGGGAAAGTGTGTGAGTGAGAGAGGTGGGGGGAGAGAGAGTGTTGTAGGAAATCCATGATCAAAATCACAGCTTCATAGTTAAAAAATATGCCTTGATTTTGCAGAGCCTGATAATGACATGGGAATGATTGTGCGAAACCCTTCTCTGTCAGACATTTATCTGTCTCGGATCAAGGCCAGTTTTCTAGCAATAATGAAGAGACAATATGAGTCTGGCCGTCAAAAACACAGAAAAATGAAGGTGAGGTAAGAAGACGAAGCCAATCAAAAAGACAGTTTTTCATCTTATTTTAAAAAGCTTGAAGTATTGAATAGTGGACATTCATCAAAAAATACGGGCGCTAAAAATGAAGCTAAGCGCAGACCCTGCATCATATACAGACATCATCTTATATGATTTGGTTCTGTTTGTACAAACACACAGAGTGGAAAATTAAGCACTGTGGAGCTCAATGGATGGAACAAATGGCAGTGGCAATTCCAATTCTTTTGATTTCCTTTCTTAATATTGTTCTTCTTTAGATTTTAGTCCATTGTTCCGCATAGGGAAGAGGCTCTAATTCACTGGCACATTGCAACAGGAAAACAATGGGTGTTTGGCACTTTACTTGTGCTGGTGTTTGAGAGGAGCTGGCTAAATGCTGCACCAATCTTTCATAGTAGCCTGTCAGATTCCCCAATGATGACACTACTGAGGCTGAGATTTAACATGCTTCACTGACATTCAACTATCTTCAATCCCCATTGTAACATCTGAACAACATGTACTATCTGATCCCAGGCCCCTGAGTCAGGTGACCTGGTATGGATCAGAGATTATACTGTACCGTATCTACCGTAAAATCTCTAATATTCGAGTACCGTATAGTATCTAATATCCAAGTATTGTATAGTATCTAAAATCTGAACAGCGTATAGAATATTTAATATCCGAGGACTGTATAATGTCTAATTTCCAAGTACTGTGCAGTATTAATATTAGAATAACATACAGTATCTAATATTCAAGTACTGTAGCGTATCTAATACCCGTGTACTGTAGAGTATCCAATATCCAACTACCGTATCGTATCTAATATCCAAGTAATTTTCCACTCTGTGTGTTTGTACAAACAGAACCAAACCATATAAGATGATGTCTGTATATGATGCAGGGTCTGCGCTTAGCTTCATTTTTAGCGCCCGTATTTTTTGATGAATGTCCACTATTCAATACTTCAAGCTTTTTAAAGTACCATATAATATCTAATATCCAAGTTCTGCACAGCATCTAATATCCAAGTACCGTATAGCATCTAAGATCTGAGTACTGTTGAGTATCTAATACCCAAGTACTGTATAGTATCTAATATCCCTCTGAGTACCGTAGAGTATCTAATTTTCAAGTACTGTATGGTATTTAATATCCAAGTATCATATAGTACCCAATACCCTAGTATTGTGCAGTATCTAATATCTGAGTACTGTGCAATATCTAATATTGAAGTACCGTATAGCATTTAATAAATCTCCAAGTACCGTAGAGTATCTAATATCCATGTACTGTGCAGTATCTAATATCTAAGTACGGAATAGTATCTAATATCTGAGTAGCATATTGTATATAATATCCAAGAATCATAGAGTATCTAATATCCAAGTACCGTATAGTATTACATCTAAGTACTGTAGAGTTTCTAATCTCCGAGTACCATAGAGTATCTAATATCTGAGTACTGTATAGTATTTAATGCCCGAGTATCATATATCTGAATACTGTATAATATCTAATATCTGAGTACCATATTCTATCTAATATTCAAGTACCATACAGCATCTAATATCTGAGTATCATATAGTATCTAATATTCAAGTACTGTGCAGTATCTAATATCCAAGTACTGTATTGCATCTAAAACCTGAGTACTGTAGAGTTAGATACTGTACAGTATTCAGATATTAATAACTCTACAGTACAATATTTGAGTACCATATTGTATCTAATATCCAAGTACCATATAGTATATAATATCCAAGTACCGTAGAGTAGCCAATATCCAAGTACCGTATGTTTCGTTATACAGGGTAACGCTTTGTTCGGATCTGACCGATATTAGTGGAATCAAAGGAGAAAACTGATTATAAATGTTACTTTATTATATTTACACAACTACAAGCAATAATCTCACATTCTTCTGCCTGTCGGGGACCCCGCGGCGACGGCTGGTCAAGACATATCCTCATGTTCCTTGGCACCGGTCACGAACCCAATCCATAGGTGAAGTCTGAATTCAACTGGAAGGTCCCCGCATTTATAGTATGGTACAAACAAAGGACTTATCTTGTTTGCCACATTCTTCTGAGTTAGTCAGGACCATCTGGTGTTTGCAAGCATTAGACAGATCATGCTATATTAACCCATGGGTATCATTCTGAGACTGTGGCAATCCGCAGATTCCCACATTCCAACCCTTGATACTCAGGGGTTATCAAGAAAACGAGTATGTGCACAAATTAATTGCTCAACAGCCATTACCTTATGATACAATTTATATAATATACATAGTAATATCAATAAAACCAAAAATGCAATACAGAGTATGATTAGTAAAATCACAATTGGATGCATAATTAAGATGAGGATTGTAGAGGCTTTGGGAGACCATTGGCTGAAAATATCCCACCAGTGATGGGTAGTTAAGGTATGTAACTCATCTGTCAAAAACTGGGGTGTGATAAGGACATACCAATCCTTCAGGCCAATGCTCACAATCCTTCCCAACCTGGGTCTTATTATATTCATCCGACCATGTTCCATAGAATACAGGGAGCCAAAACCTAGCTCTAAACAAATGTGGTAATGTAATAAATTTACACCATATATCCATTTAGAATTGTAAATGTTACATTGCATGCTGTATCATTACATTGCGTGCATTTCAGGTCTGGATTTATAGTCAAATTAGTATTAGTCAAATTTAACAGCTTCATACATGCATTATAATGTCCTGTATATAGAGTAAGCTTCAATTCATTCCATTGGGCTATCTCATACAATTCCATCAAATTGCAATGCGTTAGGGCAAAAATATGGTCCCATATCCATCCATCAGAGATTCACAGAAGTAACCACGTCATCTTCACCTGTAATGACAATGTAATAGCTGCTCTTATATACATTTTCACTCTCTTTTCCTCAGTTTATCAATATTTATACAGGTTGGTATATCTTCATTCTCAAGTAACACCCAATAGTAATTATCTTCCCCATGTGCCAATACTTCTCCTTGTACTGGTTTCTCATTAGGGTAATTTACCCATACTTTTCCACCTTTACATACATTTTGTTCAGTGGACTTTAGTTGTTGGGGAGGAACTTGGTTCCGCCCAATCAACCATTCAACAGGAGTGCCCTCAGGCCTAGGCCGATTGTTAAGATTGTATTCTGCTTGAGCTAATACTTTCAACCATCCCCTCAGAGTATGGTTGGGGGTTAGCAATTTGATATGTTGCTTCAATAGCCCATTCGTTGTTCAATTAATCCTAAGGCTTGTGGATAATGTGATATATGATACACCCACAAAATCCCATTGTCCATTGCCCATTTACCGACTTCTTGTCCTGCAAAGTGTGAGCCATTGTCTGACTGTATCTCATTAGGTACACCGTATCTCTGCACAAGATACTCTAATCCTTTCATCATTGCAGCTTGGTTTGCTTTCACAGTGGGATGGGTGACCATATAACCTGAGTACGTATTTACCACTGTAAGTACATACTGAGATTGTTGCTGAAGGGGTAAGGGCCCTATATAATCAAGTTGTCAGATTTGCCCTGGTCCCACCCCCTTTTTATCTGTCCTGAGGGTTTCTTCTGTAGTGGGAATTGTTTCACATTCTTGCATGTTGGGCATTCAGCAACTGCCAATCGTGCACTATCATGTGTAACTGGGATTCCTCTGTCAGATGCTCATTGTCGGGTTCCTAACACCCCTAGGTGTCTGGATTTCCAATGAGCCCATTGTGCAAACTGCTTAACTCCCGCTTCTCCAAGTTCAATAGCTCAAATTCTTGTCATCTCATCAACATTTGCATTGTTCGTGCTAGTGGGTGTGGTAATTTTCATGTGAGCATCCACATGATTTACATACAACTGTCTCTTATGAGCTCCTTCCCATATCTGAGCCCACGAGTCTTTTTCCCAAAGGGGTTTTCCATGTATCGCCCAATGATTATCCTTCGACTTTGGCATCCAGACTGCCATTCCACTGGCTACTGCCCATGAGTCAGTGTAACTATGTACTGCCAGTCCCTCCTTTACACCCTTTTTCTCAGCAGCTGCAGCAGCAATTTTCTCCTGCATCTCAGCTATCAGTTCTTGCATTTGCAGCAAGGCTCATTCTGCATTCAGAATGTCCTCCCGATGTGGCACTCCACCCTTGGAACCCTTGCTGTTGTTAAGATCATTAATAGATGCTGCACATTGGTCACAAGTATCCTGCAGCTGTCAGTACCACTGCATGGTGCTTGAATCTGCCTTTATCTGCAGCCCTTCTTTATGACTGGTTTTCTCTGTTGCGCCAATGTAGCCAAAGCTTCCCTGACGATCTCTTCAGTTGGTCTTTGGATTAGAATATCATCAATATCGTGGCTGATGCTAATTCCCGGGGAGAGGTTACAACTTTCCAAATCACATGCTATCAACCCATCACACAAAGTTGAACTATGTAGATAACCCTGGGGCAGTCTCTGAAAAGTATATTGCCTATCATCCCATGTGAAGGCAAACTGATTCTGGGATTCTTCATCCAATCAAATGGAGAAGAATGCTTTGGTCAAGTCAATCACAACATCACAGCATACCATTCATCCGTACCTTGCTTTGGCAGCTCTCCCTGATCGCCTTTATCGTGTGACTTATCTGGTTTCTCTAGGACAGTCACTGCTTCCTGCACCAGAAGCGCACTCAGCTCCCTTTTACCCCCACACTGTTTCTTCCACAATGCATACATAGTCCCAGTTGGGATACCATCTATTTCTTCTTCAGACTTCAAGAGAGCTGTAAACATCTCTCGACTGCTAATCTTCTTCCTAACACCACCATTCCCATTTTTATCTCCCCTCGGTTTCCTTTCTCCACTATTTGTGACTGGCTGTCGCTCGACCTTCTTCGACATCTGCTAACTGTCCTAACCACGTTACCACAGTTCCCACTGGATGTCCTTGTGCTGGATCTAACACAGCTAGCAAAGCGCCTTTTAAATGTGGAGGACCATGTTACACTAATCAATTTTGCACACCAGCTGTAAATGGCTAATGATCTGGTCCCTGAAAGTTTGCGGTATAAATCCTTATTTGGGTTGCCATCTCTCGCAAATAGTTACCCAAATCTGTCACATTAGTGCAGGTTGCCTGCATTAGCCTGTGAAGCTGCCTGCACAGCTCCCGGACAAATTGCTTCACTCTCTCTCTCTCTCTCTGTCTGTCTCACTTCCTCATATCATTTTACACATGCAATAGCCACCATCTTATCTTGTTCAGGTTGTCTGGAGAGACTTACAGTCCAATAATGTATTCTCGTAATAGTTTTAAAAAAGAAATCAGGCATTGATATGTTTTGTTGCCTTATCTTCTCCTTCAAACAACATTTTATTGTCTCAAAAGTAACCCGCTATTTTTTTTAGAATTATCCCAGATTCATTAACTCGGCCAAAATTGGATTTCTGCTAAACTTTGCCAAGGTCTTGAGCTTAACTTCATATTTTGGGAACAGACTTATAAGTACAAAAGCTTGCAGCATTTGAATTAGTGCCAATTGTTGTCAAAAACCCTTTAAAATGAAAATTCCCTTTTGAGAACTTTATCACAAACCAAACCTCAAAATTAATTAATGGGCTAGATTAAGGCCCTTAATTTGTCAATCGACGGCGATTTTTAGGCACCCGTGCGATCTTCGGGCTGGTGCATGGGCGCAACGGGCAGGCTGGTAAGAGACTTTTCTGTGAACCTCATGCACGGGTGGGATAACGGGGCCCAGTGGGGCGTCAATCTGGAGTATTTAGTGGAGAAAGTATTTTAAATTTGCCTGTGTGATCTGTAGCAGTTCAGAACGCATTCCAGCAGCTTTCAGTGTACTTTGAACCTTCAGGTCAGCACTCTGCAGTCAGTAATCTTTATTGGGCCTGCAGCTTTCCGGAGGCCTCCCCTTAGCCTGGGTATGGATTCTGACATGTCCACTTCAGGCAGCTCCTCTGAGGAGGAGAGGAGGGCTAGAAGGAGGAGGAGGCCAGGAGTGCACATTCAGCCTCCAGGGGAGCCATCTTTGGGAGTTTAGGCGCAGGCACAAGGGGCACAGGGCCAAGAGGTAGTCCAAGGTGGATGGGGCTGCAGAAGACGCTTTCATTTATGAGTGCTACCTATTGGTGCTGCCCCATCACTCAGAGTGGCTTCTGAGACAGCCTGCTGACTCTGCTGTCCTGTTGGTCTCGATGACCTTGGCGGCTATCCTCTGACCCATGGAGCCTGTGCTGGACCTGGCAGGGAGGGATCTGCCAGTTCCACAGCTGGCATCTCCCCAGTCTTCACAGCCTCACCCGATGAAGCGGTCATTGGGAGAGAGGAAGAGCAGTTGGTGCCCTCATCCAGAATGCCCTGAGAGGAGCCTGCAGAGATGACAGGCAGCTGCTCCGCTGAAGTGAGGTTGCCTCGGACCTCCCTGCTCACCGTGGATGGATGGGCAGTGAGCTGGGAAACTTGTAGCCCACACCATCTCCCACATTGGCATTGACCAGGTGTGGCCACTGGTGCTGTGAAGACTTGTAGGTCTGAGTGTAACCCCAGGAGAACCTGCTTGTTCTCCTGGAGGCACCTCTCCACGAGAGTCGCCACTCTCTCCATGGAGGAAGCATGACGGTCTGCCATGAGGCTCATTGCATCAGTGATGCTCTGCGTGGACTCCCCCACCACGGACACCAAGCGAAGCACAGCCTCATGTATCACTCCCAGGTGCTCCCGCACACCCAGCCACATTTCCTGCAGTTGCTGCGTGCACCCACAGCGCTGTTAGGGAGGGAGTTTCTGTATAAGTGTGAGGTGATGCACTTGGGCAGGACAAACAAGGCACGGGAATACATGATGAATGGTAGGACCGTGAGAAGTAATGAGGATCAAAGGGACCTTGGTGTGCATGTCGACTGGTCCCTTAAGGTAGGGGGACGGGGTACATAAGGTGTTTAAGAAGGCAAATTCCATACTTGCCTTTATTAGCCGAGGCATAGAATATAGGAGCAGGGAGGTAATGTTCTGAGAGCAGAAAACGCTGCCTGGGCCACAGCAATAGTTCTGTGTGCAGTTGTGATATGCAGTTTACAGGAGGGATGTGATTAGAGTGGAGAGAGTGCAGAGGTCGTTGACCAGGATGCTGGCTGGGCTGGAGAGTTTGACTTATGAGGAGAGATAGCATAGACTGGGGTTATTTCCCCTGGAGCAGAGTGAGGTGTATAAACTTATGAGGGGCACAGATAGGGTCGATAGAAAGGAACTTTTCCCCTTGGCGGAGGGATCAGTAACCAGATGGCATTGATTTAAGGTAAGGGACATGGGTGATGTGATGAGCAACTTTTGCACACAGAGTGTGTCGGGAATGTGGGACGCACTGGCTGAAAGGGTGGTGGACGCAGAAACCCTCCTAACATGTAACAACTATTTGGATGTGCAGTTGTGATGTCATGGCATACAAGGCCATGGGCATAGTGCTGGGAAATGGGATTAGAAGAGTTAGGAATGTGTTTGACGTGCATGTCCTTGAAGAGCCAAAGGATCTTTTTCTATGATCCATCCTCTGACTCTATCACTCTGTGACTGAGCATTGTTGCAACAATAACAAATTAAACAATCATCAGCGGTATGAATGTTGGGAGGACATTGTGGATCTCACTGTTGGCCTCAAATACCTCGCCATTCCACCCCAGCCTCACCGACACCAGTTGAACTGGGAACATGGTACCTCTCAAGCTCCAGGGCCTCCTGATCAAAGCAGCTTAACATGAGGTGAGCCTGGCCTCCTCCAGTCCTCGCACACTCCGAGGCATCATGAGCATTCTTCTCCTGAGAAAGAGAGAAGACCATTTATTGCGGCAATTTGCCCATGGACTCTGTATGCATACGCCGCACCCCAACCACAATGGCCCATATCAGGCCTCCAGTGCCTCCTCTCCCCGCTACTGCTGATCAGTCACACAAAGATAGTACCTCCCAACCTCCCCCAATGCCCACCTTGGACACATTTTGTGTCCTTCACTTTAGGAAACACCTGATTTTTGCTCCCATAGCAAGGAGGCAGAACTACGTACAGCATAGAGGGCAGCAGATGGCTCTTGGCCACGACACCTTGAGGCGCCCCTTCCACCATCTCATCACCATGAATAGGACATGTGTTGGAGTTCTGAGTCTGGGCCTAGCTGCCTCTCCTGCAGTTTGTCTCCAGACTAGTCATATGCGACTAAGAGCAACACATGGTGTGGGGGAGAACTCATCTCCTCATGAACCACTCAGGCTGATCTAAGCATGGGCGTAGGAAAAATGTCCAAAATGATTCAATGCAGTCACGACTTTTTTTTGGGGGGGGGGGGGGGGGAGGCAGCGGTGTGGGGGGGTTTGGGGGGTGGTGCTAAGGCTAAGGCTACCTGCTGGGTTAAATGCCCAATGCCAAATGCCCAATGCCAACATGGTACTCACCATTCCAGAGCGCAGCGAATTGTTGAAATGCTTACGACACTGGATCCAGGTGCACTGCACCATGTCGCGGGAGCTCACCACCTCCTCCCAGGCATGTTTTGTCACGTGGGGTGGCCTCCTCCTCCCATCCTTGGGGACCACCACCTCCCACTGTGCTGCCACCTCTTTGAGGAGGGCAGCAAGGCAGTCATCAGAAAAGTGAGGGGAGCATTGGCCTACCCTGCAGCCTGCCTTGCTCCAGTGGCAGACCCTGCAGCCTGGCTTGCTCCTCTGCCCTTCCCTCCAGCGTGCCCTGCTCAGCTGACCCCCTGCGGTGCACCCTCAAATTGGCCATTGTCAGCAGCCTATAAAAGGCTGGTCTGTGCACGCCCGCCGCCGCCCACAACTCCCGCTATTCACGGGAGTCGGAAATATGCTAGGCGGACCTTAATCGGCCCACCCACACAAAATGGCGGCATGGACCCGATTATGGGCGCCGATCAGGTCCGCGCCCACCTCGCCCGCACCCACTCTGCCCCCCTCAAAACGGAAAATTCTGCCCGGGTTGGGGGAGTGGGGAAGGATATGGGGAAAAGGAAGGGGAGGAGTGTATGATGGAGCTAGATAGGAAGGGAGGGGGTGAGGAAAGGGGGTTACGGAGTGTGGATAGGGGCAAAGGTAGCTAGGGAGGGCAGAAAGGGTGGCAGCAGGAGGGGGAAGATGTTGGAGGGGCGGAGGAGGAGCATGGGTGTAGGAAACTAGGGGGCAGGGGAAAAGATGAGGAGTAGGGAGAAGGTGTAGATGGGGTAGGAGGAAGAGATGGTGTTAGGGAGGATGTTAGGAAGGGAGGGATCAGAGTGGAGATGTAGGAAGTGAGGATAGGAATGAGGATGGGGGTTAGAGGTGGGGGTAGGGTGTGGGTCAGGGAGGGGGCAGGAGGTGGGAGGAGGGGATTGAGGATTGGGAGGGTAGGGTAGTAGGGAAAGGAATGGGGAAGTGGTTATGGGAGAGGGCTGGGGGAGGAGGAAGGGATTGGGGAGAAGTGGAAAGGTTTGGTTAGTGGGCTATAGGTGGGGGTACCGGTGAGAAGTGGGAGGAGGAGAAGGGTTGAAGGGAGGGGGTGGCAGTGTAAGGGTATGGGTAGAGGGAATGGATGGGAGTAGGTTGGGTTAGGTCAATAAAGGAGTGGGGGAGGTGTGGAGGGGAAGGAAGAGAAAATAGGGAGCTGTTGGATGGGGTTGGGGGGAAGGGAGAAAGCAGTGGAGGTGAGGGGGGCAGCGATCTGGTGGGAAAAGAGAGAATTTGAGGGGGAAGTGTGGTAGTGAGCAGGTTGCATTTGGAGGGCGATGGGATGGTAGGTAGCAGAGTGAGGGAGCAGGGTAGTGCAGAAGGGAGTAAGGGTAGGTGAGAGGGAAGGACGTATGGGGAGGATGGAGTGGGCTAGGGGAGGGGTTAGGGGATGGGGAGAGCCGCTCCCCTGAGCAACCTGAGTTGTGAGACATCCGCACCAGGCAACTTATCCACTCTAAGCATAGGCAGCCATCCCAGCACATCCTGTCAATCAATATGCATCCCATCCATTACCTCTATTATCTCCCCATCTATCAATATTTTAACAGCATTCTCACCCTTAGTAAATACCAATACAAAGTACTTGTTCCGAATTCCAGCCTTACCCTTATCCCCTAAGCATATATCACCCTCTCAGCCCCTAATAGGACCTACCCCACCTCACTACCCGCTTACTATTTACATGTCAGTAGAAGATTTTTGGATTTCCTTTTATTAACACTGTCATTCTATTCTCATTGTCTTTCTTTGTCAGTCTTATTCTCCTCTTCACTCTCAACTTAGTTGCATTTGAACTGTATTACACTTGAAGAATTCACCTGACATGACCATATGCCCAACAATAACACATTAATCGTACAATATAATATGAGAGAAGGGGAAGGGAGGGAGGGTGGGAGAGTGGGAAGGGAAGAGGAGGAGATAAGTCTGGGAGGGGGTGGGGGGAGGGAGGCAGAGGGTTGTGAAGAGGTAGAAGGGTGTGGGAGGGAGGAGAAGAGGGTTAAGGAGTTAACAGGGAGGGGTAAGGGATGGGATAGGAAAGGGGAGGGGAAGGGGATAGGGAGGGAGGTGAAGTGGAAGGAATAAGGGATGGGAGAGGGGTGGGAGGCATTGGAGCTGGTACCTGAGTTATCCTGTAGGGCACTGAGTTCAAAGGGAGAATTACTCCAAGCTCTCATCCTCATCCCATGATCCTCACCCTCTTCCCAGTTTTATGTTGTCCTACTCCTGATGTTAAAACTTGAGGAAATTCACTATCTTTCCCACTTCATAAACAAACACAAAAATGTGGGATTTTAAACATCTTTTCTTGTTCAGGTTTCATATTTTATCTTTTTTCTATTCATTCACAGGATGTGGGCTTCGCTGGCTTGGCCAGCATTTATGGCCCTTCCCTAATTACCCTTCAGAAGGTGGTGGTGAGCTGTCTTCTTGAACCGCTGTAGTCCCTATGGTGTAGGTACAACCACAGTGCTGTTAGGGAGGGATTTCCAGGATTTTGACCCAGTGACAGTGAAAGAACGGTGATAAAGTCAGGATGGTGAGTGACTTGGAGGGGAACTTCCAGGTGATGGTGTTCCCATGTGTCTGCTGCCCTTGCCCTTCTAGATGGTAGCAGCCATGGGTTTGGAAGGTGCTGACAAATTTGACAAATGGGCCTTGATGAGTTCCTGTAGTGCATCTTGTAGATGGTACATGCTTCTACCTCTGTGCATGGTGGTGGAGGGAGTGAATGTTTGTGGATGGGGTGCCAATCAAGTGGACTGCTTTGTCCTGGATGGTGTCAAGCTTCTTGAGTGTTGTTGGAGCTGCAGTCATCCAGGCAAGTGGAGAGTATTCCAACACACTCCTGATTTGTGCCTTTGCGAAGGTGGACAGGCTTTGGGGAGTCAGGAGGTGAGTTACTCTCCGCAGAATTCCTACAGATTATGAACTTGAGAAATATTTTCCCGTAAAGTGCTGTTTGATGGAACTATTAATAAATTGTATTGCCCTCCATGCTGTTAAATATTTTCATTTCAAGATGTCATATTATCTACTTGTAAACAAGGAGTCTCGAGTGAATGTAACTGAGTGATCTGATGGCTCTTTGCAATATCTGATCAACAGTGATGTCTCAGGGCTGCTTTCCCATATTATCTGAGGGGGATTTTCATCAAGTGTCACTTTGGAATGTCCATCTGGGCATTCTGTTCTGTCCCAAGGTCAGTCCAAGCTCAAGTCTCATGCAAAAGATGCTGGAGTCACATCCTGGAAGGAGTAGCTGAGGTGGTTTCCTGTTGCCTTCCTTATAGTTGTTATTTTCAGTGTATCTTCTTTTCAGTGTTCTGTAATCAAGGTTCAGTTGGATTACCAGCTCTTTCTGATAGGTTGCATCAGCACGCATCGGATGCAAGTATCTCCACCGGACATGAATCCAGTGTTCAGAGCCAGAGCTCTGCTCCATTCACTGGAGCTGTCAGGAGCGGAGACCAAAAAAAACCCTCCAACTCCGAGGTGGGAATATTGTAACTGAGCCAGTGGCCACTCCAGCTGGATGAGGGCCACACTGGATGATTGTGCATAGACTCCATAGTCTAGTGTCCACTCACGGGGGCTGTCTGGAGAAGGGTGTGACCTCTTCACCATCTCACTCAGAGGCAACAATGGTTGCACTAAGGCAAAGACTGACTCTAGAAAATAATGGTTAAAATAAATTTACCCAGGAGGAAATCATAAGAGTTATTAAATCATCTTACTATAGAATCTCAATTCACAATGGCCCATAACTTCCAAGCTCCAGAGTGTGGTACCTGATGATTAACCCAAAGATGTGCTGGCCCCCTGGAAGTTCCCAGGTAAGAATTGCATGGCAATTGCCCGGGAGGTTCAAACCTTCGTTGGGCCCTGCACTGGGAACCATCTGAAAGTACGATATTAATTGCAAACTTCAGATGGTTCCGACTAACCGTAATATTTACCCAGAAAAAGTTAGAAGAATTAAAACCACTCCTAGCTTCCGGATAACTAATGCACACCTCCGCCTCCCCCTCCGAACACCCCCACCCACTATGTGACTCGCCCACCCACCCAAACCCCCTGGGAATGCCTCGACTATCCCCCTCCAATCCCCTTGGGACCCACTGACTGCCATCCCCTCCCCCAACAACCCCCCAACTACCTCCACCTGACTACCCTCCCTGACTACACCCCTCTCCCCAACTACCCAAACCCCCAACTACCATCTCTCTACTATCCGCCCAAGTCACCCCTTCTGACTACGCCCCCACACTCCAACTATCCCTGACTACCCCTCCTGGCTAACCACACTCCCCCCAACTATCCTCACAACAATCCCTCCCGACTGTACCCCTTCCAACTATCCCCCAACTCCGATGCCCCTGACTACCCCCTCCCCAACTACACCCCCGACTACCTCCCACCCCTGACTACACCCCCTTCCCAACTAGCCACCCTCCCTCCCAACTACCTTCCATCCGCCCGACTACACCAACCCCCGACTACCCCTCCCTTTCCCAACTACCATCCCCACCACCCAACTGACCGTCTAACCCCCCCTTACTAAGCACCCTCCCAACTACCTGACCCCCCCACCACTGAACAGCCTGCATCCACCTGATCCCACCTCCCCCCCCCACGCAACTCCCACCCCAACCACACTGATCACTCGACTCCCCGCACTGGCCACCCTCTCCCACCTAACTCCCAAACTGCCTATCTGACTCCCCACTCCACCCCACTTGCCCCCGTTCCAGTGACCAAACCTACCCACTTACCTTACAAACTTATTTTCTCCCTTACTTCTCAAAGTGGCTGGACCTTTAAACTTACCATTTTACAGCTGTTAGTGCCATAAAAAAGGGGGTGTGGCTTCCTGACCTCTGACACACCTGCCCTCAACAGAAGGCCTCGGCAAGCCACTGCACTGGATTGTTCTCACGCGGCCTCAGTCGGAAGGTTGGACAAGAAAGCAGCAGCTTCATTTTCAGGTAAGTAACTAGGGGCGCAGTGGCAATCCCACTCTGCCAATCCGTGGAAGACTCCAGCCAATTAGTTTCCACAAGACAAGGGGCAGAATTTTTCAGTTGGCAGGTGGGCTCAAGGAGAGTGGGTGGAGGTGGTCGCAGAGCTGATCGCCGCCCGCGATCAGCTCTGCACCGCAATTTATGCCGGCTGGTCAATTAAGGCCCACCCAGTGTAAGACGCGAGCAGTAGCACTCAGCAGCACCTGTGCAGGAGAGGGAGTCAGGGCCTGCGCTCTTTCACAGGGCTGCCTCAGGGAAATTGAAGGGCTTCTGAAAATATTAAATAACAGGTTTAAAAATGTATTTAACAATGTCCCCTTATGTGACTGTGTCTCACGAAATGGGACATGTTTTTATATGTTTGGAAAATGATTTATCTATTTAGTAAAAGCTTGAGGAAGCCTCATCCTGCTCGTTGCCTTTTTGTCTACTCGCCAACCCTAAGGTTGGACGGGCAGCGTTTACAGTAACCTTATTTAATCCTTGATGGCCATAATAGGTCATTTACATATCGGTGGCACGCAGCCAACTCCGGCATGCGCCTGCCGAACAAAACATTGCTACTCAGCGCGATGACATCAGGACACACACCCGATGTCATTTTACGCATCGGTCTATCGGGCCCATCCCCGCGCACCGACGGGAAACTCCTGACCAAGAAATTGCTGTGACTGTGATGCGGGGCTAGTGGAGGCTCCTGTTCAGTTTCGAGCTTGGTAGGTTCTCTAAATTTTGGCTTTGAAAATATATTAATGAGGACATTAAATACAATCCCTCAACACTGATTGACATCCCAGTCTTACTCTGTAGAGATTAGGGTGACAGAGACTGTTGCAAACATTAAAGTGAGTAATGATGGAGAACAGTGGAGCAGCCTGTTTCTCATCTACCTAAACTGGTCACAAAGTCCTTATGGATGAGGAAGGCCATTCAGCCCATCTTAATTCAATGAAGCGTGCAGGAGGGCATGCCAGGAGCAGCACCAGGCATACATAAAAATGAGGTGTCAACCTGGTGAAGCTACAACACAAAACTACTTGTGTGCTAAGTAGCAGAAGCAGCAAGTGATAGACAGAGCCAAGTGGTCCCACAACCAACGGATCAGATCTAAGCTCTGCAGTCCTGTCACTTCCAGTCGTGAATGGTGGTGGACAATTAAACAACTCACTGGAGGAGGAGGTTCCACAAATATCCTCAATGATAGAGGAGCAGAGTACATCAGTGCAAAAGATAAGGCTGATTCATTTCCATCCATCTTCATCAGCCAGAAATGCCGAGTGGACGATCTATCTCAGCCTCCTCCTATGGTTCCCAAATTCACAGATACCAGTCTTCAGCCAATTCAATTCATTCCACGTGATATCAAGAAATGGCTGAAGGCACTGGATACTGCAAAGGCTATGGGCCCTGACAATATTTCAGCAATAATACTGAAGACTTGTGCTCCAGAACTAGCTGCACCCCTAGCCAAGCTGTTCCAGTACAGCTACAACACTGGCATTTACCCGGCTATGTGGAAAATTTTCCAGGTATATCCTGTCCACAAAAAGTAGGACAAGTCCTACCTGACTAATTACTGCCTCATCAATCTACTCTCGATCATGAGTAAAGTAATAGAAGGGGTCATCAACTGTGCTATCAAGCCATACTTGCTTAGCAATAACCTACTCACTAACGCTCAGTTTGGATTCTGCCAGGGCCACTCAGCTCCTGTCCTCATTACAGCCTTTGTCCAAACACAGACAAAAGAGCTGAACTTGAGGTGAGGTGAGAGTGACTGCCCTTGACATCAGGGAAGCATTTGATCAAGTGTGGCATCAAGGAGCCCTAGCAAAACTGGAGTCAATGGAAATCGGGGAAAAACTCTCCGCTGGTTCGAGTTATACCTAGCACAAATGAAGATGGTTGTGGTTGTTGGAGGTCACTCATCTCACTTCCAGGACATCACTGCAGAAGTTCCTCAGGGTAGTGTCCTAGGCCCAACCATCTTCAGCTGCTTCATCAATTACATTCCTTCCATCATAAAATGCTCGCAGATCCTACGCAACATGGACTGCAGAGGGATATAGACAGATTAAATGATTGGGCAAAAACTTGGCAGATAGAATATAATGTGGGAAAGTGTGAGGCTATGCGCATTGGCAGGAAGAATACAGGAGCTGAATATTATTTAAATGGAGAAGGACAGCAGAAGGCTGCAGCACAAAGGGATTTGGGGGTTCTTGTGCATGAATCACAAAAAGCTAGCAAACAAATTCAGCAGGTAATAGGTAAATGGAATGTTGGCCTTTATTTCAAAGGGAATGGAGTATAAAAATGGTGGTGCCTTGCTAAAACTATACAAGGTTAGACCACACCTAGCATACTTTGAACAGTTTTGGTCCCCTTATCTAAGGAAATATATACTGGCATTGGAGGTAGTCCAGAGAAGGTTCATTAGGTTGATCCCAGGTAAGGAGGGATTTTCTTATGAGGAGAGGTTGAGTAGGTTGGGCCTGTACTCATTGGAATTTAGAAGAATGAGAGGCGACCTTATTGAAACATATAAGATTCTTAGGGGGCTTGACAGGGTAGATGCTGAGAGGTTGTTACCCCTTGTGGGAGAGTCCAGGACCAGAGGGCATAATCTCAGAATAAGGAGTCACCCATTTAAGACAGAGATGAGGAGGAATTTCATCTCTCAGAAGGTAGTGAATCTGTGGAATTCTTTACCGCAGAGAGCTGTAGAGGCTGGGTCGTTAAGTATATTCAAGGCTGAGACAGACAGATTTTTAATCAGTAAGGGAATCAAGGGTTATGTGGAAAAGACAGGAAAGTGGAGTTGAGGATTATCACAACGGCCATGATCTCATTAAATGGCGGAGCAGACTCGATAGGCTGAATGGGCCTACTTCTGCTCCTATGTCTTATGGTCTTGTGCTGGTTGAGGGATAAATATTGGCCAGGACACCTGCTCTTCAAAATAGTGTTATTGGAACTTTTACACCAACCCAAGCGGGCAGGTGGGCTTCCACTTAACATCTCATCCAGCACTCCCTCAGTACTACATCAAATTATCAGCTTTGATTTTTGTGTTGAAGCCCTGGAGTGGTACTTGAACCTGGAACCTTGTGACTGAGACACCACCAAGTCACAGCTGACACATACAGGGCCTTGCTGACAGAGTACAACCTCCCAGTTCTTAAATCCACAGGAGACTGGGAAATCTGGGAGATAAACTTGGAATCTATACCAGTCTCTTCCTCAAAGCAGGAACAGGCCACAGTCTAGTTTCCTGTATAGTCCCCAGTTCTAGATTGGATGTGTTCCAGCTTCATGCTTTGTTCATTTGAAACAACGCCTTGTCTCACATTCCATAAACTGATCTGTGATGTGGGCTTGGTCATGAAGTGGATATATTACTAGACCAGCAATCTGGTGAACTAATAATAGAGGACAGGAGCTCAAATCCCATCTTGGCTATTAGAATTATAGAATAGCGACAGGCTCTTTGTGCTGATTCTCTACAAATGAAACTCTGTTAATCCTTTTCCCTGTAGCCCTGTGATTTTTTTTTCTCTTTAGCTGCTCATTCAATTCCTTCTGAAAACGCTGATTGAATCTGCCTCCTCCACACTCTCAAGCAGCGCATTCCAAATCCTAATCATTCCATTGATCCTGCCTCCTCCACACTCTCAGACAGTGCATTCCAGATCCTAATCACTCACAGTGTAAAATTTTTTCTCGTGTCACCATTAGATCTTTTGCCAACCACCTTAAATTAGTTTCCTCTGGCTCTTGGCCCTTCCCCCAATGGGAACAGTTTCTCTCTATCTCTATCTAGACCCCTGATGATTTTGAATACTTAGATTAAACCTTCTCTCAACCTTCTTTAAGAAGAACGGTCCCAATTTCTCCAATTGATCCATGTAACTGAAGCACCTCCTCCCTGGAAATATTCTTGTGAACCTTTTCTGTTCCACCCTAAAGTCTTCACACCCTTCCTGAAGTGTGGTGCTCAGAACTGGTCACAATTCACCAGTCATTTGAGGCGGAACCAGAGTTTGATAAAGGCTCATTATAACCTCCTTGTGTTTGTCCTCCCTGGGTGGGGTTTAGCATATATCAGTTGTGTCAAGAGGTGGAAACAGTAATGGGTGGTGAATGTCAATGAGTAACGGCCGTCACACAGGGTTATTTTCGAATCAGCTCATGGGGGTAGGAGATTCTGTAGCAGCAGCATCAGTCTGCAACTCGGAAGAAAGTGCACCTGATATCTCTTTAAAGCTGTTGGTTGGAGGAGGCTGTATTTAGCTGCAGAAGCTTATTTAAACTTTACCTTAAAATTTGTTTAAGAAATCAAACAGACATTTATTGGAATTACACTATCAATCCTTAAAATGTGCCAAGTCTAAACATCCTAGTGCATCAAAGGTGCTCTTCTTCATGTGTTTTTGAGTGCTTCTATGAGGTGATACCCCTGCCTTGTAGTGAGGTGGAGGCAGGTCGCTGCTCAGGCTGCCCTACGTTTTGGGATGACTTTGGTGAATGGTGATCTGACTGCCTGAAGCCTGTAGGGTCCCAGCATGCTGAGGCAGGAACTGCCCCCTGTCTCTGCAACTACTCAGGATGCTGGGGTCACTGCAGAGGGGCTGAAGGGTTGCTGTCCATACTCGAAGCTCTTTGACAGGAGACCCCAGGATGTGGCTGGCAGCTGCTCCTCCTCCCTCGTGATGCATAATGGCATCTCTCTGCTACAGGAGATTGAGGAGTACCTGGTGGAGGCTCCAAGCACCTTCTCCACCTCCTGCCTTGAAACAGCTGCATAGAGCTACTGGACAAAGCCATGGTGTGCAGGCCTGTAAGGATCTCCAGCAGCTACTGAGTGGTCTGCTGTACCTGGCCCTCCATGAGGATTGCCAATCTCTCAATGGAGAAAGCCACTTGCATACCTGAGACATGGCAGCACTCATAGCCTGGACAAACTCCATTATCATTCAACATCTGGCAGTGCCGCCAGATTTTCCCCTACCTGTCGCTACACCTCCAGCAGCTTCCATGCGGCTGCATCCAGGGGCACATTATCAGCCTGATGCTCAACACAGGTCTGGCCTCTGACAGCCCTGTCAGTCGGCGGCCTCAACTGTCACAACCTCCGTTAGCAGCTTGGTCTCACCAGCTTGTGGCTCTAAGTCTAATCATGGGAACATACCCACCACCATGAGAGTCTCTGCACTGGTGATGGGTCCACTGAGGAATCCTCCTAATCTTCAGACTGTAGGCCCCTGGTCCCAGTGGCTGATCCCCCTTGAGTGCCGAGACTTGCGTGAGAGAACACGATCAGGGAATATGACTTCACATCTCCTCCTCCCATCCAATCTCCTCCTCCCATCCATGCTGCTGTGAATCTCCATTTGTCCAGTGCTGGACACAAGCTTGAAGCCTCCTCACTCTCTTGGTCCGTGCCTCCAATCTCGCTATCCACGATACCCTGGCAATCCGACGCCCCTGCCAGTCCAGCAGCTTCCTCTGCAGGGGTCAGCACTCTATTGACAGGCACCCCATCAGCAATCTTGGCTCTCTCCTTGCTGTTGCGGGCCATGTCTCCTTCAGGTGGAGGTGTCTCCTTCAGTATGAGTCTCCACACAAAGACCAACACAACACATATGCTGCTGGCATTCCTCTGGTCCATGATAGGAGCTCCAGGATATCTCCTCCATATGTCTACACTCAAGGGACCTGGAGGGGCTGAACAAAGATACATGCATACCTGTTGTCCAGATGCAGCCAAGCAACATCAGACAACAACTGCAGCCACGTGTCACTGCCAGCACCTGATTGATCATACCCTCCCATGTGGCAATCCATTCTGCATTATCATATACAAACCCCAACAAGCAAGTGTGGTTATGGAGGAGATGATGGTGTAGTGGTAATCTCACTGGACTGGTAATCCAGAAGCCCAGGCCAATACTCTGGGGACATGGGTTCAAATCCCATCATGGTAGCTGGTGGAGTTTGAACTCAGTTAATAAATCTAGTCTCAATAATAGTGACCTGTGGACTTATTTCCTCCCCCTTGATTATTTAGATTTTTGGAATGCTATTAATATCTTATATTGTGAACAAAGAACAAAATACAGCACAGGAACAGGCCCTTCAGCCCTCCAAGCCTGCGCCAATCATACTGCCTGTCAACTAAAACATTTTGCACTTCCGGGGTCCCATTCCCTCTATTCCCATCTTATGCATGTATTTGTCAAGCTGCCTCTTAAACACCACTATTGTACCTGCTTCCTCCACCACCTCTGGCAGTGAATTCCAGACACTCACTACCCTCTGCGTAAAAAACTTGCCCCGCACATCTCCTCTATAGTTTTCTCCTCTCACCTTAAATCTCTGTCCCCTAGTAATTGACTCTTCCACCCTGGGAAAAAACTTCTGACTATCTACTCTGTCCACGCCACTCATAATTTTGTAAACTTCTATCAAGTCACCCCTCAATCTCCGTCCCTCTAGTGAGAACAATCCGAGTTTCTCCAACCTCTCCTCATAGCTAATAACCTCCAGACCAAGCAGCATCCTGGTAAACCTCCTCTGCACCCTCTCCAACACCTCCATATCTTTCTGGTAATGTGGCGACCAGAATTGCATGCAATATTCCAAGTGTGGCCTAACCAAGGTTCTATACAGCTGCAGCATGACTTCCCAGCTTTTATACTCAATACCCCTGCCAATGAAGGCAAGCGTGCCTATGCCTTCCTAACTACCTTATCCACCTGCGTTGCCACTTTGTGACCTGTGGACCTGTACACCCAGATCCCTCTGCCCGTCAATGCACTTTAGTGTTCTGCCATTTACTGTATTATTCCTGCCTGTATTAGACCTTCCAAAATGCTTTACCTCGCATTTGCCCGGATTAAACTCCATCTGCAATTTCTCCGCCCAAGTCTCCAACTGATCTAAGACTGAAGCAAAGTATTTATTCAACTCCTCTGCCATTTCCTGGTTCCCCATTATTATTTCCCCAGCCTCATTCTCTAAGGAGCCTATTTTCTCTTTGGCCTCTCTCTTCCTTTTTATATGTTTAAAGAAGCTCTCCAATTTTTATATTACTTGCTAGTTTAGCCTCAAAGTTTATTTTCTCCCTTTATATTTTTCTGGTCATCTTTTGTTGTTTTTTGAAACTTTCCCAATGCTCTGGCTTGCCCCTAATATTTGCCATATTGTATGTTTTTTCTTTCAATTTGATATTGTCCTTAACTTCCTTGGTTAACCATGGTTGGTTTATCCTCTTCCTGGAATCCTTCTTTCTCATTGGCATATATCTTTATTGTGAGTCATGAACTAATTTCTTAAATGTCTGCCACTGTTCGTGTTTTTCCTGCTAAACTGCTTTTCCAGTCCACTTAAGCCAACTCTGACCTCATTCCATTGTAATGATTCCTCATTCCTTATTTAAGTTTAGCACAGTTGTTTCCAGCCCAAGGTTCTCACTCTCAAACTGAGTGCTAAATTCCAGCATATTATGGTCACTGTTTCCTAGGGGATCTTTTACCCTGAGATCATTTATTAAACCTGCCACCTTACACATTACCAGATCCAAAATAGCCTGATCCCTGGTTGGATCCACAACATATTATTCTAAGAAACTGCTCAAATACACTATGAATTCTTGCTCGTGGCTAAATCTGCCAATTTGATTTTCCCAATCTACAAGATTAAAGTCACCCATGATTAATGTACTGCCTTTTTGACATGCCCTCATTATCTCAAGATTTATTATTTGTCCTATGGTATAGCTACTGTCAGGGAGCCTACAGACTACTCCCACCAGTGTCTTCTTCCCCTTGTTATTTCTTACTTCCACCCATATATACTCTACATTTTCCAATCCAAGATCCTTTCTTGCTATCATACTTGTAACCATGTTTCCAAAATGGTTATAAGATCATACCTATTAACCTCTATTTGTGTTGTTAATTCATTTATTTTGTCCAGATTCTGAGCAATAGCCACTGGCTAGGGAACACCCTCCTCAGCATGGAGCATTGAGGCTCAGTGGCCCACTGTGTAGGGAATGTCCTCCCCAGTACAGGGCATTCTGGTACGGTGCCCCGCTGTGTAGGGAACACCCTCTCTAGCATGGGCCATTCCGGCTCGGTGCTTCACTGGCTCACCAAATGTTTCACCACAAAGGTTAGTCCCTACATCAGCATCATTGAAAAGGGGATTGTTCAAGGATTTGAAAAGAATCAGTTGCTGAGGAATGGGATTAAAGTTGAAATAAATAACCAGTCTGATAGTCTCACATTCCATTTATTGAGTTTAGATTCAGATTACAGAAGTTTCTATTTTTACTTCAGTGCTCCAGCTCGTGACTTGGTCTGTAAATATCAAGCCTGAACCAGTGGCTTTAGAATCAGGCCTTCATTAATACATTGCAAGCCAGTTACCCACATGAACCTCAGTGAGAAAAGAGTGGGTGGCAGGCAGCAAATTTCTGAGGGTAGAGTTCTAGGGGCTGGTGGTGAGGTGGAGGGAGGCGGGGCAGATGACGATGGAGAGGCACTGGCACATGATTCGGTAGTACGTTAATCAATTAGTGCCAGCTTCAGTTGCTGCTCTGAAATGGAGTTGTTCTTATCCGAAGACATGGCCAATTTCAGCAGTAACACACTGTCGTTGCTGCAACTTAGTACAGTGAGAATAGGAGAAAAATGGAAATGAACAGTTTGTCTCTTAAGTCCCTGCATTCCCCCCACCCTTCAAAAACACCTTAACTGTGGATTCAAGGACTCAAGATCCAGAGACCTGGATCTGATGAAAGGTCATGACCTGAAACGTTAACTCGGTTTCTCTCTCCACAGATGCTGCCAGACCTGCTGAGTATTTCCAGTATTTTCTGTGTTTAGTACCCAAACGCCTCACAGGATATTCTGATTACTGAAGCCGAGTCTCCTCTTTGCACGACTGTTTTTGACATTTTCAGTTGCTAATGGTTTAATTCTCTGCATTTCTCAGAGGCTTGATCTTTCTGGCGGCTTCAAGGACAGAGCTGATATCAACGGCATCACCAAACTCCTTCTCTCGATGCTCCAGAAGAACACCCTGTGTGGGCACAGCAGCAGCAATTGAGATTAAGGTCAGGAAGGAGATAAGGTGATTCCTTACCAAAACTGACACCCCCCTCACCCAATCCCTGCTACCCTCGCCCAAACTGACTCCCCAGCCCCTCACCCACTCCCCACTTCACCAGTTCACCTCATCCTCTCTCTTGATTTCAGCTACTCCCCTCACCCACTTCTTTCTCTCTGCATCCCCTATCCCTTGTTTCCACCTCTCTTCACCCCCTTCTCCTGCCCTCAAACTCCTCACCCCATTTCTCCCTCACTACCTCCTCATTGCATCTCTCCTCACACCATTTTCAGTCCTCCATCTCCTCACACTCCCCCTACCAACACCTGCAGAAATGTACTTTGGCTTACCATGAAGCTCTAGTCAGGAACCTGAGCATAGCTAATGCTGAAAAAACTAGTTGAATCAATCACAGGCTCAGCAGGTGACGACTGTTCTGAGGGGTGGACTGTGGGCTAGACAAAATTTCTTTAAAATTTAAGCTATATAGCAGTTGAATCCAGTGCCAAAGTGTAGACTTGATGCCAGAAATTTGAAAACCAAATTTAAGCAACAATCCAGAGCATACTGAAGTAATCAAAGCTCTGAAGAGTCAGACGGATCCGAAATTTCAACTGTTTCTCACTCCACAGATGCTGTCAGACCTGCTGAGTTTTTCCAGAATTTTCTGTTTTTGTTTCAGATTTCCAGCATCCACAGTATTTTGCTTTTACAATTGACTCTTGCCTGACCTCTGAAATAGCCTAGCAAGCCACTTATTGGAAGGGTAATTAGGAATGCTGACACTGCCAGTGATACCCACATCACACAAACGAATTACAAAAAGAATACCCAGCCTCTGACCTGTTCTTGTTATCACTGTGCTAATTTATCTGATTCAGTTAGGAAATGATGTCCAAGATGTTGGTGGTGGGGGATTTGGTGATCAAGGTGAGATTACTGGACTTCTCTTGTTGGAGTTATCATCACCTGGCCTTAATGTGGTGACAATGTTATGTGAGTTATCAGCCCAAACCAGCTCATTATCCATGTCCTGTTGTAGCTCGGGAAGGACTGCTTCATTATCTGAGGAATTGCTAATGACAATAAACACCGGAGCCAAATAGTTCTGCCAGAACCTGAACTAAACATCAGTGAGTTATTCTCCTCATTGCCAGCAGTCCCACCCATCCAGTCTGATTTTCCAATCCATTTCTTGTTTTACAAAAACTAAATACTGCAGATACTGGAAATCCAGAATAAAAACAGAAAATGCTGGAACTACTCAGCAGGTCGGGCAGCATTGATGATCAATGATCTTTCATCAGAACTGAGGAACGATAGGAATGTAATTAGTATTGAGCAAGTGAAAAGGAAGAACATAAGGAAGGTTTGTCATAACATGGAGGGCAGGAGAGATTAAATGACAAAAGGTTTCGTGATAATGGATAAATGTGAAAAAAACAAAAAGATGTCTAGATGAGGTGTGAATGGCAGGATAGCAACTGCCCGAATGAAAAGTGAAGGAATAAAGAAAGAAGTAAGAAGAAAACTGAACCGGAAAAAAAAACACAAAACAGAGGCAGAGGCTATGATCTAAAATTGTTGAACTTGATGTTGAGTTCATAAGGCTGCAAAGCGCTGAGTCAAAAGATGAGGTGCTGTTTCTCGAGCTTGCATTGAGCTTTTTTGGAACAACGCAGCAGGCCAAGAACAGAAAGGTCAGAGTGGAGAATTAAAATGACAGGCAACTGTTAGTTCAGGGTCACGCTTAAAGACTGAGGTGGTCCACAGAGCAGTCACCCAGTCTGTGTTTGGTCTCCCCAGTGTAAAGCAGACCACACTGTGAACAGTGAATACAGTATTAAATTGAAAGAAGTAAATCACTGCTTCACTTGAAAGGAGTGTTTGGGGCCTTGGATGGTAAGAAGGGACAAGGCAAAAAGGGGATATTGCATCTGCTGCACTTGCAAGGACAGGTGGTGTACAAAAGGGAATGAGGGTGACTGAGGAATGGACAAGGCTATGTTAGAGGGAATAGTAAGTTAGGAATAGTGGGAGGGGAGGGGAAGCTGTGTTTGGTGGTGGCATCATAGGCGTTGGTGGAAAATGATCCATTGACTGTAGAGGCTGATGGGGTGGAAGGTGAGGACAGGGGGAACCTTATCATGGTTCTGGAGGGAGGGGAATGGGTGAAAGCAGAAGTGTCAGCCACCCTTGGGGGAATCCTCGACTGAGAAGGAAGACATATGGGAAGTGTTGGTACAGAAGGCTGCATCAGAAACAGATGCAATGGAGAAAGTGGGAGCATGGAGAAGAGTCCTTCCAGGAAGCAGGGTGTGAGGAAATGTAATTGAGGTAGCTGTGGGAGTCCATAGGCTTATATTGAATATTATTTGATGGTTTCTATTTTAGGTGATAGGCTAAGAAGTCCAGCAAGGGAAAGGAAGAGTCAGAGATGGGCCAATACAGATGAGAGAAGGATGAAAAAAAAAAAATGCAAAATCTCCATTTAGTCCAAGAGCAGGAAGTGACACTGACAATTATCAAAAGTACTTGAAAAAGAGGTAAGGGAGGGGGGCTAAGAGTATGACTGGAACAAAGAGTATTTCAAGAAAAAGGCAGACATAGTTAGAACTCATGTGGGTACCCTTAGAAACACCTTTTATTTGGAGGAAGTGAAAGGAGCTGAAGGAGAAATTCTTCGTTGTGAGAACAAGCTCAGCCAGGCAGAGGAGAGTAGTGATGGTCAATAGAGACTGGTTGAGCTTCTGCTTAAGGAAGGAGCAGAGAGCTCTCACAACTGTCTTGATGGGGGATAGAGGTGTAGAGGGATTAGACATCCATGGGGAAAAGGAGACTTAGGACCAGGAAACTGTTAGAAGTGACAGTGCATCAGAAGAGTCAAGGATGTAGATCGGAAGAGACTGAAAAAGTGTAAAAAAAAGGTAAGATTGGAAGAAATCAGTTGAGTGAGGCAGGAACAGGCTGAAACTGGATCTAACAGAACAATCCAGTTTATGGATCTTGGGAAGAAGGGATTGCATTTTTTTACCTGCTCTCCAGCTCCCAAAACAAACACTCCTCCCAGGACGAATCCTTCTCCATCTGTGTTCCCACGGAATCCTTTCCTCCAGGCTCGTAAAAAATTCCTCCAAACACCCAGACGCAAGAGGCCCAGCAGACCCATGGAACGTTTTGTTGGTCCGTAAAAGCGTGTCTAAAGACAAAGTGATTCAGAGAGTGAGATATTAACTGGCTGTGAAATTACTGCCAGAGGAATAGGAACAATTAATGATTGATGAGTCTTCACAGAAGCAATCGATTCTTGTTTCAACACCCTCCCCTACCCCCACAACATAAACACCTTCCTCCTCACCCTCCCCTTCTCCCAAACACCCTCCCCTTCCCCCACACACCCGTAAACAACCTCTCCTTCCCCCCATCCACACGCATAGACACCCTCTTCTCCCCTGCACACACAAACACCCTCCCATCCCAACACATGTAGCATAAGGGTGTTTGGGAGAGCAAAGGTTAATGTGGAATTGGAGAACGAGACTACTCAGTGTGCTGTAGAGAGTCACTTGATGGTCACTATGTTTATAGTCTGCAAGGAGCCAGCATGGAGACTGCACCCATGCATGTTCTACCATACAAACCTCCAGACCTTTTAGTGAGACACCAAACAACCTTACAACATGGTATCAGTGAAGGATGGATCCCAAGATCCAAGAGAAGTTGGAGAAGGACCCCAGAATCTCAAAACATGAAAAGCTAAAGAAACTGAAGCCCGACTTGAGAGAAGTGCATCTGAATTGAAAACAGAGTTAGGAAGCACCTAAATAAAAGCTCCATGGAGGCAGCACTGATGCAGGGCAGTACCTTGGATATGAATATAGATACGTGTTAACATAGAATGGTTTACATTCAACCAAACAAGCCTTCAGACCTCATAGGTGGGACACCAAACAACTTTTCAACACCCCCATAAACTCCCTCCTCTCCTCCCCACACACAAACACACACTGCTCCCCCCAGACACAAACACCCTCCTCCCCCACCCCATACATACAAACACCCTCTTCTCCCCTCACTCGACAAGTGTGGATTAAATATTCACATCCCAACACTTGCACTCAAACTCTATGACTCAGAACTTACCTCAACATCAAGAAAGATCTCTCCTTTGAAAAAGGGTTGAAAATCTTTTAATTCATTATTGATATTTTCTTTGATGACCCCATAAAGAGGGACCCCTAACTCATCAAGCTGGGGTTTCAGAGAGGAGATCTCTGTGGCCTCCTACAGCACAAGGAAGAAAAGTAAAATCAACATCTTGTTTCTGAATGTGAGGGAAAGGTTGGATAAGGCTGGTATTTGAAGTCAGGAATCAATGATGTGCCATCAACCTACGTCTATCCCTCTTGATGCTGGAAAGACACAAACTGTTCTGTTTGCTAATTTAAATGACAGTGTTGTGTAGCCCAGTGCTAAACATCCTGTGGACCTCAGCAGGGTCCCTCAATTCATGTGAAGCAAGCATTACTAAAAGCTAACCTGCACTCCTTCATGGGGGCTGCATTCTGGCTGCAGGTGGAACTGGTTACAGCAAAGCCTGAGAGCAAGAGCGAGCACGAGGGCAGACCTAACCTGTCTAACATGGTTGACCTCACCATCCGCCTCCAACAGCTCTCCACTGTCGTCCAGCTGCGTGGGACTGCTCTCACCTGGTTCCATTCTTATCTAGCCAGAAAATCGCTTGCAATTGCTTCTCCTACTGCTCCCATACCGTTACCTCTGGTGTCCGCCAAGGATCTATCCTTGGGTCCCTCCTGTTTCCCATCCATCTCTTGGTGCTATCTCTTGGTGACATCATCCATAAGTATAATATTAGTTTCCACATGTATGCTAACACCCAGCTCTACTTCACCACCACCTCTTAACTCCTGCACTGTTACTAAATTGTCAGATTGCTTATCCTACATCCAGTACTGGATGAGCAGAAATTTCCTCCAGTTAATTCTTAGTGACATTGAAGCCATTGCATTTGGTCCCCACAAAAAACTCTGTTCCCTAGCTGCTGATTCCATCCCTCTCCCTGGCAACCGTCTGAGAATACGCCATACTGTTCACAATCTCGGTGTCATGTTGAGCTTCTGACCACATACTTGCTCTATCACCATCTGCCCCATTCTATTTGCTGCTGAGCCCTCATCCACAGCTTTGTTACTTTGAAATCTGATTTGTTAAACACTCTCCTGAATAGCTTCCCTCCTACATTCTGCATAAAACCTCAGCTCAACTAAAACTCCGCTACCCATATCCTAACTCACATCATGTCTCGTTCACCCACCTGCCCTATATTGATTCTGGTCAAGCAATGCTTTTATTTGAAAATTTGCATCCTTGATTTCAAATCCCTCTATTACCTTGCTCCTCCCTAATATCCTCCAGCTCTACTGCAACTTCCATTTATACAGCACCTTTCACATGGAAAAATCTCCCAAGACAGCACAGGAATGTAATTGGGGGAAAGAGGTTTTAAGACACATCTCTGCTTGCAGAATGAAGCAATTATATTTCTGAATTACACAATTTGCTCCATAACAAACTCTTATCCCAGTACCTCTCGGCACAAAAATCATCCCGGTCTCCTCACTGCCATGATCACCGCTCCATTGCTGCTCCACAGCTCTTCTGCCTCAAATGCCCTTCCCTCTAGAAAAACAAAAGATTAAATCAATTTAAATTACTGAACAGCAAGCAGAAGGGACTGTAAATGAAGATGTTTGGGGAATGCAGTAAACATGTACATTGCCGTACCTCCTTCTTATCATTCTGAAATTTCAAATTACCCCAGAATATGCAGTTCGCAGCCTTGGTCACTTTGTAACCATAACTCTGTATTGCCTATCAGATCATACTCATTTATTTCTGTTTGCGCTATCAATGCATCCATTTTGTTACAAATACTGCATGGATAAAGATGAAGAGTCTTTAATTTTGCTTTTTTTTTCAAACAAATTTTCCCTACTCATCCTATTTGCTGTTGCATTGTTATGTCTGTACACTGTTCCTTCCTCTCACACCTTGGTTATCATTTCTCATGTTGCTACACTGCACTAACTGCCTTTTTCTTTAACTTTCTAAATTTCCCCTCAGCTGAACCAGAATGCATTCTCATGTCTAAAGAACCTAATACATATTTTTTTGGGCAAGTAACTAGAATAACATTTAGGGGGAATGTCTGTGGATGTTAGTTATATGAACTTCTAGAAGGTACTTGGCAAAGTCTCTCCATATGAAACTATTAGCTAAAGTTAACAGGGTTGAAACTGTAGGTAAACTATTGACCTGTTTAGGAAACTGGCTGAGCATCAGGAAGCAGAGTAGAGATATGGACAGATATTCTAATTGATAGGATGTGGACTAGTGGTGTGCTGGGACTTCAATTATTCACTGTATTTATTAAAAATGTAGATGATCGGATAGAAAGCCACAGATCCAAATTTGCCAATGACACAAAGATGAGTGGCATTGTAAGCAATGTAGAAGGAAGCATAAAAGTACAAAGAGATAATAATAGAATGGGCAAAACTGGCAAATGTGGGGTCATCCACTTTGGACCCAAAAAAAGGATAGAACAGGAGACTTTTTAAATAATGAAAAGCTAGAAACAGTGGGGGTCCAATGAGATTTAGAGGTCCGTGATCATTGAAATCCCCAGACAGTACAGAAAATACTCAAAAGATCAGTTGAATGCTGTCCTTTATATCTAGAGGACTAGAATACAAGGAGGTAGAGGTCATGCTTCAGTCACTCAAAACTTTGGTTAAACCACACCTGGAGTTACTGTGAGCAGTTCAGGGTGCCATTACTTAGGAAGGATATCCTGGCCTTGGAGGGAAAGCACTGTAGATTTAATCAAAATGATTCTGGGATGCCAAGGATTAAATTACAAAGAAAGATAAACAAACTAGGGTTGTGTTCCCTAGAGATAAAAACAAAAAACTGCGGATGCTGGAAATCCAAAACAAAAACATAATTACCTGGAAAAACTCAGCAGGTCTGGCAGCATCAGCGGAGAAGAAAAGAGTTGATGTTTCGAGTCCTCATGACCCTTCAACAGAACTGAGTGAATCTAAGGAGAGGGGTGAAATATAAGCTGATAAGGTGTGGGGGGGGTGTTGAGTGGGAGGAGAGAAGTGGGGGGGGTGGGGGGATGGTGTGGTTGTAGGGACAAGCAGGCAGTGATAGGAGCAGATAATCAAGAGATGTCAGACAAAAGAACACAGAGGCGTTGAAGGTGGTGATATTATCTAAACGAATGTGCTAATTAAGAATGGATGGTAGGGCACTCAAGGTACATCTCTAGTGGGGGTGGGGTGGAAAGGCTAGCAGGGCATAAAAGATTTTAAAATAATGGAAATAGGTGGGAAGAGAAAAATCTATATAAGTTATTGGAAAAAACAAAAGGAAGGGGGAAGAAACAGAAAGGGGGTGGGGATGGAGTTCAAGATCTAAAGTTGTTGAATTCAATATTCAGTGCGGAAGGCTGTAAAGTGCCTAGTCGGAAGATGAGGTGCTGTTCCTCCAGTTTGCGTTGGGCTTCACTGGAACAATGCAGCAAGCCAAGGACAGACATGTGGGCAAGAGAGCAGGATGGAGTGTTAAAATGACAAGCGACAGGGAGGTTTGGGGTCATTCTTGCGGACAGACCGCAGGTGTTCTGCAAAGCGGTTGCCCAGTTTACGTTTGGTCTCTCCAATGTAGAGGAGACCGCATTGTGAGCAATAAATGCAGTAGACTAAATTGGGGGAAATTCAAGTGAAATGCTGCTTCAATTGAAAGGAGTGTTTGGGCCCTTGGACGGTGAGGAGAGAGGAAGTGAAGGGGCAGGTGTTGCATCTTTTGCGTGGGCATGGGGAGGTGCCATAGGTGGGGGTTGAGGAGTAGGGGGTGATGGAGGAGTGGACCAGGGTGTCCCGGAGGGTACGATCCCTACGGAATGCCACCAGCGGGGGTGAAGGGAAGATGTGTTTGGTGGTGGCATCATGCTGGAGGTGGCGGAAATGGTGGAGGATGATCCTTTGAATGCGGAGGCTGGTGGGGTGATAAGTGAGGACAAGGGTGCAATGTTCACTGAACAATTTCTCCTTCAACTCCTCTCACTTGCTCCAAATAAAAGGTGTGGCTATGGGTACCCGCATGGGCCCCAGCTATGCCTGTCTCTTTATGGGGTATGTGGAACATTCCTTGTTTCAGTCCTGCTCCGGCCCCCTTCCACAACTCTTTCTCTGGTGCATCGCTGATTACTTCGGTGCTATTTCATGCTCTCGTCGGGACTTGGAAAAATTTATTAATTTTGCTTCCAATCTCCACCCCTCCATCATTTTCACATGGTCCATCTCTGACACTTCCCTTCCCTTCCTTGACCTCTCTGTCTCAATCTCTGGTGATAGACTGTTCCCCAATATCCATTACAAGCCTACCGAATCCCACAGCTACCTCGACTACAGCTCCTCACACCCAGCTTCCTGGAAGGACTCCATCCCATTCTCTCAGTTCCTTCGCCTCCGTCACATCTGTTCTGTTGATGCTACCTTCAAAGACAGTTACTCTGACATGTCCTCCTTCTTCCTTAACCAAGGTTTTCCACCCACGGTCGTTGACAGGGCCCTCAACCGTGTCCGGCCCATCTCCCACGCATCCGCCCTCACCTCCCTCCCAGAAACATGATAGGGTCCCCCTTTTCCTCACTTATCACCCCACCAGCCTCCGCATTCAAAGGATCATCCTCCGCCATTTCCACCAACTCCAGCATGATGCCACCACCAAACACATCTTCCCTTCACCCCCCCCCCGGTGGCATTCCGTAGGGATCGTTACCTCCGGGTCACCCTGGTCCACTCCTCCATCACCCCCTACTCCTCAACCCCCACCTATGGCACCTCCCCTTGCCCATGCAAAAGATGCAACACCTGCCCCTTCACTTCCTCTCTCCTCACCGTCCAAGGTCCCAAACACTCATTTCAAGTGAAGCAGCATTTCACTTGCATTTCCCCCAACTTAGTCTACTGCATTCATTGCTCCCAATGCGGTCTCCTCTACATTGGAGAGACCAAACGTAAACTGGGCAACCGCTTTGCAGAACACCTGCGGTCTGTCAGCAAGAATGACCCAAACCTCCCTGTCACTTGCCATTTTAACACTCCACCCTTGCCCACATGTCTGTCCTTGTCTTGCTGCATTGTTCCAGTGAAGCCCAACGCAAACTGGAGGAGCAGCACCTCATCTTCCGACTAGGCACTTTACAGCCTTCCGCACTGAATATTGAATTCAACAACTTTAGATCTTGAACTACCTCCTCCGTCCCCACCCCATTTCTGTTTCTTCCCCCTTCCTTTTGTTTTTTTCCAATAATTTATATAGATTTTTCTTTTCCCACCTATTTCCATTATTTTTAAATCTTTTAGCCCTGCTAGCCTTTCCACCCCACCCCCACTAGAGCTGTACCTTGAGTGCCCTACCATCCATTAATTAGCACATTCGTTTAGATAATATCACCACCTTCAACGCCTGTGTTCTTTTGTCTGTGACATCTTTTGATTATCTGCTCTTATCACTGCCTGCTTGTCCCTACAACCACACCACCCTGCACCCCCCCGCACCCCCCCCACCTTAAACCAGTTTATATTTCACCCCTCTCCTTAGATTCACTCAGTTCTGTTGAAGGGTCATGAGGACTCGAAACGTTAACTCTTTTCTTCTCTGCCGATGCTGCCAGACCTGCTGAGTTTTTCCAGGTAATTCTGTTTTTGTTTTGTGTTCCCTAAAATTTAGATGGTTAAGGGGTGACTTGAATGGAGGTTTTTAGGACTTTGAAAGGGTTTTTAACAGTTTTGATGGTAGGTGAGGCTAGGAAAGTCAGAGCTAGGCCATTAAGATGGAAAGTTAGAGAATACTTCCAAAGTCAAAGAGACCAAGATGTAGAATCAGTTTGGCTAGAGATGAGAAATAGTAACCTTGAGAGTGGTTTGTAGACCTCCAAACAGTAACCACTGTAGGATGGGGTATACAGGAAGAATTAATGGAACTTCTGAGAAAGGTACAGTGATAATCATGGGTGAGTTTAATCTACATAGAAATTGGAAAAAAATCAGATTGACAAAGGATGATGAGTGCATAAAAGAGTGTTTCAGGACAGTTTCTTAGAGCAGCACGTTTTAGCACCAGTGAGCAGGCTATAGTAGATCTGGTAATGTGCGATGAGCCAGGGTTAATTAATAACCTCATAGTGAAGGCACTCTAGGTAACCGTGATTATAATATGATTGAATTTCACATTCAGTTTGAGGCATAGAGGAGTGGATCTAAGACTAGTGTTTTAAACTTAAGGGCAATTATGAAGGCATGAAAAAAGAGCTGGTTAAGTGAACTGGGAAATTAGGTTAAAGGATAGAGCAATGACAGACGTTTAAGGAGATATTTCAGAATACTCAAAAAAGATACATTCCAGTGAGAAAGACCCTAAGGGAAGGGCACACCATCCATGGCTAACTAAAGAAGTTAAGAAAGTATCAAATTGAAAGAAAAAACATACTTCCGCAAAGATGAGTGGCAGATCAGGACAGAATATAAAGAATAGCAAAGAATGACTGAAAGATTAATGAAGGAGAATTAAAGTATGAGAGAAAGCTAGTTAGAGTACAAAAGCAAATAGTAGATTTTTTTTATTTTATTCCGTTCACAGGACGTGGGCTTCGCTGGTTGGGCCAGCATTTATTGCCCATCCCTAGTTGCCCTTGAGGAGGCGGTGGTGAGCTGCCTTCTTGAACCGCTGCTGTCCATGTGATGTATGCGCACCCAGTGCTGTTAGGGAGGGGGTTCCAGGATTTTGACTCATTGACAAAAAAGGAACAGCGATATATTTCCAAGTGAGGGTGGTGAGTGACTTGGAGGGGAACTTCCAGGTGGTGGTGTTCCCATCTATCTGTTGCCCTTGTCCTTCTGAATGGTGTTGGTGACACTCATCCAGGCAAGTGGGGAGTATTTCATCACATTCCTGATTTGTGCCTTGATGATGGTCAGACTTTGGGGAACCAGGAGGCAAGTTACTCACCGCAGGATTCCTAGCCTCTGACCTGCTCTTGTAGCCACAGTATTTATATGGCTAGCCCAGTTCAGTTTCTGGTCAATGGCAACGTCCAGGATGTTGATAGTGGGGGATTAAATACAGGTAAGAAAAAAAAGTGTAAGTAAACTGAACGTTGGTCCTCTAGAGAGAGAGAATGGGGGCTGCAGAGGTTCAAGAAGGCAATTAGGGATGGGCAATAAATGCTGGTTTGGCCAGCGATGCTCACACATCCCATGAATTAATAAAGGGGAAAAAAGGAAATAGTGGATGAATTGAACAGATACTTTGCATCTATGTTCCTGTTAGAGGATACAAATAACATCCCAGAAATAATTGTGAATCAGGAGGTGATAGGGAGGGAGGAACTTAAAACAATTAATCACCAGGGAAAGGATACTGAGAAAATTATTAGAACTAAAAGCTGACAAGTCCCCAGGTCCTGATGGATTTCATCCCAGGTTCTTAAAAGAATGGTTGCTGAGATAGTAGATGCATTGGTTTTAATTCTCCAAAATTCTCTTGATTATGGAAAGGTCCTAACAGATTGGAAATGTAACTGCTCTATTCAAAGAAGGAAGGAGACAGAAAGCAGTGAACCAGAAGCCAGTTAACTTAACATCTTTCAGAGGGATGTTGCTGGAATTTATTATTAAGGAGGTTATAGCGGGGCACTTCAAAAATTTCAATGCAATCAGGCAGAGTCAACATGGTTTTGAGAAAGGGAAATCATGTTTGATTTACTGGTGTTGAGGAAGTAACGAGCAATGTGGATAAAGGGGAACCTGTGGACATGATGTACTTAGATTTCCAGAAGGAATTTGACAGGGTACCACATCGAAGGTTACTATGCAAAATGAGAGCTCATGGTGTAGGAGGTAAGATATTAGCATGGATAGAAGATTGGCTAGCTAACAGGAAGCAGAGAGTAGAGATAAATGGGTCTTATTTATGTTGGCAAGATATGATGAGCGGAGTGCCACAGGGATCAGTGCTCAGGCCTCCACTATTTACATCAATGACTTGTATGGTTGCTAAACTTGCTGATGTCACAAAGATAGGTAAGAAAGTAAGTTGTGAAGAGGACATAGGGAGTCTGCAAAGGAACATAGATAGGTTAAGTGAGTGGGCAAAAATTTGGCAGATGGAGTAAAATGTGGGAAAATGTGTCTTGTCCATGTTGGCAGGAAGAATGGAAAAAACAGCATATTATTTAAAATGGGGAGAGACTGCAGAACTCTGAGGTACAGGGAGATCTGGGTGTCCTGGTACATAAAAATTAGGAAAAGTTATGCAGGTGCAAGTGATTAGGAAGACAAATAGAATGCTAGTGTTTATTGCTCAGGGAATGGAATATAAAAGTAGGGATGTTTTGCTACAGTTGTACAGGGTGTTGGTGAGACCACATCTAAAGCACTGTGTACAGTTTTGGTCGTCTTATTTAAGAAATTAGCAGTTCAGAGAAGGTTCATTCAACTAATACCTGGGTTGAGAGGTTATCTTGTGAGGAAAGATTTGACAGGTTGCACCTATATCCACTGGAGTTTAGAAGAATGAGAGGTGATCTTATTGAAACATATAAAATCTTGGACTTGACAAGGTAGATGCTGAAAAGATGTTTCCCCTTGTTGGAGAGACTAGAACCAGAGAACACAGTTTAAAAATAAAGGAGTCTCCCATTTAAGACTGAGATGAAAATAATTTCTCTCTCAAGAGGATTGTGAACCTTTGGAACTCTCAACCCTCAGAGCGGTGGAGGCATAGTCAATGAATATTTTTAAGGCAGAGGTAGATGGACTCCTTTGTTAGTCAAGAATTTAAGATGATCTGGGGTAGGTATAATGTGGAGTTGATGCCACAATAAGCAGGCTCAAGGGGTTGAATGGCCTACTTCTGCTCCTAATTCGTATGTTTGTATGTGTGGCAAATGGTGGAATTCTCCCTCTCAATATAAGCAGTCGACAGTAGTTTTAATAATAATTTTAAATCTGAGTTTGATAATTTTTTGCTAGACAGGAGCACTAAAGGATACTGAACCAATATGGTGGCTATATTTAGGATACAGATGATCTCACTGAATGGCAGAACAGGATTGAGTTACTGAATGGCCAATGTCTGTTATGTTCAACATTTACCCGGTTTAACTGGTATTACAGATATTGGGCTGCAAATACTAAGACCCTTAACAGGCACAAATACAGATAGGGAAAAAGTATTAAAAAGGAAACCAGATTCTGGATTTTATATAGGATTATTAAATGTTAAGTATGGGGGTGATTTTGAATTAGCATAAGGCTTCAATTAGGCTCCAGTTGGAGTATTGATGTGATTCTGGGTACCCCAATAAAGGGTATTATAGCCAAGGACTGTAGTGCTTCATTGATGCCCAAAACCACATTTTAATTTAATTTGATGTGTTTCCTTTAAATTTGATTGAATTGGTAGCTCCTTTAAAAAGGAGCATCAGCAAACCATTAAAGTTGATTAACCCTTAAAGATTCCTTACAGAATGAGCAAAAAGAGGGCCATGAGAAGGTAAGAGCAAAGGTTCATAGAATATAACCAGGAACATGTGGATCTAATTATAAAGAAAAGATTGAAAAGTGAGGCATATTCACAGCAACAAAGCAAGTTTAAAAGGGATAGAATAAACAAGAACAGAATGACTTACATATATATATAGTGGCTCTCATCATCTTCACACATTCAATGAAGTACTTTTGAAGTATAGTCACTATTGTAATGTAGCAAATGTAGCAACCAATTTGCACACAGCAAGATCCCACTAATAGTAATATGATAATGATCAGATAATCTGTTTTTGTGGTGTTAACTGTGGGATAAATATGGGCCAGGACATCAGGATAACTCCCCAGCTCTTCTTCAAAATAGTGCCATGGGACCTTTTACATTCACCGAGGGGCCTCAATTTAACATCTCATTCAAAAGAAGGCACCTCAGGCAAAGCAGCACACCCTCTGCACTGCACTGGAGTGTAAGCCTAGATTATGGCCTGAATCTTCTGGTCAGCGTGAAGAAGCTCACTTGGCTCACTGCCAAGTAAAATGACGCATGGTAACATTGGGTGTGCATCCCATCGTCACCACGTTATTCCGATCCTCAGTTCGGCGGACGCACAGCGGAGTTGGCTACATGCTCTCCAAACTATCAAAGGCCTATTAAGGCCATTAACTAATTAAACTGATTCTCAGGGCTAACCGCCCAACCTTAAGGTTGGCGGACAGGCAAAGAGCAAAGGCAGCCTTTGCAATTTTTCATGGAACCGCAAGCAGGATGAGGTTTCATAGCTTTAATAAAAATTCATAGACATGTCCAGGCTCATGTGACACTGTCACAAGAGGGGATGTGTCCAAATAATTTTTTCAACGTTTTTTTTCAGGTTTTCACAATGACATTAAACCCCCTGAGGCAGCTCTATGCCTCAGTGCTAAGCGCTTCCGGGTGCGCGTCACGCTGGACGGGCCTTAATTGACCCGCTCACAAAATGGCGGCGCGCAGTCGATCGCGGGCGGCAATCAGCTGCGCGCCCGCTCAACGGGGAGAAAATTCTCCGAGAGGGGTTGTGGTTTAAATCCAGTCTCACACCCAGACGTTAGTGCTACTAAATGAGTCATGGCTGACAGACTAGGTTAGATCCATAAATAGTGAGAATCCCGTCCTTGCCTTGGTCCAGGGTTCTCAGCTGGGCACCTGACAAATATGTTACTGAGACAGTATCGGTCTTGGGCAGCAGTAAATCGGTGTTTGCCAGTAACACGCTGGTGATAGCGGCTCCCAGAGCCCCAAGGCCCATTGTCCATAAGCCCATGTGGAAATCTTCAGCGACTACAATCATACCTGGAACACAAGGTTGATGATCAAATACCAACAACTGATAAGAGCATTAATATTCATCCAAGCAACAGCATTTTTAGGGAGATAATACATCCCTCGGACATCACTCAACACCGCAAACACCTTTCTCCGCCTCAGTTCCCCCCGCCGTCCACCTCCCTCCGCCCACCTTTTTTTCTATCCCCGTCTCCCTCTGATAGTGGGACAGATAGACAGACTATCAGAGGGAGAGAAAGGCTCTCCCTCTCCCCCGCCGCCCTCCTCTCTCTCTCTCTCTCTCTCTCTCCCCTACCGTTCCCCTTTGTCTCTGTTTCCTGCTGATCTCTCTCTGTTTGGCCATCCTGGCCTCTGACTATCATTGCCTGTCTCACTGTCTGCTTTATCCTTTCTCTCTCTCTCTCTCTCTCTCTCTCTCCAGCGGCCTGAGCCTCCCCGCCACGATGTACTCACACTGCTTCCTACCACAGGAGCACAGCCAGATAAGTGAAACCTTGCTTTCTAGCTACTTTTATGCTGTTTCACATTCCAACAGCCGAGTAACGGGGCCACAGGTCAGAATTTGGCAGCCAATCAGAGCATCGAGAAAGAGTTAAGGCCAGTTAATCAAAGCAGACACACAGAGCAGAGACCGATCAGCAGCAAACACCGCACATTAATACCCAACCTTTGTAAAATAACCCAGGGTTATTGCCGTGTGAGATATGGTGTAGCCCACACAGTGACAGGCTGGGAGATTATTCGCCGGCACTGAGCCGGCCTGTTCCACAAGTGGAAGCTTCTCACTGATCTGGAAAAACTCAGCAGGTCTGGCAGCATCGGCGGAGAAGAGCACAGTTGACGTTTCGAGTCGAAAAGTCAACTGTGCTCTTCGCCGATGCTCCCAGACCTGCTGAGTTTTTCCAGGTATTTCTGTTTTTGTTTTGGATTTCCAGCATCCGCAGTTTTTTGCTTTTATTTTCTCACTGATCGATTCGCCACGCATTCGTGGGCACCAGACTACATTGTGTAAAACATTCCCATTCGTGCAACAGGCTCTGGGTCAATACAGAGGGAATAACTGACACACACCAGACCTCAGGCAATTCCAAACAGCATGTTTGACAACAGAGAGTGTCCTGGCCCCAGGGTCACTGTCCTTGGGTCACAGTGTCCTAACCCCGGGGTCACAGTCCTGGCTCCAGCCGGGGTCACTGTCCCTGGCTGACAGAGAGTGTCGTGACCCTGGGCTCGCAGTATCCAGGTCACAGAGAGTGTCCTGACCCCGGCTTACTGCGCCTGGGTCACAGTGAGTGTCCTGACCCCTGGGTCGCTATCCCTGGGTCAGATAGAGAGACCTGACCCCAGGTCGATGTTCCTGGGTCACAGAGAGTGTCCTAACCCCATTGTCACTGTCCCTGGGTCACAGAGATTGTCCAGCCCCCGGGTTGACTGTCCCTGGGTCACAGAGAGTATCCTGAGCCCGGCATGACAGTCACTTGGTCACAGTGTACTGATCCCGGGGTCACTGTCCCAGGGTCACTGTGTCCTGAACCTGGGGTCACTGTCAGGTCACAGAGAGTGTCTTGACCACGGGGCACTATCCCCGGGTCACAGAGAGTCTCCAGACACCGGGGTCACTGTCCCCGGGTAACAGAGTGTCCTGACCCCGGGGTCACTGTCCCTGGGTCACACAGAGTGTCCTGACTCCAGGGTCGCTGTCCCCGGGTCACAGAGAGTGTCCTCACCCTGGAGTCGCTGTCCCTGGGTCACAGTGTCCTGACTCTGGGGTCACTGTCGCTTGGTCACAGACAGTGTCCTTACCACAGGGCACTGCACCTGGGTCACAGAGTGTGTCCTGAACCCGGGGCACTGTCACTGGGTCACAGAGAGTGCCCTGACCCCAGGGTCACTGTCCCTGGGCCACAGAGATTTTCCTGACCCCAGGGTTGCTGTCTTTGGGTCACAGAGAGTGTACTGACCCTGGGGACACTGTGCATGGGTCACAGAGGTTGTACTATCCCCGGGGTCACTGTCCCAGCATCACAAAAAGTGTCTTGAACCCGGGGACACTGTCCCTGGGTTAGAGAGAGTGTCCTAACCCCAGGCTCGCTGTCCCATGGTCACAAAGAGTGTCCTGACCCCAGACTCAATGTCCCTGCGTTACAGAGAGTGTCCTGACCCCGGAGTCGCTGTCCCTGGTTCACAGAGAGTGTCCTGACCCCGGAGTCGCTGTCCCATGGTAACAGAGAGTTTCCTAACCTCGGGGTCACAGTCTCTGGGTCACAGAGTATCCTGACCCCGCGGTCACTGTCCCTGGGTCACAGAGAGTGTCCTAACCCCAGGGTCGCTACCATTGGATCAGAGAGAGAGTCCTGACTCCAGGGTCGATGACCTTGGGTCACAAAGTGTCCTGGCCCCGGGGTCACTGTCCCTGGGTCACAGAGAGTGTCCTGACCATGGCATCACTGTCCCCAGGTCACAGAGGATGTCTTGACGCAGGGGTCACTGTCCCCGGGTCACAGAGAGTGTCCTGACCCCAGGGTCAATGTCCCTGGGTCACAGTGTCCTGACACTGGGGTCACTGTCGCTGGGTCGCTGTCCCTGGGTCACAGTGTCCTGACCCCGGGGCACTGTCGCTGGGTCACAGAGAGTGTCCTGACCCCGGGGCACATTCCCTGGGTCACAGAGAGTGTCCTGATCTAAGGGCACTGTTCCTAGGTCACAGAGAGTGTACTGACCCCGGGGTAACTGTCCCTGGGTCACAGAGAGTGTCCTGACCATGGGATCGCTGTTTCAGGGTCACAGAGGATGTCTTGACGCAGGGGTCACTGTCCCCGGGTCACAGAGAGTGTCCTGACCCCAGGGTCAATGTCCCTGGGTCACAGTGTCCTGACACTGGGGTCATTGTTGCTGGGTCACAGAGAGTGTCCTGACCAGTGGGCACTGTCTTCGGGTCACAGAGAGTGTCCTGACCCAGGAGCACTGTCCCCAGGTCACAGAGAGTGTCCTGACCCAGGGGCACAGTTCCTGGGACACAGAGAGTGTGCTGAACTCAGGGTCACTGTCCCTGGGTCACACAGAGTGTCCTGATGCCCAGGTAACTTTCCCTGGGTCACAGAGAGTGCCCTGACCCGGGGTGACAGTCCCTGGGTCACAGTGTACTGATCCCGGGGTCAATGTCCCTAGGTCACTGTGTCCTGAATCTGGGGTCACTGTCGCTGGGTCACAGACAATGTCCTGACCCCGGGGCACTGTCCCTGGGTCACAGAGAGTGTACTGAACCCAGGGCACTGTCCCCGGGTCACAGAGAGTTTCCTGACCCGGCGTGACTGTCCCTGGGTCACAGAGTGTCCAGTTCCCGGGGGGACTTTCCCTGGCTCACAGAGAGTGTCCTGTCCCTGGGTCACAGCGTGTCCAGTTCAGGCGTGAATTTCCCTGGGTCACAGAGTGTGTCCTGACCCCGTTGTCGCTGTCCCTGGGTCACAGAGAGTGTCCTGACCCCGGGCTCACAGAGAGTGTCCTGACCCTGGCTCACTGTCACCGGGTCACAATGAGTGACCTGGCCCCAGGGTTGTTTTCCCGGGCCCTCAGAGTGTCCTGACCCCAGGGTAACTGTCCATGGGTCACAGAGGCTGTACTGTCCCCGAGGTCACTGTCCCAGTGTCACAAAAAGTGTCTCGACCACGGGGACACTGTCCATGGGTCACAGAGAGCGTCCTGACACCAGAGTCATTGTCCCTGGGTCATAGAGAGTATCCTGAAACCATGGTGGCTGTCCCTGGGTCACAGAGAGTGTCCTGACCCCGGGTCACTGTCCCCAGGTCACAGGGAGTATCCTGATCCCAGTGTCGCTGCCCCTGGGTTACAGAGAGTGTCCTGACGCCGGTGTCCCTGTCCCACGGTGGCAGAGAGTGTCCTGACCCCAGGGTCGCTTTCCCTGCATCAGAGAGAGAGAGTCCTGATGCCAGGGTCGATGACCCTGGGTCACAGAGAGTGTCCAGGCCCCGGGGTCACTGTCCCTTGGTCACAGAGAGTGACCTGACACCGTTGTCGCTGTCCCTGGGTCACAGAGCGTGTCCTGACCCCGGCGTCACTCTCCCAGGGTCACAGAGAGTGTCCTGGCCCCAGGGTCGTTTTCCTGGAGTCACAGAGAGTGTCCTGACCCCGGGGTCACTGTCCATTTGTCACAGAGGCTGTACTGTCCCTCGGGTCACTGTCCCAGCATCACAAAAAGTGTCTTGACCACGAGAACACTGTGCAAGGGTCACAGAGAGAGTCCTGACACCAGGGTCGCTGTCCCTGGGTCATAGAGAGGTGAGTACCTGGGTCAATGTGTCCTAACCCTGGGGTCACTGTTGCTGGGTTACAGGTAGTGTCCTGACCCTGGGGCACTCTCCCTGTGTCATAGAGAGTGTCCTGATGCCGGGGTTACTGTCCCTGGCTCACAGAGAGGGTCCTGACCCCGCGGTCACTGTCCGTGGGTGAGAGAGAGTGTTCTGACACCAGGTCAATGTTCCTGAGTCAGAGGGAGTTTCCTAGCCCCGGGTTCAATGTCCCTGGGTCACTGAGAGTGTCCTAAACCCGGGGTCCCTGTCCCTGGGTCACCGAGAGTCTCCTGACCCTGGAGTCGCTGTCCCTGGGTCACAGAGAGTGTCCTGACCCCGGGGTCACTGTCCCCAGGTCAAAGAGAGTGTCCTGACCCCAGGGTCGCTGTATCTGGGTTACAGAGAGTGTCCTGACCCCAGGGTCGCTTTCCCTGCTTCAGAGAGAGAGAGTCCTGACGCCAGGGTCGCTGTCCCTGGGTCACAGAGCATGTCCTGACCCCGGCGTCACTCACCCAGGGTCACAGAGAGTGTCCTGACCCCAGGGTCGTTTTCCCGAGGTCACAGAGTGTCCTGACCCTGGGGGTCACTGTCCATTCGTCACAGAGTCTGTACTGTACTTGGGGTCACTGTCCCAGCATCACAATAAGTGTCTTGACCACGGGGACACTGTGCAAGGGTCACAGAGAGAGTCCTGACACCAGGGTCACTGTCGCTGGGTCATAGAGAGGTGAGTACCTGGGCCAATGTGTCCTAACCCTGGGGTCACTGTTGCTGGGCTACAGGTAGCGTCCTGACCCCGGGGCACTGTCCCGATGTCACAGAGAGTGTCCTGATGCCGGGGATCCTGTCCCTGGTTCACAGAGAGTGTCCTGACCCCGGGGTCGCTGTCCCACGGTGACAGAGAGTGTCCTGACCCCAGGGTCGCTTTCCCTGCGTCAGAGAGGGAGAGAGTCCTGACGCCAGGGTCAATGACCCTGGGTCACAGAGAGTGTCCTGACCCCGGGGTCACTGTCCCTGGGTCACAGAGCGTGTCCTGACCATGGCGTCACTCTCCCAGGGTCACAGAGAGTGTCCTGTCCCCAGGGTCATTTTCCCGGGGTCACAGAGTGTCCTGACCCCGGGGTCATTGTCCATTCGTCTCAGAGGCTGTACTTTCCCTGGGGTCACTGTCCCAGCATCACAAAAAGTTTTTTGACCCTGGGGTCACAGTCTCTGGGTCACAGAGAGTGTCCTGACCCCAGGGTCGCTATTCCTGGGTCAGAGAAAGAGTCCTGACCCCAGGCTCGATGTCCCTGGGTCACAGAGAGTATCCTGACCCCGTTGTCACTGTCCCTGGGTCACAGAGATTGTCCAGTCCCCGGGTTGACTGTCCCTGGGTCACAGAAAGTATCCTGAGCCTGGGGTGACAGTCACTGGGTCACAGTGTACTGATCCCGGGGTCACTGTGTCCTGAACCTGGGGTCACTGTCGTTGGGTCACAGAGAGTGTGTTGACTATGGGGCACCGTCCCCGGGTCATAGAGTGTCTCCAGACACATGGGTCACTGTCCCCGGGTAACTGAGAGTGTCCTGACCCCGGTTCACTGTCCCTGTATCACAAAGAGTGCCATGACCCAGAGGTCACTGTCCCTGCGTCATACAGAGTGTCCTAACTCCAGGGTGGCTATCCCTGGGTCAGAGAGAGAGAGTCCTGACCGCAGGGTCGATGTCCCTGGGTCACAGAGAGTGTCCTGACCCTGGCGTCACTGTCCCTGGGTCACAGAGAGTTCCTCTCCCTGGTTTGTTCTCCCTGGGTCATAGTGTCCTGACCCTGGAGTTACACTCCATAGGTCACAGAGGCTGTCCTGTCCCCGGGGTACACTGTCCCAGGGTCAGAGAAAGTGTCTTGACCCCGGGGGCACTGTCCATGGGTCACAGAGAGTGTCTTGATCCTGGGATCACTTTCCCTGAGTCAAAGAGAGTGTCCTGATCCCAAGGTGACTGTCCCTCGGTACAATGTCCTCACTCTGGGGTCACTGTCACTGGGTCACAGACAGTGTCCTTACCACGGGGCACTGCACCTGGGTCACAGAGTGTGTCCTGAACCTGGGGCACTGTCACTGGGTCACAGAGAGTGCCGTGACCCCGGGGCCACTGTCCATGGATCACAGAGGCTGTACTGTCCCCGGGATTACTGTCCCAGTGTCACAAAAAGTGTCTTGAACCCGAGGACACTGTCCCTGGATCATAGAGAGTGTCCTAACCCCAGGTCGCTGTCCCATGGTGACAAACAGTGTCCTGACCCCAGGCTCAATGCCCCTGGGTTACAGAGTGTGTCCTGACCCTGGAGTCGCTGTCCCATGGTAACAGAGAGTTTCCTAACCTCGGGGTCACAGTCTCTGGGTCACAGAGAGTATTCTGACCCCAGGGTCGCTATTCCTGGGTCAGAGAAAGAGTCCTGACCCCAGGCTCGATGTCTCTGGGTCACAGAGAGTGTCCTGACCCCGTTGTCACTGTCCCTAGGTCACAGAGATTGTCCAGTCCCCGGGTTGACTGTCCCTGGCTCACAGAGAGTATCCTGAGCCTGGGGTGACAGTCACTGGGTCACAGTGTACTGATCCCGGGGTCACTGTCCCAGGGTCACTGTGTCCTGAACCTGGGGTCACTGTCCCAGGGTCAGAGAAAGTGTCCTGACCCCGGTTCACTGTCCCTGTCTCACAAAGAGTGCCATGACCCAGAGGTCACTGTCCCTGCGTCACACAGAGTGTTTTAACTCCAGGGTCACTATCCCTGGGTCAGAGAGAGAGTGTCCTGACCTCGGACTCGCTGTCCCATGGTAACAGAGAGTTTCCTAACCTCGGGGTCACAGTCTCTGGGTCACAGAGAGTGTCCTGACTCCGGGGTTGCTGTACCTGGGTCACAGTGTCCTGACCCCGGGGCACTCTCGCTGGGTCACAGAGAGTTTCCTAACCCCGGGGTCACTGTCCCTGGGTCACAGAGAGTTTCCTGACCCCGGGATCGCCATCCGCGGGTCAAGGAGAGTGTCCGTACCCGGCTCACTGCCCCTGGGTCACAGAGAGTGACCTGACCCCAGAGTCACTGTCCCCAGTTCACAGAGAGTGTTCTGACCCCAGGGTCGCTGTCCCTGGGTCACAGTGTCCGGACCCTGGGGCACTGTCACTGGGTCACAGAGAGTTTCCTGACCCCGGGGCACTGACCCTATGTCATAGAGAGTGTCTTGATGCTGGGGATCCTGTCCCGGGTTCACAGAGAGTGTCCTGACCCCGGGGTCGCTGTCCCACGGTGACAGAGAGTGTCCTGACCCCAGGGTCGGTTTCCCTGCGTCAGAGAGAGAGAGTCTTGACGCCAGGGTCAATGACCCTGTGTCACAGAGAGTGTCCTGGCCCCGGGGTCACTGTCCCTGGGTCACAGAGATTGTCCAGTCCCCGGGTTGACTGTCCCTGGCTCACAGAGAGTATCCTGAGCCTGGGGTGACAGTCACTGGGTCACAGTGTACTGATCCCGGGGTCACTGTCCCAGGGTCACTGTGTCCTGAACCTGGGGTCACTGTCCCAGGGTCAGAGAAAGTGTCCTGACCCCGGTTCACTGTCCCTGTGTCACAAAGAGTGCCATGACCCAGAGGTCACTGTCCCTGCGTCACACAGAGTGTTTTAACTCCAGGGTCACTATCCCTGGGTCAGAGAGAGAGTGTCCTGACCTCGGACTCGCTGTCCCATGGTAACAGAGAGTTTCCTAACCTCAGGGTCACAGTCTCTGGGTCACAGAGAGTGTCCTGACTCCGGGGTTGCTGTACCTGGGTCACAGTGTCCTGACCCCGGGGCACTCTCGCTGGGTCACAGAGAGTTTCCTGACCCCGGGGTCACTGTCCCTGGGTCACAGAGAGTTTCCTGACCCCGGGATCGCCATCCGCGGGTCAAGGAGAGTGTCCGTACCCGGCTCACTGCCCCTGGGTCACAGAGAGTGACCTGACCCCAGACTCACTGTCCCCAGTTCACAGAGAGTGTTCTGACCCCGGGGTCGCTGTCCCTGGGTCACAGTGTCCTGACCCCGGGGCACTGTCGCTGGGTCGCAGAGAGTTTCCTGACCCGGTGTCACTGTCCCTGGGTCACAGAGAGAGTCCAGACGCCTGGATGACTGTGCCTGGGGGTCACAGAGAGTGTCCTGTCCCTAGGTCACAGAGTGTTCCGTTCCCGGGGTGACTTTCCCTGGGTCACAGAGAGTGTCCTGACCCCGGGGTGTCAGTTTCTGGGTCACAGTGTACTGATCCCGGGGTCATTGTCCCGAGGTCACCGTGTCCGGACCCTGGGGCACTGTCGCTGGGTCACAGAGAGTGTCCTGACCCCGGGGCACTGACCCTATGTCATAGAGAGTGTCTTGATGCTGGGGATCCTGTCCCGGGTTCACAGAGAGTGTCCTGACCCCGGGGTCGCTGTCCCACGGTGACAGAGAGTGTCCTGACCCCAGGGTCGGTTTCCCTGCGTCAGAGAGAGAGAGTCTTGACGCCAGGGTCAATGACCCTGTGTCACAGAGAGTGTCCTGGCCCCGGGGTCACTGTCCCTGGGTCACAGAGAGTGTCCTGACCCCGGGGTGTCAGTCCCTAGGTCACAGTGTACTACCCCCGGGGTCAATATCCCTTGGTCACTGTGTCCTGAACCTGGGGTCACTGTCCCTGGGTCACAAAGAGTGTCCTGAAACCAGGGCACTGTCCCTGGGTCACAGAGAGTATCCTGACCCCGGGGTCACTGTTCCTGGGTCTAGAGAGTGTCCTGACCCCGGGGTGACAGTCACTGGGTCACAGTGTACTGCTCCCGGGGTCACTGTCCCAGGGTCACTGTGTCCTGAACCTAGGGTCACTGTCGTTGGGTCACAGAGAGTATCTCGACTATGGGGCACAGTCCCCGGGTCATAGAGTGTCTCCAGACACATGGGTCACTGTCCCCGGGTAACTGAGAGTGTCCTGACCCCGGTTCACTGTCCCAGCGTCACAAAAAGTGTCTTGAACCCGGGGACACTGTCCCTGGATCATAGAGAGTGTCCTAACCCCAGGGTCGCTGTCCCATGGTCACAAAGAGGGTCCTGACCCCAGGCTCAAAGTCCCTGAGTTACAGAGCGTGTCCTGACCCCGGGGTCGCTGTTCCTGGTTCACAGAGAGTGTCCTGACCCCGGAGTCGCTGTCCCATGGTAACAGAGAGTTTCCTAACCTCGGGGTCACAGTCTGTGGGTCACAGAGAGTTTCCTGATTCCGGGGTGACTGTCCCTGGGCAAAGTGTCCTGACCCCGGGGCACTGTCGCTGGGTCACAGAGAGTTTCCTGACCCCAGAGTCACTGTCCCCAGTTCACAGAGAGTGTTCTGACCCCGGGGTCGCTGTCCCTGGGTCACAGTTTCCTGATCCCGGGGTCTCTGTCTCTGGGTCACAGAGAGAGTCCTGATGCCCGGGTGACTGTGTCTGGGGGTGACAGAGAGTGTCCTGTCCCTGGGTCACAGAGTGTCCAGTTCCCAGGGTGACTTTCCCTGGGTCACAGAGAGTGTCCTGACCGCGAGGTGACAGTCCCTGGGTCACAGTGTACTGATCCCGGGGTCACTGTCCCAGGGTCACTGTGTCCTGAACCTGGGGTCACTATCGTTGGGTCACAGAGAGTGTCTTGACTATGGGGCACAGTCCACGGGTCATATAGTGTCTCCAGACACATGGGTCACTGTCCCCGGGTAACTGAAAGTGTTCTGACCCCGGTTCACTGTCCCTGTGTCACAAAGAGTGCCATGACCCAGAGGTCACTGTCCCTGCGTCACACAGAGTGTCCTAACTCCAGGGTCGCTATCCCTGGGTCAGAGAGAGAGAGTGTCCTGACCCCAGGGTCGATGTGCCTGGGTCACAGAGAGTGTCCTGGCCCTGGGGTCACTGTCCCTGGGTCACATAGAGTGTCCTGACCCCGTTGTCGCTGTCCCAGGGTCACAGAGTTCCTGACCCCGGGTTTGTTCTCCCTGGGTCACAGAGTGTCCTGACCCTGGAGTTACACTCCATGGGTCACAGAGGCTGTCCTCTCCCCGGGGTCACTGTCCCAGGGTCAGAGAAAGTGTCTTGACCCCGGGGACACTGTCCATGAGTCACAGAGCGTGTCCTGATCCCGTCGTCGCTTTCCCTGAGTTAGTGAGAGTGTATTGATCCCAAGGTGACTGTCCCTGGGTCACAGTGTCCTCACTCTGGGGTCACTGTCACTGGGTCACAGAGCGTGTCCTGACCCCGGCGTCACTCTCCGAGGGTCACAGAGAGTGTCCTGGCCCCAGGGTCGTTTGCCCGAGGTCACAGAGTGTCCTGACCCCGGGGTCACTGTCCATTCGTCACAGAGGCTGTACTGTCCCTGGAGTCACTGTCCCAGCATCACAAAAAGTGTATTGACCACGGGGATACTGTCCATGGATCACAGAGAGAGTCCTGACACCAGGGTCGCTGTCCCTGGGTCATAGAGAGGTGAGTACATGGGTCAATGTGTCCTAACCCTGGAGTCACTGTTGCTGGGTTACAGGTAGTGTCCTGACCGCGGGGCACTCTCCCTGTATCACAGAGAGTGTCCTGATGCCAGGGTTACTGTCCCTGGGTCACAGAGAGTGTCCGTACCCGGCTCACTGCCCCTGGGTCACAGAGAGTGACCTGACCCCAGAGTCACTGTCCCCAGTTCACAGAGAGTGTTCTGATCCCGGGGTCGCTGTCCCTGGGTCACAGTGTCCTGACCCCGGTGCACTGTCCCGAGGTCACCGTGTCCGGACCCCGGGGCACTGTCGCTGGGTCACAGAGAGCGTCCTGACCCCAGGGCACTGTCCCTATGTCACAGAGAGTGTCCTGATGCCGCGGATCCTGTCCCGGGTTCACAGAGAGTGTCCTGACCCCGGGGTCGCTGTCCCACAGTGACAGAGAGTGTCCTGACCCCAGGGTCGGTTTCCCTGCGTCAGAGAGAGAGAGTCTTGACGCCAGGGTCAACGACCCTGTGTCACAGAGAGTGTCCTGGCCCCGGGGCACTGTCGCTGGGTCACAGAGAGTGTCCTGACCCCGGGGCACATTCCCTGAGTCACAGAGAGTGTCCTGATCCAAGGGCACTGTTCCTAGGTCACAGAGAGTGTACTGACCCCGGGGTAACTGTCCCTGGGTCACAGAGAGTGTCCTGACCATGGGATCGCTGTTTCAGGGTCACAGAGGATGTCTTGACGCAGGGGTCACTGTCTCCGGGTCACAGAGAGTGTCCTGACCCCAGGGTCAATGTCCCTGAGTCACAGTGTCCTGACACTGGGGTCATTGTCGCTGGGTCACAGAGAGTGTCCTGACCATGGGGCACTGTCTTCGGGTCACAGAGAGTGTCCTGACCCAGGGGCACAGTTCCTGGGACACAGAGAGTGTGCTGAACTCAGGGTCACTGTCCCTGGGTCACAGAGAGTGTCCTGACGCCCAGGTGACTTTCCCTGGGTCACAGAGAGTGCCCTGACCCGGGGTGACAGTCCCTGGGTCACAGTGTACTGATCCCGGGGTCAATGTCCCTAGGTCACTGTGTCCTGAATCTGGGGTCACTGTCGCTGGGTCACAGACAATGTCCTGACCCCGGGTCACTGTCCCTGGGTCACAGAGAGTGTACTGAACCCAGGGCACTGTCCCGGGTCACAGAGAGTGTCCTGACCCGGCGTGACTGTCCCTGGGTCACAGAGTGTCCAGTTCCCGGGGGGACTTTCCCTGGCTCACAGAGAGTGTCCTGTCCCTGGGTCACAGCGTGTCCAGTTCAGGCGTGAATTTCCCTGGGTCACAGAGTGTGTCCTGACCCCGTTGTCGCTGTCCCTGGGTCACAGAGAGTGTCCTGACCCTGGCTCACTGTCACCGGATCACAATGAGTGACCTGGCCCCAGGGTTGTTTTCCCGGGCCCTCAGAGTGTCCTGACCCCAGGGTAACTGTCCATGGGTCACAGAGGCTGTACTGTCCCCGAGGTCACTGTCCCAGTGTCACAAAAAGTGTCTCGACCACGGGGACACTGTCCATGGGTCACAGAGAGCGTCCTGACACCAGAGTCATTGTCCCTGGGTCATAGAGAGTATCCTGAAACCATGGTGGCTGTCCCTGGGTCACAGAGAGTGTCCTGGCCCCGGGGCCACTGTCCCTGGGTCACCGAGAGTGACCAGACCCCGTTGTCGCTGTCACTGGGTCACAGAGCGTGTCCTGACCCTGGCGTCACTCTCCGAGGGTCACAGGGAGTGTCCTGGCCCCAGGGTCGTTTGCCCGAGGTCACAGAGTGTCCTGAACCCGGGGTCACTGTCCATTCGTCACAGAGGCTGTACTGTCCCTGGGGTCACTGTCCCAGCATCACAAAAAGTGTATTGACCACGGGGATACTGTCCATGGATCACAGAGAGAGTCCTGACACCAGGGTCACTGTCCCTGGGTCATAGAGAGGTGAGTACATGGGTCAATGTGTCCTAACCCTGGGATCACTGTTGCTGGGTTACAGGTAGTGTCCTGACCGCGGGGCACTCTCCCTGTGTCACAGAGAGTGTCCTGATGCCAGGGTTACTGTCCCTGGGTCACAGAGAGTGTCCGTACCCGGCTCACTGCCCCTGGGTCACAGAGAGTGACCTGACCCCAGAGTCACTGTCCCCAGTTCACAGAGAGTGTTCTGACCCCGGGGTCGCTGTCCCTGGGTCACAGTGTCCTGACCCCGGTGCACTGTCCCGAGGTCACCGTTTCCGGACCCCGGGGCACTGTCGCTGGGTCACAGAGAGTGTCCTGAAACCAGCGCACTGTCCCCGGGTCTCAGAGAGTGTCCTGGCCCCAGGGTCATTGTTCCTGGGTCACAGACAGTGTCCTGACCCCGGGGCACTGTCCCTGGGTCACAGAGAGTGTCCTGAAACCAGCGCACTGTCCCCGGGTCTCAGAGAGTGTCCTGGCCCCAGGGTCATTGTTCCTGGGTCACAGAGAGTGTCCTGACCCTGGTTCGCTGTCCCCGGGTCACAGAGAGTGGCCTCACCGCAGGGTCGCTGTCCCTGTGTCACAGTGTCCTGATCCCGGTGTTACTGTCCCTGGGTCAATGTGTCCTGTCCCCTGGGCAATGTCACTGGGTCATATAGGGTGTTCTGATGCCAAGGTCGCTGTCCCTGGGTCACAGAGTGTGTCCTTACCCCAGGGTCACTGTCCTAGGGTCACCGAGAGTGTTCTGATCCCGGGGACGCTGTTCCTGAGTCACAGGGAATGTCCTGAACCCAGAATCCCTATCCCTGGGTCACTGAGAGTGTCCTCACACAGGAGTCACCGTCCCTGGGTCACAGAGGATGTCCTGTACCTGTGGTCACTGTCCCTATGTCAGAGAAAGTGTCATGACCCCTGAGTCACTGTCCCAGGTTCACTGAGAAGGTCCTGGCCCCTGTGTCGTTCTCCCTGGGTCACAGGGACTGTCCTGACCCCGGGGTCACTGTCCCTGGGTCACAGAGAGTGTCCTGACACTGTGGTCACTGTCCGAGGGTCACAGAGAGTGTCCTGACCCCAGGGTCGCTCTCCCTGGGTGACAGAGTGTGTCCTGATTTGGAGTCACTATCCCTGGGTCTGAGAGGGTGTCCTCACCCAGGGGTCACTGTCCCTAGCTCACAGACTGTGTCCTGATCCGTGGGTCACTGACACTGGGTCACAGAGAGTGTCCTGACCTGGGGTCGCTGTCCCTGTCTCACAGAGAGTGACCTGACCCCGGGATCAAAATCCCCGGGACACAGAGGGTATCCTGATTCGGGGTCGCTGTCCCTGGGTCACAGAGAGTTTCCTGACCCTGTGATCACTGTCACCATTTTACAGAATGTACTGACTCCAAGGTCGCTGTCCCCGGGTCACAGAGAGTGTCCGGACCCGGGTCACTGCCCCTGGGTCACAGAGAGTGACCTGACCCCAGAGTCACTGGCCCTTGTTCACAGAGAGTGTCCTGACCCTGGGGCACTGTCCCTGGGTCACAGAGTGTGTCCTGACCCCTGTGTCGCTTTCCCTGGGTTACAGAGAGTGTCCTGAACCCGCGATCACTAACCCTGGGTCAGCGAGAGTGTCCTGACCCCGGGGTCGCTGTCCCAGGGTCACTGAGAATGTCCTGGCCCCGGGGTTGTTCTCCCTGGATCACAGAGACTGTCCTGACCCCGGGGTCACTGTCATTGGGTCACCGAGTGTCCTGTCCCTGGAGTCACAGAAAGTGTCCTGACCCTGGGGTCACTGGCCCCAGTTCACAGAGAGTGTCATGAACCGGGTCACTGTCCCTGGGTCACAGTGTGTGTCCTGACACTGGGTCACTGTCCCAGGGTCACAGGGAGTATCCTGACGGCAGGGTTGCTATCTCTGGGTGACAGAGTGTGTCCAGGCGCCAGGTCACTGTCCCAGGGTAACTGCGAGTGTTCAGACTTCGGGGTTACTGTCCCTGAGTAACTGACAGTGTCCTGACCCAGGGGTCACTGTCCCTGCGTCAGAGAGCATCTCCTGACCCCGGGATCGCGGTCCCCGGATCACGGAGGGTATCCTGACCCAGGGGTCACTTTACCCGGGTCACAGAATGTACTAACCCAAGGTCGCTGTCCCTGGTTCACAGAGAGTGCCCTGACCCGGGTCACTGCCCCTGGGTCACAGAGTATATCCGGATCCCATAGTTACTGTCGCTGGTTCATAGAGAGTGTCCTGACCCAGGGGTCCCTGTCACTGGGTTACAGAAAGTGCCCTGGCCCCGGGGTCACTGTCCCTGGGTCACAGAGAGTGTCCTGACCCTGGTTCGCTGTCCCCGGGTCACAGAGAGTGTCCTAACCCCAGGGTCGCTGTCCCTGGGTCACAGAGTGTGTCCTCACCCCAGGGTCACTGTCCGTGGGTAACAGAGAGTGTCCTGACCCCGGGGTCGCTATCCCTTGGGTGACAGAATGTGTCCTGATTCGGGGTCACTGTCCCTGGGTCACAGAGAGTGTCCTGATCCGTGGGTCACTGACCCTAGGTCACAGAGAGTGTCCTGACCTGGGGTCACTGTCCCTGTCTCACAGAGAGTGACCTGACCCCGGGGTCACAATCCCCGGGTCACAGAAAGTGTCCTGATTCGGGGTCGCTGTCCCTGGGTCACAGAGAGTTTCCTGACCCAGGGATCACTGTCCCCGGGTCACGAAGGGTGTCCTGACCCAGGGATCACTTTCCCCGTTTTACAGAATGTATTGACCCCAAGGTCACTGTCCCCGGGTCACAGAGAGTGTCTGGACCCGGGTCACTGCCCCTGGGTCACAGAGAGTGACCTGACACCAGAGTCACTGGCCCGGTTCACAGAGAGTGTCCTGACCCTGGGGCACTGTCCCTGGGTCACAGAGTGTGTCCTGACTCCTGTGTCGCTTTCCCTGGGTTATGGAGAGTGTCCTGAACCCGTGATTACTATCCCTGGGTCACCGAGAGTGTCCTGACCCCGGGGTCGCTGTCCCTGAGTCACAGGGAATGTCCTGAACTCGGAGTTCCTATCCTTGGTCACCGAGAGTGTCCTAACCCCGAAGTCACCGTCCCTGGGTCACAGAGGACGTCCTGTACCTGAGGTCACTGTCCTGAGTTCAGAGAAAGTGTCATGATCCCGGAGTCACTGTTCCAGGGTCACTGAGAATGTCCTGGCCCCGTGGTCGTTCTCCCTGGATCACAGAGACTGTCCTGACCCCGGAGCCACTGTCATCGGGTCACAGAGTGTCCTGACCCTGGGGTCACTGGCCCCGGTTCACAGAGTGTGTCATGATCCCGGGGTCACTATCCCTGGGTCACAGAGAGTGTCCTGACACTGGGTCACTGTCCCAGGGTCACAGGGAGTATCCTGACCTTAGGGTCACTATCTCTGGGTGACAGAGTGTGTCCTGGCACCAGGTCACTGTCCCAGGGTCACTGCGAGTGTTCAGACTTTGGGGTCACTGTCCACGAGTAACTGACAGTGTCCTGACCCAGAGGTCACTGTCCCTGCGTCAAAGAGCATCTCCTGACCCCGGGATCACTGTCACCGGGTCACGGAGGGTATCCTGACCCAGGGGTCACTTTCCCCGGGTCACAGAATGTACTAACCCAAGCTCGCTATCCCTGGTTCACAGGGAGTGCCCTGACCCGGGTCACTGACCCTGGGTCACAGAGTATATCCAGATCCCGGGGTCACTGTCGCTAGTTCATAGAGAGTGTCCTGACCCAGGGGTCCCTGTCACTGGGTTATAGAAAGTGCCCTGACCCCGGGGTCACTGTCCCTGGGTCACAGAGAGTGTCCTGACTCTGGTTCGCTGTCCCCGGGTCACAGAGTGTGTCCTAACCCCAGGGTCGCTGTCCCTGGGTCACAGTGTCCTGATCCCGCGTTCACTGTCCCTGGGTCAATGTGTCCTGTCCCCGGGGCAATGTCCCTGGGTCACATAGGGTGTTGTGATGCCAGGGTCGCTGTCCCTGGGTCACAGAGTGTGTCCTCACCCCAGGGTCACTGTCCTAGGGTCACAGAGAGTGTCCTGACACCAGGGTCACTGTCCCCGTGTCAGACAGTGTGTCATGTCCCCAGAGCCACTGTCCCTGCTCCAGTGAAAGTCTCCTGACCCCGGGTTTGCTGTCCCCGGGTCACGGAGGTTGTTCTGACCCAGGGGTCACTTTCCCCAGGTCACAGAATGTACTAACCCAAGGTCGCTGCCCCTGGGTCACAGAGTGTATCCAGATCCCGGGGTCACTGTCCCTGGGTCACAGAGAGTGTCCTGACCCGGGTCACTGCCCCTGGGTCAGAGAGTGTATCCAGATCCCAGGGATACTGTCGCTGGTTCATAGAGAGTGTCCTGACCCCGGGGTCACTGTCACTGGGTTACAGAAAGTGTCCTGACACCGGGGTCACTGTCCCTGGGTCACAGAGAGTGTCCTGTCCCTGGTTCGCTGTCCCTGGGTCACAGAGAGTGTCCTGACGCCGGAGTTACTCTCCCCAGGTCACAGAGAGACTCCTAATTCTGGGGTCACTGTCGCTGGGTCACAAAGAGTGTCCTGATGGCGGGGTTACGGTCCTTGGCTCATAGGGAGTGTCCCGACCCCAGAGTTACAGTCCCTGGGTCAGAGAGAGAGTCCTGACCCCAAGTCGATATCCCTGGGTCACAGAGAGTGACCTAGCCTCGGGGTCACTGCCCCTAACTCACAGACCGTGTCCTGATCCGTGGGGCACTGTCCCTGTGTCACAGAGAGTGTCCTGACTCCGGCTCAGAGAAAAGGTCCTAATCTGGGGTCGCTGTCCCTGACTCACAGAGGGTGACCTGACCCCGGGGTCACAGTCCCCAGTTTACAGAGAGTGTCCTGATTCAGGGTCGCTGTCCCTGGGTCACAGAGAGTTTCCTGACCCCGGGATCGCTGTCCCCGGGTCACGGACGGTGTGCTGACGCAGGAATCACTTTTCGCGTTTCGCAGAAAGTACTGACCCCAGTGTCGCTGTCCCCGGGTCACAGAATGTGTCCGGACCTGGGTCACTGCCCCTGGGTCACAGAGAGTGACCTGATCCCAGAGTCACTGTCCCTAGGTCACAGAGTGTGTCCAGAACCCAGAGTCCTTATCCCTGGGTCACCGAGAGTGTCCTAACCGCTGAGTCAGCGTCCCTGGGTCACAGAGGATGTCCTGTACCTGAGGTCACTGTCCTTAGGTCAGAGAAAGTGTCATGACCCCGGAGTCACTGTCCCAGGGTCACTGAGAATGTCCTGCCCCCGGTGTCGTTCTCCCTGGATCACAGAGACTGTCCTTACCCCGGGGTCACTGTCACCGGTTCACAGAGTGTCCTGTCTCTGTAGTCACAGAAAGTGTCCTGACCCTGGGGTCACTGGCCCCAGTTCACAGACACTGTCATGTACCCGGGGTCACTGTCCCTGGGTCACAGAGAGTGTCCTGACCCCGCGGTCACTTCCCAGGGTAACAGGCAGTATCTTGACCACAGCATCGCTATCTCTGGGTGACAGAGTGTGTCCTGGTGCAGGTCACAGTCCCTGGGTCACAGTGACTGTTCAAACTTTGTGGTCACTGTGCCCGAGTAACTGACAGTGTTCTGACCCGGGCATCACTGTCCCTGCGTCAGAGAGAGTCTCCTGATCCCGGGATCGCTGTCCCCAGGTCACGGAGGGTGTCCTGACCCAGGGGTCACTTGCCCCGAGTCACAGAATGTACTACCCCAAGTTCGCTGTCCCTGGGTCACAGAGAGTGTCCTGACCCGGGTCACAGCCCCTGGGTCACAGAGTGCATCCAGATCCCAGGGTCACTGTCGCTGGTTCATAGAGAGTGTCCTGATCCCGGGGTCACTTTCACTGGGTTCCAGAAAGTGACCTGACCCTGGAGTCACTGTCCCTGGGTCACAGAGAGTGTGCTGATCTTAGTGTCGCTGTCCCTGGGTCACAGTGTCCTGATCCTGGGGTCACTGTCCTTGGGTCAATGTGTCCTGTCCCCGGGGCAATGTCACTGGGTGACATAGGGTGTTCTGACCCCGGGGTCGCTGTCCGAGGGTCACAGAGAGTGACCTGACCCCGGGGTCACAATCCCCGGGTCACAGAGAGTGTCCTGATTCGGGGTTGCTGTCCCTGGGTCATAGAGAGTTTCCTGACCCTGGGATCACTGTCCCCGGGTCACGGAGGGTGTCCTGACCCAGGGATCACTTTCCCCATTTTACAGAATGTACTGACCCCAAGGTCGCTGTCCCCGGGTCACAGAGAGTGTCCGGACCCGGGTCACTGCCCCTGGGTCACAGAGAGTGACCTGACACCAGAGTCACTGGCCCCGGTTCACTGTCCCTGGGTCACAGCGTGTGTCCTGACTCCTGTGTCGCTTTCCCTGAGTCACAGGAAATGTCCTGAACCTGGAGTCCCTATCCCTGGGTCACCGAGAGTGTCCTAACCCCGGAGTCACCGTCCCTGGGTCACAGAGGATGTCCTGTACCTGAGGTCACTGTCCTTAGGTCAGAGAAAGTGTCATGACCCCGGAGTCACTGTCCCAGGGTCACTGAGAACGTCCTGGACCCAGGGTCGTTCTCCCTGGATCACAGAGACTGTCCTGACTCCGGGGTCACTGTCATCGGGTCACAGAGTGTTCTGTCCCTGGAGTCACAGAAAGTGTCCTGACCCTGGGGTCACTGGCCCCAGTTCACAGAGTGTCATGAACCCGGGGTCACAGTCCCGACGGCAGGGTTGCTATCTCTGGGTGACAGAGTGTGTCCAGGCGCCAGGTCACTGTCCCAGGGTCACTGCGAGTGTTCAGACTTCGGGGTCACTGTCCCCGAGTAACTGACAGTGTCCTGACCCGGGCGTCACTGTCCCTGCGTCAGAGAGCATCTCCTGACTCCAGGATCGCTGTCCCCGGGTCACGGAGGGTGTCCTGACCCAGGGATCACTTTCCCCATTTTACAGAATGTACTGACCCCAAGGTCGCTGTCCCCGGGTCACAGAGAGTGTCTGGACCCGGGTCACTGCCCCTGGGTCACAGAGAGTGACCTGACACCAGAGTCACTGTCTCCGGTTCACAGAGAGTGTCCTGGCCCCGGTGCACTGTCCCTGGGTCACAGTGTGTGTCCTGACCCCTGTGTCGATTTCCCTGGGTCATGGAGAGTGTCCTGGACCGGCGATCACTATCCCTGGATCACCGAGAGTTTCCTGACCGCGGAGTCGCTTTCCCTGAGTCACAGGAAATGTCCTGAACCTGGAGTCCCTATCCCTGGGTCACCGAGAGTGCCTTAACCCCGGAGTCACCGTCCCTGGGTCACAGAGGATGTCCTGTACCTGAGGTCACTGTCCTTAGGTCAGAGAATGTGTCATGACCCCGGAGTCACTGTCCCAGGGTCACTGAGAATGTCCTGGCCCTGGGGTCGTTCTCCCTGGATCACAGAGACTGTCCTGACCCCGGGGTCACTGTCATCGAGTCACAGAGTGTCCTGTCCCTGTAGTCACAGAAATTGTCCTGACCCTGGGGTCACTGACCCTGGGTCACAGAGAGTTTCCTGACCCCAGGATCGCCATCCGCGGTCAAGGAGAGTGTCCGGACCCGGCTCGCTTCCCCTGGGTCACAGAGAGTGACCTGACCCCAGACTCAATGTCCCCAGTTCACAGAGAGTGTTCTGACCCCGGGGTCGCTGTCCCTGGGTCACAGTGTCCTGACCCCGGGCCACTCTCGCTTGGTCACAGAGAGTTTCCTGACCCGGTGTCACTGTCCCTGGGTCACAGAGAGAGTCCAGACGCCTGGATGACTGTGCCTGGGGGTCACAGAGAGTGTCCTGTCCCTAGGTCACAGAGTGTTCCATTCCCGGGGTGACTTTCCCTGGGTCACAGAGAGTGTCCTGTCCCTAGGTCACAGAGTGTTCCATTCCCGGGGTGACTTTCCCTGGGTCACAGAGAGTGTCCTGACCCCGGGGTGTCAGTCTCTGGGTCACAGTGTACTGATCCCGGGGTCACTGTCCCGAGGTCACCGTGTCCGGACCCTGGGGCACTGTCGCTGGGTCACAGAGAGTGTCCTGACCCCGGGGCACTGACCCTATGTCATAGAGAGTGTCTTGATGCTGGGGATCCTGTCCCGGGTTCACAGAGAGTGTCCTGACCCCGGGGTCGCTGTCCCACGGTGACAGAGAGTGTCCTGACCCCAGGGTCGGTTTCCCTGCGTCAGAGAGAGAGAGTCTTGACACCAGGGTCAATGATCCTGTGTCACAGAGAGTGTCCTGGCCCCGGGGTCACTGTCCCTGGGTCACAGAGAGTGTCCTGACCCCGGGGTGTCAGTCCCTAGGTCACAGTGTACAACCCCGGGGTCAATGTCCCTTGGTCACTGCGTCCTGAACCTGGGGTCACTGTCGCTGGGTCACAGACAGTGTCCTAACCCTGGGGCATTGTCCCAGCGTCACAAAAAGTGTCTTGAACCCGGGGACACTGTCCCTGGATCATAGAGAGTGTCCTAACCCCAGGGTCGCTGTCCCATGGTCACAAAGAGGGTCCTGACCCCAGGCTCAAAGTCCCTGGGTTACAGAGCGTGTCCTGACCCCGGGGTCGCTGTCCCTGGTTCACAGAGAGTGTCCTGACCCCAGGGTCGCTGTCCCATGGTCACAAAGAGGGTCCTGACCCCAGGCTCAAAGTCCCTGAGTTACAGAGCGTGTCCTGACCCCGGGGTCGCTGTTCCTGGGTCACAGAGAGTATCCTGACCCCGGGGTCACTGTTCCTGGGTCTAGAGAGTGTCCTGACACCTGGGTGACTATCCGTGCGTCATAGAGTGTCCAGTTCCCGGGGTGACTGTCCCTGGGTCACAGAGAGTATCCTGAGCCCGGGGTGACAGTCACTGGGTGACAGTGTACTGCTCCCGGGGTCACTGTCCCAGGGTCACTGTGTCCTGAACCTAGGGTCACTGTCGTTGGGTCACAGAGAGTATCTCGACTATGGGGCACAGTCCCCGGGACATAGAGTGTCTCCAGACACATGGGTCACTGTCCCTGGGTAACTGAGAGTGTCCTGACCCCGGTTCACTGTCCCAGCGTCACAAAAAGTGTCTTGAACCCGGGGACACTGTCCCTGGATCATAGAGAATGTCCTAACCCCAGGGTCGCTGTCCCATGGTCACAAAGAGGGTCCTGACCCCAGGCTCAAAGTCCCTGGGTTACAGAGCGTGTCCTGACCCCGGGGTCGCTGTTCCTGGTTCACAGAGAGTGTCCTGACCCCGGAGTCGCTGTCCCATGGTAACAGAGAGTTTCCTAACCTCGGGGTCACAGTCTGTGGGTCACAGAGAGTTTCCTGATTCCGGGGTCGCTGTCCCTGGGCACAGTGTCCTGACCCCGGGGCACTGTCGCTGGGTCACAGAGAGTTTCCTGACCCCAGAGTCACTGTCCCCAGTTCACAGAGAGTGTTCTGACCCCGGGGTCACTGTCCATTCGTCACAGAGGCTGTACTGTCCCTGGGGTCACTGTCCCAGCATCACAAAATGTGTATTGACCACGGGGATACTGTCCATGGATCACAGAGAGAGTCCTGACACCAGGGTCGCTGTCCCTGGGTCATAGAGAGGTGAGTACATGGGTCAATGTGTCCTAACCCTGGGGTCACTGTTGCTGGGTTACAGGTAGTGTCCTGACCGCGGGGCACTCTCCCTGTGTCACAGAGAGTGTCCTGATGCCAGGGTTACTGTCCCTGGGTCACAGAGAGTTTCCTGACCCCGGGATCGCCATCCGCGGGTCAAGGAGAGTGTCCGTACCCGGCTCACTGCCCCTGGGTCACAGAGAGTGACCTGACCCCAGAGTCACTGTCCCCAGTTCACAGAGAGTGTTCTGACCCTGGGGTCGCTGTCCCTGGGTCACAGTGTCCTGACCCCGGTGCACTGTTCCGAGGTCTCCGTGTCCGGACCCCGGGGCACTGTCGCTGGGTCACAGAGAGTGTCCTGACCCCAGGGCACTGTCCCTATGTCACAGAGAGTGTCCTGATGCCGGGGATCCTGTCCCGGGTTCACAGAGAGTGTCCTGACCCCGGGGTCGCTGTCCCACAGTGACAGAGAGTGTCCTAACCCCAGCGTCGGTTTCCCTGCGTCAGAGAGAGAGAGTCTTGACGCCAGCGTCAATGACCCTGTGTCACAGAGAGTGTCCTGGCCCCGGGGCACTGTCGCTGGGTCACAGAGAGTGTCCTGACCCCGGGGCACATTCCCTGAGTCACAGAGAGTGTCCTGATCCAAGGGCACTGTTCCTAGGTCACAGAGAGTGTACTGACCCCGGGGTAACTGTCCCTGGGTCACAGAGAGTGTCCTGACCATGGGATCGCTGTTTCAGGGTCACAGAGGATGTCTTGACGCAGGGGTCACTGTCCCCGGGTCACAGAGAGTGTCCTGACCCCAGGGTCAATGTCCCTGAGTCACAGTGTCCTGACACTGGGGTCATTGTCGCTGGGTCACAGAGAGTGTCCTGACCATGGGGCACTGTCTTCGGGTCACAGAGAGTGTCCTGACCCAGGAGCACTGTCCCCAGGTCACAGAGAGTGTCCTGACCCAGGGGCACAGTTCCTGGGACACAGAGAGTGTGCTGAACTCAGGGTCACTGTCCCTGGGTCACAGAGAGTGTCCTGACGCCCAGGTGACTTTCCCTGGGTCACAGAGAGTGCCCTGACCCGGGGTGACAGTCCCTGGGTCACAGTGTACTGATCCCGGGGTCAATGTCCCTAGGTCACTGTGTCCTGAATCTGGGGTCACTGTCGCTGGGTCACAGACAATGTCCTGACCCCGGGGCACTGTCCCTGGGTCACAGAGAGTGTACTGAACCCAGGGCACTGTCCCGGGTCACAGAGAGTGTCCTGACCCGGCGTGACTGTCCCTGGGTCACAGAGTGTCCAGTTCCCGGGGGGACTTTCCCTGGCTCACAGAGAGTGTCCTGTCCCTGGGTCACAGCGTGTCCAGTTCAGGCGTGAATTTCCCTGGGTCACAGAGTGTGTCCTGACCCCGTTGTCGCTGTCCCTGGGTCACAGAGAGTGTCCTGACCCCGGGCTCACAGAGAGTGTCCTGACCCTGGCTCACTGTCACCGGATCACAATGAGTGACCTGGCCCCAGGGTTGTTTTCCCGGGCCCTCAGAGTGTCCTGACCCCAGGGTAACTGTCCACGGGTCACAGAGGCTGTACTGTCCCCGAGGTCACTGTCCCAGTGTCACAAAAAGTGTCTCGACCACGGGGACACTGTCCATGGGTCACAGAGAGCGTCCTGACACCAGAGTCATTGTCCCTGGGTCATAGAGAGTATCCTGAAACCATGGTGGCTGTCCCTGGGTCACAGACAGTGTCCTGGCCCCGGGACCACTGTCCCTGGGTCACCGAGAGTGACCAGACCCCGTTGTAGCTGTCACTGGGTCGCAGAGCATGTCCTGACCCCGGAGTCACTCTCCGAGGGTCACAGAGAGTGTCCTGGCCCCAGGGTCGTTTGCCCGAGGTCACAGAGTGTCCTGACCCCGGGGTCACTGTCCATTCGTCACAGAGGCTGTACTGTCCCTGGGGTCACTCCCAGCATCACAAAAAGTGTATTGACCACGGGGATACTGTCCATGGATCACAGAGAGAGTCCTGACACCAGGGTCGCTGTCCCTGGGTCATAGAGAGGTGAGTACATGGGTCAATGTGTCCTAACCCTGGGGTCACTGTTGCTGGGTTACAGGTAGTGTCCTGACCGCGGGGCACTCTCCCTGTATCACAGAGAGTGTCCTGATGCCAGGGTTACTGTCCCTGGGTCACAGAGAGTGTCCGTACCCGGCTCACTGCCCCTGGGTCACAGAGAGTGACCTGACCCCAGAGTCACTGTCCCCAGTTCACAGAGAGTGTTCTGACCCCGGGGTCACTGTCCCTGGGTCACAGTGTCCTGACCCCGGTGCACTGTCCCGAGGTCACCGTGTCCGGACCCCGGGGCACTGTCGCTGGGTCACAGAGAGTGTCCTGACCCCAGGGCACTGTCCCTATGTCACAGAGAGTGTCCTGATGCCGGGGATCCTGTCCCGGGTTCACAGAGAGTGTCCTGACCCCGGGGTCGCTGTCCCACAGTGACAGAGAGTGTCCTGACCCCAGGGTCGGTTTCCCTGCGTCAGAGAGAGAGAGTCTTGACGCCAGGGTCAATGACCCTGTGTCACAGAGAGTGTCCTGACCCCGGGGTGTCAGTCCCTGGGTCACAGTGTACTACCCCGGGGTCAATGTCCCTAGGTCACTCTGTCCTGAACCTGGGGTCACTGTCGCTGGGTCACAGACAGTGTCCTGACCCCGGGGCACTGTCCCTGGGTCACAGAGAGTGTCCTGAAACCAAGGCACTGTCCCCGGGTCACAGAGAGTGTCCTGACCCCAGGGTCATTGTCCCTGGGTCACAGAGAGTGTCCTGACCCTGGTTCGCTGTCCCCGGGTCACAGAGAGTGTCCTAACCCCAGGGTCGCTGTCCCCGGGTCACAGAGAGTGGCCTCACCGCAGGGTCGCTGTCCCTGGGTAACAGTGTCCTGATCCCGGTGTCACTGTCCCTCGGTCAATGTGTCCTGTCCCCTGGGCAATGTCACTGGGTCATATAGGGTGTTCTGATGCCAAGGTCGCTGTCCCTGGGTCACAGAGTGTGTCCTTACCCCAGGGTCACTGTCCTAGGGTCACCGAGAGTGTTCTGATCCCGGGGTCGCTGTTCCTGAGTCACAGGGAATGTCCTGAACCCAGAATCCCTATCCCTGGGTCACCGAGAGTGTCCTCACACAGGAGTCACCGTCCCTGGGTCACAGAGGATGTCCTGTACCTGTGGTCACTGTCCCTATGTCAGAGAAAGTGTCATGACCCCTGAGTCACTGTCCCAGGTTCACTGAGAAGGTCCTGGCCCCTGTGTCGTTCTCCCTGGGTCACAGGGACGGTCCTGACCCCGGGGTCACTGTCCCTGGGTCACAGAGAGTGTCCTGACCTGGGGTCGCTGTCCCTGTCTCACAGAGAGTGACCTGACCCCGGGATCACAATCCCCGGGACACAGAGGGTATCCTGATTCGGGGTCGCTGCCCCTGGGTCACAGAGAGTTTCCTGACCCTGGGATCACTGTCCCCATTTTACAGAATGTACTGACCCAAGGTCGCTGTCCCCGGGTCACAGAGAGTGTCAGGACCCGGGTCAATGCCCCTGGGTCACAGAGAGTGACCTGACCCCAGAGTCACTGGCCCTTGTTCACAGAGAGTGTCCTGACCCTGGGGCACTGTCCCTGGGTCACAGAGTGTGTCCTGACCCCTGTGTCGCTTTCCCTGGGTTACAGAGAGTGTCCTGAACCCGTGATCACTAACCCTGGGTCAGCGAGAGTGTCCTGACCCCGGGGTCGCTGTCCCAGGGTCACTGAGAATGTCCTGGCCCCGGGGTTGTTCTCCCTGGATCACAGAGACTGTCCTGACCCCGGGGTCACTGTCATTGGGTCACCGAGTGTCCTGTCCCTGGAGTCACAGAAAGTGTCCTGACCCTGGGGTCACTGGCCCCAGTTCACAGAGAGTGTCATGAACCGGGTCACTGTCCCTGGGTCACAGTGTGTGTCCTGACACTGGGTCACTGTCCCAGGGTCACAGGGAGTATCCTGACGGCAGGGTTGCTATCTCTGGGTGACAGAGTGTGTCCAGGCGCCAGGTCACTGTCCCAGGGTAACTGTGAGTGTTCAGACTTCGGGGTCACTGTCCCTGAGTAACTGACAGTGTCCTGACCCAGGGGTCACTGTCCCTGCGTCAGAGAGCATCTCCTGACCCCGGGATCGCGGTCCCCGGATCACGGAGGGTATCCTGACCCAGGGGTCACTTTCCCCGGTTCACAGAATGTACTAACCCAAGGTCGCTGTCCCTGGTTCACAGAGAGTGCCCTGACCCGGGTCACTGCCCCTGGGTCACAGAGTATATCCGGATCCCATAGTTACTGTCGCTGGTTCATAGAGAGTGTCCTGACCCAGGGGTCCCTGTCACTGGGTTACAGAAAGTGCCCTGGCCCCGGGGTCACTGTCCCTGGGTCACAGAGAGTGTCCTGACCCTGGTTCGCTGTCCCCGGGTCACAGAGAGTGTCCTAACCCCAGGGTCGCTGTCCCCGGGTCACAAAGAGTGGCCTCACCGCAGGGTCGCTGTCCCTGGGTCACAGTGTCCTGATCCCGGTGTCACTGTCCCTGGGTCAATGTGTCCTGTCCCCTGGGCAATGTCCCTGGGTCACATAGTTTGTTCTGATGCCATGATTGCTGTCCCTGGGTCACAGAGTGTGTCCTCACCCCAGGGTCACTGTCCGAGGGTCACAGAGAGTGTCCTGACCCCAGGGTCGCTCTCCCTTGGGTGACAGAATGTGTCCTGATTCGGGGTCACTGTCCCTGGGTCACAGACCATGTCCTGATCCGTGGGTCACTGACCCTGGGTCACAGAGAGTGTCCTGACCTGGGGTCGCTTTCCCTGTCTCACAGAGAGTGACCTGACCCCGGGGTCACAATCCCCGGGTCACAGAGAGTGTCCTGATTCGGGGTCGCTGTCCCTGGGTCACAGAGAGTTTCCTGACCCAGGGATCACTGTCCCCGGGTCACGAAGGGTGTCCTGACCCAGGGATCACTTTCCCCGTTTTACAGAACGTATTGACCCCAAGGTCACTGTCCCCGGGTCACAGAGAGTGTCTGGACCCGGGTCACTGCCCCTGGGACACAGAGAGTGACCTGACCCCAGAGTCACTGGCCCGGTTCACAGAGAGTGTCCTGACCCTGGGGCACTGTCCCTGGGTCACAGAGTGTGTCCTGACCCCTGTGTCGCTTTCCCTGGGTTATGGAGAGTGTCCTGAACCCGCGATTACTATCCCTCTATCCCTGGGTCACCGAGAGTGTCCTGACCCCGGGGTCGCTGTCCCTGAGTCACAGGGAATGTCCTGAACCCGGAGTTCCTATCCTTGGTCACCGAGAGTGTCCTAACCCCGAAGTCACCGTCCCTGGGTCACAGAGGACGTCCTGTACCTGAGGTCACTGTCCTGAGTTCAGAGAAAGTGTCATGACCCCGGAGTCACTGTCCCAGGGTCACTGAGAATGTCCTGGCCCCGTGGTCGTTCTCCCTGGATCACAGAGACTGTCCTGACCCCGGAGTCACTGTCATCGGGTCACAGAGTGTCCTGACCCTGGGGTCACTGGCCCCGGTTCACAGAGTGTGTCATGATCCCGGGGTCACTGTCCCTGGGTCACAGAGAGTGTCCTGACACTGGGTCACTGGCCCAGGGTCACAGGGAGTATCCTGACCTTAGGGTCACTATCTCTGGGTGACAGAGTGTGTCCTGGCACCAGGTCACTGTCCCAGGGTCACTGCGAGTGTTCAGACTTTGGGGTCACTGTCCACGAGTAACTGACAGTGTCCTGACCCAGAGGTCACTGTCCCTGCGTCACAGAGCATCTCCTGACCCCGGGATCGCTGTCCCCGGGTCACAGAGGGTATCCTGACCCAGGGGTCACTTTCCCCGGTTCACAGAATGTACTAACCCAAGCTCGCTGTCCCTGGTTCACAGGGAGTGCCCTGACCCGGGTCACTGCCCCTGGGTCACAGAGTATATCCAGATCCCGGGGTCACTGTCGCTAGTTCATAGAGAGTGTCCTGACCCAGGGGTCCCTGTCACTGGGTGATAGAAAGTGCCCTGACCCCGGGGTCACTGTCCCTGGGTCACAGAGAGTGTCCTGACTCTGGTTCGCTGTCCCCGGGTCACAGAGTGTGTCCTAACCCCAGGGTCGCTGTCCCTGGGTCACAGTGTCCTGATCCCGCGTTCACTGTCCCTGGGTCAATGTGTCCTGTACCTGGGGCAATGTCCCTGGGTCACATAGGGTGTTGTGATGCCAGGGTCGCTGTCCCTGGGTCACAGAGTGTGTCCTCACCCCAGGGTCACTGTCCTAGGGTCACAGAGAGTGTCCTGACACCAGGGTCACTGTCCTCGTGTCAGACAGTGTGTCTTGTCCCCAGAGCCACTGTCCCTGCGCCAGTGAAAGTCTCCTGACCCCGGGTTTGCTGTCCCCGGGTCACAGAGGTTGTTCTGACCCAGGGGTCACTTTCCCCGGGTCACAGAATGTACTAACCCAAGGTCGCTGCCCCTGGGTCACAGAGTGTATCCAGATCCCGGGGTCACTGTCGCTGGTTCATAGAGAGTGTCCTGACCCCGGGTTCACTGTGCCTGGATTACAGAAAGTGTCCTGACACTGGGGTCACTGTCCCTGGGTCACAGAGAGTGTCCTGACCCGGGTCACTGCCCCTGGGTCAGAGAGTGTATCCAGATCCCAGGGATACTGTCGCTGGTTCATAGAGAGTGTCCTGACCCCGGGGTCACTGTCACTGGGTTACAGAAAGTGTCCTGACACCGGGGTCACTGTCCCTGGGTCACAGAGAGTGTCCTGTCCCTGGTTCGCTGTCCCCGGGTCACAGAGAGTGTCCTGACGCCGGAGTTACTCTCCCCAGGTCACAGAGAGACTCCTAACTCTGGGGTCACTGTCGCTGGTTCACAAAGAGTGTCCTGATGGCGGGGTTACGGTCCTTGGCTCATAAGGAGTGTCCCGACCCCAGAGTTACGGTCCCTGGGTCAGAGAGAGAGTCCTGACCCCAAGGTCGATATCCCTGGGTCACAGAGAGTGACCTAGCCTCGGTGTCACTGCCCCTAACTCACAGATCGTGTCCTGATCCGTGGGGCACTGTCCCTGTGTCACAGAGAGTGTCCTGACTCCAGGGTCGCTGTCCCCAGGTCACAGACAGCGTCCTGACACCGCCTCAGAGAAAAGGTCCTAATCTGGGGTCGCTGTCCCTGACTCACAGAGGGTGACCTGACCCCGGGGTCACAGTCCCCAGTTTACAGAGAGTGTCCTGATTCAGGGTCGCTGTCCCTGGGTCACAGAGAGTTTCCTGACCCCGGGATCGCTCTCCCCGGGTCACGGACGGTGTGCTGACCCAGGGATCACTTTTCGCGTTTCACGGAAAGTACTGACCCCAGTGTCGCTGTCCCCGGGTCACAGAATGTGTCCGGACCTGGGTCACTGCCCCTGGGTCACAGAGTGTGTCCAGAACCCAGAGTCCTTATCCCTGGGTCACCGAGAGTGTCCTAACCGCTGAAGAAGCGTCCCTGGGTCACAGAGGATGTCCTGTACCTGAGGTCACTGTCCTTGAGTCAGAGAAAGTGTCATGACCCCGGAGTCACTGTCCCAGGGTCACTGAGAATGTCCTGCCCCCGGTGTCGTTCTCCCTGGATCACAGAGACTGTCCTTACCCCGGGATCACTGTCACCGGTTCACAGAGTGTCCTGTCCTTGTAGTCACAGAAAGTGTCCTGACCCTGGGGTCACTGGCCCCAGTTCACAGACACTGTCATGTACCCGGGGTCACTGTCCCTGGGTCACAGAGAGTGTCCTGACCCCGCGGTCACTTCCCAGGGTCACAGGGAGTATCCTGACCACAGCATCGCTATCTCTGGGTGACAGAGTGTGTCCTGGTGCAAGTCACAGTCCCTGGGTCACTGCGAGTGTTCAGACTTTGGGGTCACTGTCCCCGAGTAACTGACAGTGTCCTGACCCGGGCGTCACTGTCCCTGCGTCAGAGAGCATCTCCTGACTCCAGGATCGCTGTCCCCGGGTCACGGAGGGTGTCCTGACCCAGGGATCACTTTCCCCATTTTACAGAATGTACTGACCCCAAGGTCGCTGTCCCCGGGTCACAGAGAGTGTCCGGACCCGGGTCACTGCCCCTGGGTCACAGAGAGTGACCTGACACCAGAGTCAATGTCTCCGGTTCACAGAGAGTGTCCTGGCCCCGGTGCACTGTCCCTGGGTCACAGTGTGTGTCCTGACCCCTGTGTCGATTTCCCTGGGTCATGGAGAGTGTCCTGGACCGGCGATCACAATCCCTGGATCACCGAGAGTTTCCTGACCACGGGGTCGCTTTCCCTGAGTCACAGGAAATGTCCTGAACCTGGAGTCCCTATCCCTGGGTCACCGAGAGTGCCTTAACCCCGGAGTCACCGTCCCTGGGTCACAGAGGATGTCCTGTACCTGAGGTCACTGTCCTTAGGTCAGAGAAAGTGTCATGACCCCGGAGTCACCGTCCCAGGGTCACTGAGAATGTCCTGGCCCTGGGGTCGTTCTCCCTGGATCACAGAGACTGTCCTGACCCCGGGGTCACTGTCATCGGGTCACAGAGTGTCCTGTCCCTGTAGTCACAGAAAGTGTCCTGACCCTGGGGTCACTGGCCCCAGTTCACAGAGAGTGTCATGAACCTGGGGTCACTCTCCCTGGGTCACAGAGTGTGTCCTGACACTGGGTCACTGTCCCAGGGTCACAGGGTGTATCCTGACGGCATGGTTGCTATCTCTGGGTGACAGAGTGTGTCCAGCGCCAGGTCACTGTCCCAGGGTCACTGCTAGTGTTCAGACTTCGGGGTCACTGTCCCCGAGTAACTGACAGTATCGTGACCCGGGGGTCACTGTCCCTGCGTCAGAGAGCATCTCCTGACCCCGGGATCGCCGTCCCCCGGTCACGGTGGGTATCCGGACCCAGGGGTCACTTTCCCCGGGTCACAGAATGTACTAAACCAAGTTCGCTGTCCCTCGTTCACAGAGAGTGCCCTGACCTGGGTCACTGCCCCTGGGTCACAGAGTATATCCAGATCCCGGGGTTACTGTCGCTGGTTCATAGAGAGTGTCCTGACCCTGGGGTCCCTGTCACTGGGTCACAGAGAGTGTCCTGACCCTGGTTCGCTGTCCCCGGGTCACAGAGTGTCCTAACCCCAGCGTCGCTGTCCCCGGGTCACAGAGAATGGCCTCACCGCAGGGTCGCTGTCCCTGGGTCACAGTGTCCTGATCCCGGTGTCACTGTCCCTGGGTCAATGTGTCCTGTCCCCTGGGCAATGTCCCTGGGTCACATAGTTTGTTCTGACGCCATGATCGCTGTCCCTGGGTCACAGAGTGTGTCCTCACCCCAGGGTCACTGTCCTAGGGTCACCGAGAGTGTTCTGATCCCGGGGTCGCTGTCCGAGTCACAGGGAATGTCCTGAACCCGGAATCCCTATCCCTGGGTCACCGAGAGTGTCCTCACACCGGAGTCACCGTCCCTGCGTCACAGAGGATGTCCTGTACATGTGGTCACTGTCCCTATGTCAGAGAAAGTGTCATGACCCCTGAGTCACTGTCCCAGGTTCACTGAGAAAGTCCTGGCCCCTGTGTCGTTCTCCCTGGGTCACAGGGACTGTCCTGACCTCGGGGTCACTGTCCGTGGGTCACAGAGAGTGTCCTGACCCCAGGGTCGCTATCCCTTGGGTGACAGAATGTGTCCTGATTCGGGGTCACTGTCCCTAGCTCACAGACCGTGTCCTGATCCGTGGGTCACTGACCCTGGGTCACAGAGAGTGTCCTGACCTGGGGTCGCTGTCCCTGTCTCACAGAGAGTGACCTGACCCCGGGATCACAATCCCCGGGTCACAGAGAGTGTCCTGATTCGGGGTCGCTGTCCCTGGGTCACAGAGAGTTTCCTGACCCAGGGATCACTGTCCCCAGGTCACGAAGGGTGTCCTGACCCAGGGATCACTTTCCCCGTTTTACAGAATGTATTGACCCCAAGGTCACTGTCCCCGGGTCACAGAGAGTGTCTGGACCCGGGTCACTGCCCCTGGGTCACAGAAAGTGACCTGACCCCAGAGTCACTGGCCCGGTTCACAGAGAGTGTCCTGACCCTGGGGCACTGTCCCTGGGTCACAGAGTGTGTCCTGATCCCTGTGTCGCTTTCCCTGGGTTATGGAGAGTGTCCTGAACCCGCGATCACTATCCCTGGGTCACCGAGAGTGTCCTGACCCCGGGGTCGCTGTCCCTGAGTCACAGGGAATGTCCTGAACCCGGAGTTCCTATCCTTGGTCACCGAGAGTGTCCTAACCCTGAAGTCACCGTCCCTGGGTCACAGAGGACGTCCTGTACCTGAGGTCACTGTCCTGAGTTCAGAGAAAGTGTCACTGTCCCAGGGTCACTGAGAATGTCCTGGCCCCGTGGTCGTTCTCCCTGGATCACAGAGACTGTCCTGACCCCGGAGTCACTGTCATCGGGTCACAGAGTGTCCTGACCCTGGGGTCACTGGCCCCGGTTCACAGAGTGTGTCATGATCCCGGGGTCACTGTCCCTGGGTCACAGAGAGTGTCCTGGCACCAGGTCACTCTCCCAGGGTCACTGCAAGTGTTCAGTCTTTGGGGTCACTGTCCACGAGTAACTGACAGTGTCCTGACCCGGAGGTCACTGTCCCTGCGTCACAGAGCATCTCCTGACCCCGGGATCGCTGTCACCGGGTCACGGAGGGTATCCTGACCCAGGGGTCACTTTCCCCGGGTCACAGAATGTACTAACCCAAGCTCGCTGTCCCTGGTTCACAGAGAGTGCCCTGACCCGAGTCACTGCCCCTGGGTCACAGAGTATATCCAGATCCCGGGGTCACTGTCGCTAGTTCATAGAGAGTGTTCTGACCCAGGGGTCCCTGTCACTGGGTTATAGAAAGCGCCCTGACCCCGGGGTCACTGTCCCTGGGTCACAGAGTGTGTCCTAACTCCAGGGTCACTGTTCCTGGGTCACAGTGTCCTGATCCCGGTGTCACTGTCCCTGGGTCAATGTGTCCTGTCCCCGGGGCAATGTCCCTGGGTCACATAGGGTGTTTTGACGCCAGGGTCGCTGTCCCTGGGTCACAGAGTGGGTCCTCACCCCTGGGTCACTGTCCTAGGATCACCGAGAGTGTCCTGATCCCTGAGTCACAGGGAATGTCCTGATCCCGATGTCCCTATCCCTGGGTCACCGAGAGTGTCCTCACCCTGGAGTCACCGTCCCGGTGTCACAGAGGATGTCCTGTACCTGAGGTCACTGTCCCTATGTCAGAGAAAGTGTCATGACCCCGGAGTCACTGTCCCAGGTGCACTGAGAATGTCCTGGCCCTTTGGCCGTTCTCCCTGGGTCACAGGGACTGTCCTGACTCCGGGTTCACTGTCACTGGGTCACAGAGTGTGCTGTCCCTGGAGTCACCGAAAATGTTCTGACCCTGGGGTCACTTGCCTCGGTTCACAGAGAGTGTCATGAACCCGGGGTCACTGTCCCCGGGTCACAGAGAGTGTCTTCACCCCAGGGTCGCTGTCCCTGGGTCACAGTGTCCTGATCCCGGGGTCATTGTCCCTGGGTCAGTGTGTCCTGTCCCCGGGGCAATGTCCCTGGATCACATAGGGTGTTGTGATGCCAGGGTCGCTGTCCCTGGGTCACAGAGTGTGTCCTCACCCCAGGGTCACTGTCCTAGGGTCACAGAGTGTGTCCTGACACCAGGGTCACTGTCCCCGTGTCAGACAGTGTGTCATGTCCCCAGAGCCACTGTCCCTGCGCCAGTGAAAGTCTCCTGACCCCGGGTTTGCTGTCCCCGGGTCACAGAGGTTGTTCTGACCCAGGGGTCACTTTCCCCGGGTCACAGAATGTACTAACCCAAGGTCGCTGCCCCTGGGTCACAGAGTGTATCCAGATCCCAGGGTCACTGTCGCTGGTTCATAGAGTGTCCTGACCCCGGGTTCACTGTGCCTGGATTACAGAAAGTGTCCTGACACTGGGATCACTGTCCCTGGATCACAGAGAGTGTCCTGACCCGGGTCACTGCCCCTTGGTCAGAGAGTGTATCCAGATCCCAGGGATACTGTCGCTGGTTCATAGAGAGTGTCCTGACCCCGGGGTCACTGTCACTGGGTTACAGGAAGTGTCCTGACACCGGGGTCACTGTCCCTGGGTCACAGAGAGTGTCCTGTCCCTGGTTCGCTGTCCCTGGGTCAGAGAGAGTGTCCTGACGCCGGAGTTACTCTCCCCAGGTCACAGAGAGACTCCTAATTCTGGGGTCACTGTCGCTGGGTCACAAAGAGTATCCTAATGGTGGGGTTACGGTCCTTGGCTCATAGGGAGTGTCCCGACCCCAGAGTCACGGTCCCTGGGTCCGAGAGAGAGTCCTGACCCCAAGGTCGGTATCCCTGGGTCACAGAGAGCGACCTAGCCTCGGGGTCACTGCCCCTAACTCACAGACCATGTCCTGATCCATGGGTCACTGTCCCTGTGCCACAGAGAGTGTCCTGACTCCAGGGTCGCTGTCCCCAGGTCACAGACAACGTCCTGACCCCGGCTCAGATAAAAGGTCCTAATCTGGGGTTGCTGTCCCTGACTCACAGAGGGTGACCTGACCCCGGGGTCACAGTCCCCAGTTTACAGAGAGTGTCCTGATTCAGGGTCGCTGTCCCTGGGTCACAGAGAGTTTCCTGACCCCGGGATCGCTGTCCCCGGGTCACGGACGGTGTCCTGACCCAGGGATCACTTTTCGCGTTTCACAGAAAGTACTGACCCCAGTGTCGCTGTCCCCGGGTCACAGAATGTGTCCGGACCTGGGTCACTGCCCCTGGGTCACAAAGAGTGACCTGACCCCAGAGTTACTGTCCCTAGGTCACAGAGTGTGTCCAGAACCCAGAGTCCCTATCCCTGGGTCACCGAGAGTGTCCTAACCGCGGAGTCAGCGTCCCTGGGTCACAGAGGATGTCCTGTACCTGAGGTCACTGTCCTTAGGTCAGAGAAAGTGTCATGACCCCGGAGTCACTGTCCCAGGGTCACTGAGAATGTCCTGCCCCCGGTGTCGTTCTCCCTGGATCACAGAGACTGTCCTTACCCCGGGGTCACTGTCACCGGGTCACAGAGTGTCCTGTCCCTGTAGTCACAGAAAGTGTCCTGACCCTGGTGTCACTGGCCCCAGTTCACAGACACTGTCATGTACCCGGGGTCACTGTCCCTGGGTCACAGAGAGTGTCCTGACCCCGCGGTCACTTCCCAGGGTCACAGGGAGTATCCTGACCACAGCGTCGCTATCTCTGGGTGACAGAGTGTGTCCTGGTGCAGGTCACAGTCCCTGGGTCACGGCGAGTGTTCAAACTTTGCGGTCACTGTGCCCGAGTAACTGACAGTGTTCTGACCCGGGCGTCACTGTCCCTGCATCAGAGAGAGTCTCCTGATCCCGGGATCGCTGTCCCCGGGTCACGGAGGGTGTCCTGACCCATGGGTCACTTTCCCCGAGTCACAGAATGTACTACCCCAAGGTCGCTGTCCCTGGGTCACAGAGAGTGACGTGACCCGGGTCACAGCCCCTGGGTCACAGAGTACATCCAGATCCCGGGGTCACTGTCGCTGGTTCATAGAGAGTGTCCTGACCCCGGGGTCAGTTTCACTGGGTTCCAGAAAGTGACCTGACCCCGGAGTCACTGTCCCCGGGTCACAGAGAGAGTCCTGATCTCAGTGTCGCTGTCCCTGGGTCACAGTGTCCTGATCCTGGGGTCACTGTCCCTCGGTCACAGAGAGTTTCCTGACACCGGGATCACTGTCCCCGGGTCACGGAAGGTGTCCTGACCTAGGGATCACTTTCCCCCTTTCACAGAATGTACTGACCCCAAGGTCACTGTCCCTGGGGCACAGAGTGTGTCCGGGCCCGGGGCACTGCCCCTGGGTCACAGAGAGTGACCTGACACCAGAGTCACTGGCCACGGTTCACAGTGTGTGCCCTGAATCCGGGGTCACTCTCCTTGGGTCACAGAGAGTGTCCTGACCCCTGTGTCATTTTCCCTGAGTCACAGGGAATGTCCTGAACCCGGAGTCCCTATCCCTGGGTCACTGTGAGTGTCCTAACGCCGGAGTCACCATCCCTGGGTCAAAGAGGATGAACTGTACCTGAGATCACTGTCCCTAGGTTAGAGAAAGTGTCATGACCCCGGGGTCACTGTCACCGGGTCACAGAGTGTCTTGTGCCAGGAGTCACGGAAAGTGTCCTGACACTGAGGTTACTGGCCCCGGTTCACAGAGAGTTTCATGAAACCAGGGTCACTGTCCCTGGGTCACAGGGAGTATCCTGACTGCAGCGTCGCTATCTCTGGGTGACAGAGTGTGTCCTGCACCAGATCACTGTCCCAGGTTCACAGCGAGTGTTCAGACTTCGGGGTCACTGTCCCCGAGTAACTGACAGTGTCCTGACCCGGGGGTTACTCTCCTGTGTCAGAGAACGTCTCCTGACCCCGGGATCGCTGTACCCGGGTCACGGAGGGTGTCCTCACCCAGGGGTCACTTTCCCCGGGTCACAGAATGTACTAACCCAAGTTCGCTGTCTCTGGGTCACAGAGAGTTCCCTGACCTGGGTCACTGCCCCTGGGTCATAGACTGTATCCAGAACCTGGGGCACTGTCACTGGGTTACAGAAAGTGTCCTGACCCAGGGTCACTGTCCCTGGGTCGCAGAGAGTGTCCTGACCCTGGTTCGCTGCCCCCGGGTCACAGAGAGTGTCCTAACCCCAGGGTCACTTTCCCCGGGTCACAGAGATTGTCCTCACCCCAGGGTCGCTGTCCCTGGGTCAATGTGTCCTGTACCCGGGTCAATGTCCCTTGGTCACATAGGGAGTTCTGACCCTGGGTCGCTGTCCCTGGGTCACAGAGTGTGTCCTCACCCCAGGGTCACTGTCCTAGGGTCACACAGAGTGTCCTGACACCGGGGTCACTGTCCCCCTGTCAGACAGTGTGTCATGTCCCCAGAGCCACTGTCCCTGCGTCAGTGAAAGTCTCCTGACCCCGGGATCGCTGTCCCCGGGTCACGGAGGTTGTTCTGACCCAGGGGTCACTTTCCTCGGGTCACAGAATATACTAACCCAAGGTCGCTGTCCCTGGGTCACAGAGAGTGTCCTGACCCGGATCACTGCCCCTGGGTCACAGAGTGTATCCAGATCCCGGGGTCACTGTCGCTGGTTCATAGAGAGTGTCTTGACCCAGGGGTCACTGTCTCTGGGTTACAGAAAGTGTCCTGACCCCGGGGTCACTGTCCCTGGGTCACAGAGAGTGTCCTGTCCCTGTTTCGCTGTCCCCGGGTCACAGAGAGTGTCCTGACGCTGGAGTTACACTCCCCAGGTCACAGATAGTCTCCTAACTCTGGGGTCACTGTCGCTGGGTCACAAAGAGTGTCCTGATGGCGGGGTCACATTCCTTGGCTCATAGGGAGTGTCCCAAACCCGGGGTCACGGTCCCTGGGTCAGAGAGAGAGTCCTGACCCCAAGGCCGATTTCCCTTGGTCACAGAGAGTGACCTAGCCCCGGGGTCACTGCCCCTAGCTCACAGACCGTGTCCTGATCTGTGGGTCACTGTCCCTGTGTCACAGAGTGTGTCCTGACCCCGGGATCGTTTTCCCTGGGTAACGGAGAGTGTCCTGAACCCGCATTCACTATCCCTGGGTCACCGAGAGTGTCCTACCCCCGGGGTCGCTGTCCCTGAGTCACAGTGAATGTCCTGAACCCGGAGTCCCTATCCCTGGGTCACCGAGAGTGTCCTAACCGCTGAGTCACTGTCCCTGGGTCGCAGAGGATGTCCTGTACCTGAGGTCACTGTCCTTAGGTCAGAGAAAGTGTCATGACCCCAGAGTTACTGTCCCAGGGTCACTGAGAATTTCCTGGCCCCAGGGTCATTCTCCCTGGATCACAGAGACTGTCCTGACCCCGGGGTTCACTGTCACTGGGTTACAGAAAGTGTTCTGACCCCGGGGTCACTGTCCCTGGGTCACAGGGAGTGTCCTGACCCGGGTCACTTCCCCTGGGTCAGAGAGTGTATCCAGATTCCAGGGTCACTGTCTCTGGTTCATAGAGAGTGTCCTGACCCCGGGGTCACTGTCACTGGTTTTCAGAAAGTGTCCTGACCCCGGGGTCACTGTCCCTGGGTCACAGAGAATGTCCTGACACCGGAGTTACTCTCCCCAGGTCACAGAGAGTCTCCTAACTCTGGGGTCACTGTTGCTGGGTCACAAAGAGTATCCTGATGGCAGGGTTACAGTCCTTGGCTCATAGGGAGTGTCCCGACCCCGGAGTCACGGTCCATGGGTCCGAGAGAGAGTCCTGACCCCAAGGTCGATATCCCTGGGTCAGAGAGAGTGACCTAGCCTCTGGGTCACTGCACCAAGATCACAGATCATGTCCTGATCTGTGGGTCACTGTCCCTGGGTCACAGAGAGTGTCCTGACTCCGGGGTCACTGTCCCCAGGTCACAGACAGCGTCCTGACCCCGGCGTCACTGACTCCGACTCAGAGAGAGGGTACTGAACTGGGGTCGCTGTCCCTGACTCACAGAGGATGACCTGACCCCGGGGTCACAGTTCCCAGTTCACAGACAGTGTCCTGATTCAGGGCCACTGTCCCTGGGTCACAGAGAGTTTCCTGACCCCGGGATCGCTTCCCCGGGTCACGGACGGTGTCCTGACCAAGGGATCACTTTCCCCGCTTCACAGAATGTACTGACCCCAGTGTCGCTGTCCCCGGGTCACAGAATGTGTCCGGACCCGGGTCACTGCCCCAGGGTCACAGAGAGTGACCTGACCCCAGAGTCACTGTCCCTAGGTCACAGAGTGTGTCCTGACCCCTGTGTCGCTTTCCCTGGGTTACGGAGAGTGTCCTGAACCCGTGATCACTATCCTAGGGTCACCAAGGGTGTCCTGACTCCGGGGTCGCTGTCCCTGAGTCACAGTGAATATACAGAACCCGGAGTCCCTATCCCTGGGTCACCGAGAGTGTCCTAACCGCGGAGTCACCGTCCCTGGGTCACAGAGGATGTCCTGTACCTGAGGTCACTGTCCTTAGGTCAGAGAAAGTGTCATGACCGCGGAGTCACTGTCCCAGGGTCACTGAGAATGTCCTGGCCCCGGAGTCATTCTCCCTGGATCACAGAGACTGTCCTGACCCCGGGGTCACTGTCATCGGGTCACAAAGTGTCCTGTCCCTGGAGTCACAGAAAGTGTCCTGACCCTGGTGTCACTGGCCCTGGTTCACAGAAAGTGTCATAAACCTGGGGTCACTGTCCCTGGGTCACAGAGAATGTCCTAACCCTGTTTCGCTGTCCCCGGGTCACAGAGATTGTCCTGACCGTAGGGTCGCTGTCCCTGGGTCACAGTGTCCTGATCCCGGGGACACTGTCCCTGGGTCAATGTGTCCTGTCCCCGGGGCAATGTCACTGGGTGACATAGGGTGTTCTGACCCCTGGCTCGCTGTCCGAGGGTCACAGAGAGTGTCCTGACCCCATGGTCGCTATCCCTGGGTGACAGAGAGTGTCCTGATCCGTGGGTCACTGACCCTGGGTCACAGAGAGTGTCCTGACTCCGGGGTCACTGTCCCCAGGTCACAAACAGCGTCCTGGCCCCGGGGTCACTGTCCCCAGGTCACAGGGAGGGTCCTGACCTTGGGTCGCTGTCCCTGTGTCACAGAGAGTGACCTGACCCCGGGGTCACAATCCCTGGGTCACAGAGAGCGTCCTGATTCGGGGTCGCTGTCCCTGGGTCACAGAGAGTTTCCTGACACCGGGATCGCTGCCCCCGGGTCACGGAAGGTGTCCTGACCCAGGAATCATTTTCCCCCTTTCACAGAATGTACTGACCCCAAGGTCGCTGTCCCCGGGTCACAGAGTGTGTCCGGGCCCAGGGCACTGCCCCTGGGTCATAGAGAGTGCCCTGACCCCAGAGTCACTGGCCCCGGTTCACAGCGAGTGTCCTGACTCCGGGGTCACTGTTCCTTGGTCACAGAGAGTGTCCTGACCCCTGTGTCATTTTCCCTGGGTTACAGAGAGTGTCCTGAACCCGCGATCACTATCCCTGGGTCACCGAGAGTGTCCTAACCCCGGGGTTGCTGTCCCTGAGTCACAGGGAATGTCCTGAACCCAGAGTCCCTATCCCTGGGGCACCGTGAGTGTCCTAACGCCGGAGTCACCATCCCTGGGTCACAGAGGATGTCCTGTACCTGAGGTCACTGTCCCTATGTCAGAGAAAGTGTCATGACCCCGGGGTCACTGTGCCAGGGTCACTGAGAATGTCCTGCCCTTGGGGTCGTTCTCCCTAGGTCATAGAGACTGTCCTGACCCCGGGGTCACTGTCACCGGGTCACAGAATGTCTTGTACCAGCAGTCACAGAAAGTGTCCTGACCCTGAGGTTACTGGCCCCAGTTCACAGAGAGTGTCATGAAACCGGGGTTACTGTCCCTGGGTCACAGATAGTGTCCTGACCCCGGGTCACTATCAATGGGTTACAGAAAGTGTCCTGACCCCGGGGTCACTGTCCCCGGGTAACAGAAAGTGTCCTAACCCCAGGGTCGCTGTCCCCGGGTCACAGAGAGTGTCCTCACCCCAGGGTCACTGTCCCTGGGTCAATGTGTCCTGTCCCCGGGCAATGTCCCTGGGTCACATAGGGAGTTCTGAAGCCAGGGTCACTGTCTCTGGGTCACAGTGTGTGTCCTCACCCCAGGGTCACTGTCCCAGGGTCACAGGGAGTATCCTGACCGCAGGGTCGCTATCTCTGGGTGACAAAGTGTGTACTGGCGCCAGGTCACTGTGTTCAGACTTCGGGGTCACTGACCCCGAGTAACTGACAGTGTCCTGACCTGGGGGTTACTCTCCCTGCATCAGAAAGAGTCTCCTGACCCCGGGATCACTGATTGTTTCATGTCCCCGGGCTTAGTCACTCCATGTCACAGAGAGTCTCCTAACACTTGGGACACTGTCGAAGTGTCACAGAGAGTGTCATGTCCCTTGGGCCACTGTCCCTGGGTCACAGAGAGTGTCCAGACTGTGGGGTCATTGTCCCTGGGTCACAGAGATTGTCGTTACACTGAAGTCAATGTGCCCAGATCACAGAGTGTGTCCTTGCAAAAGGGTCACTGTCTCTGGGTCACAGAGAGTGTCCGGACCCAATGGTCATTGTTCCTGGGTCACAGTGTTCTGACCAGGATGTCACTGTCCTTGGGTCACAGTGTACTGTCACCAGGGTAATTGTCCCTGGGTCACAGAGGGTATCTGGACCGCATGGTAATTTTCCCTGTGTCACAGTGTTCTGGCCACTGGTCACTGTCCTTGGGTCACAGTTTCCTGACAGCAGGGTCGATGTTCCTGGGTGACAGAGAATGTCCTGACCCCTGATTCATTGATCATGGGTCACAGAGAGTATCGTGACCCCGGGGTGACTCTCCCTGGGTCACAGAGAGTGCCGTGACTAAGGGCTCGCTGTCCCAGGGACACAGCGAGTGTCCTTACACAGGGGTCACTGTCCCTGGGACACAGAGGATGTCTGAATCCCGTTGTCATTGTCCCTGGGTCTCAGTGTTCTGACCACGGGTCACTGTCCTTGGGTCACAGTGTCCTGGCCACAGTGTAACTGTCCCTACATAACAGAGAGTGTCCTGACGCTAGGTTCATTGATCCTGGGTCACAGAGTGCGTTCTGACACCAGGGTGGCTCTCACTGGGTCACAGAGAGTGCCGTGACCCCGGGCCCACTGTCCCTGGGTCACAGAGAATGTTCTGAACCTGGGGTCACTGCCTCAGGGTCACAGAAAGTGTCCTGACACCGGGGTCGCTGTCCCCGTGTCAGAGAGTGTGTAATGTCCCCGGGGCCACAGTCCCTGGGTCACAGAGAATGTCCTTACATCGGGGTCACTGTCCCCTGGTCACAGATAGTCTCCTGACCCTGGGGTTACTCTCCCCATTTCACAGAGTGCCCTGACTCCAGGATTGCTCTCCCGAGGTCACAGAGAGTGTCTTATCCCCGGGTCACAGAATCTTTTCTTTCCCCGGGATGAATTTCCTCGGTCAAAGAGTTCATCCTGGCCCCAGGATCACTATCCCTGGCTCACAGAGAATGTCCTGTCCCCGGGGTCACTGTGAATGTGTCACAGAGAGTGTCCTGACCTGGGTCACGGCCCCCAAGGTTGCTATCCCTGGGTCAGAGAGAGAGTGCTTACCCTGGGTCACAGAGTGTGTCCTGACCCCAGGGTTATTCTCCCGAGGTCACAGAGAGTCTCTTAACTCTGTGGTCACTGTCCCATGCTCACTGAATGTGTCCCTACACCGGGGTCACTGTCCCTGTCTCACAGAGAGTGTCCAGACCCCACGGTCATTGTCCCTGGGTCACAATGTCCTGTCCCGGGGGCCAATGTCTCTAGGTCACAAAGCGTGTCCTGTCTCCAGGGTGACAGCCTAGGTCACAGAGAGCGCCATGACCCCGGGCTCGCTGTCCTAGGTTCGCAGAGAGCGTCCTGACAGCGGGGTCACTGTCGCAGTGTCACAGAGAGTATACTGAACCCAGAGTCGCTGTCCCTGGCTCACAGAATGTGTCCTGACCCGAAATCAATTTTCCAGTGTCACAGATTGTGTCCTGTCCCCGGGGTGACTTTCCCTGTGTCACAGAGAGTGCCATGACACTGGGCCCGATGACTCTGGTTCACAGAGAATGTTCTGAACCTGGGGTCACTGCCTCAGGGTCACAGGAAGTGTCCTGACACCGGGGTCACTGACCCCGTGTTAGAGAGAGTGTCATTTCACTGGGGCCACAGTCCCTGTGTCAGAGAATGTCCTTACACTGGGGTCACAGTCCCTGGGTCACAGAGAGTGTCCGGGCCCCGCAGTCATTGTCCCTGGGTCACAGTGTCTTGACCCTGGGGTCACTGCCTCTGAGATCACAGAGAGTATCCTGACCCCAGGGTGACTGTCCCAGGGTCACAGAGATGCCATGACCCCGGGCTCGCTGTCCCAGAGTCACAAAGAGTGTCTTGACCCCATGGTCACTGTCCCAGGGTCATAGAGAGTGTCTTGACCCCAGGGTCGCTATCCCTGGATCAGATAGAGAGTCCTGACCCCAGGGCCGATGTCCCTGGGACACAGAGAGTATCCTGAACCCAGAGTCGCTGTTCCTGGGTCACACAGATGTCCTGACCGCGAGAACGCTAGGCCAAATTCACAGAAATTGTCCTGACCCCGGGGTCATTATCGTTGGTTCACAAAGTGTGTCCTGACCACGGAATCACATTCTCAGGGTCACAGAAAGTGGCCTGACCCCGGGGTCACTCTCCCCAGGTCACAGAGGATCTCCTAACTCTGGGGTCACTGTCAAAGTGTCACAGAGAGTGTCCTGACACCGGGGACACTGTCCCCATGTCTGAGAGTGTTTCATGTCCCCGGGGCCACAGTCCCTGGGTCACAGAGATTGTCCTTACACCAAAGTCATTGTCCACAGATCACAGAGAATGTCCTTCCACAGGGGTCACTGTCCCTGGGTCACAGAGTGTGTACGGACCCAGTGGTCATTGTTCCTGGGTCAGAGTGTTCTGAGCAGGAGGTCAGTGTCCTTAGGTCACAGTTTCCTGACCACAGGGTAACTGTCCCTTGGTCACAGAGAGTGCCGTGATACCAGGCTCGCTGGCCCAGGGTCACAGAGAATGTCCTTACAGCAGGTCGCCGTCCCTGGCTCACAGAGAGTGCCTTGAACCTGGAGTTGCTGTTCCTGGGTCACACAGAGTGTCCTGACAATGGGAACGCTATCCCAAGGTCACAGAAATTGTCCTGACCCGGGTCACTGCCCCCAAGGTGGCTATCCCTGGGTCAGAGAGAGAGTACTGACCACAGGCTTGCTGTCCCTGGGTCACAGATTGTTTCATGTCTCCGGGCTTAGTCTCTCCATGTCACAGAGAGTCTCCTAAGACTGCGAACACTGTCGAAGTGTCATGGAGAGTGTCATGTCCCTTGGGCCACTGTCCCTGGGTCACAGAGAGTGTCCTGACCGCGGGGTCCCTGTCCCTGGGTCAGAGATTGTCCTTACACTGAAGTCAATGTGCCCAGATCACAGAGTGTGTCCTTGCAAAAGGGTCACTGTCCCTGGGTCACAGAGAGTGTCCAGACCCAATGGTCATTGTCCCTGGGTCACAGTGTTCTGACCAGGATTTCACTGTCCTTGGGTCACAGTGTACTGTCACCAGGGTAATTGTCCCTGGGTCACAGAGGGTATCTGGACCCCATGGTAATTTTTCCTGTGTTACAGTGTTCTGACCACTGGTCACTGTCCTTGGGTCACAGTTCCTGACCCCATGATTGATGTCCCTGGGTGACAGAGAATGTCCTGACCCCTGATTCATTGATCATGGGTCACAGAGAGTATCCTGACACCAGGGTGACTCTCCCTGGGTCACAGAGAGTGCCGTGACTAAGGGCTCGCTATCCCAGGTACACAGCGAGTGTTTTTACACAGGGGTCACTGTCCCTGGGACACAGAGGATGTCTGAATCCCGTGGTCATTGACCCTGGGTCTCAGTATTCTGACCACGGGTCACTGTCCTTGGGTCACAGTGTCCTGACCACAGGTTAACTGTCCCTACATAACAGAGAGTGTCCTGACACTTGGTTCATTGATCCTGGGTTACAGGGAGTGTTTTGACACCAGGGTGACTCTCACTGGGTCACAGAGAGTGCCGTGACCCCGGGCCCACTGTCCCTGGGTCACAGAGAATGTTCTGAACCTGGGGTCACTGCCTCAGGGTCACAGAAAGTGTCCTGACACCGGGGTCACTGTCCCCGTGTCAGCGAGTGTGTCCTGTCCCCGGGCCACAGTCCCTGGGTCACAGAGAATGTCCTTACACTGGGGTCACTGTCCCTGGGTCACAGAAAGTGTCTGGACCCCACGTTCATTGTCCCTGGGTCACAGTGTCTTGACCCTGGGGTCACTGTACCTGGGTCACAGTGATTGCCATGACCCCAGGGTCACTGTCCCAGGGTCACAGAGAGTTTCCTGACCCCAGAGTCGCTATCCCTGGGTCAGATAGAGATTCCTGACTTCAGGGTCGCCGTTCCTGGTTCACACAGAGTGTCCTGACTGCGTGAACGCTATCCCAAGGTCACAAAAAGTGTCCTGTCCCCGAGGTCACTGTCGCTGGGTCACAACGTGTGTCCTGACCCAGGAGTCACTTTCCCTGGGTCACAGAGAGTGTCCTGATCCCAGAGTCGCTGTCCCCTGGTCACAGATAGTGTCCTGACCCTAGGGTTACTCTCACCATTTCACAGAGTGCCCTGACTCCAGGATTGCTCTCCCAAGGTCACAGAGAGTGTCCTGTCCCCGGGTCACAGAATCTGTCCTTTCCCCGGGATGAATTTCCTGGGTCACAGAGTTCATCCTGGCCCCAGGATCACTATCCCTGGCTCACAGAGAGTGTCCTGTCCCCAGGGTCACTGTGAATGGGTCACAGAGAGTGTCCTGACCTGTGTCACGGTCCCCAGTGTTGCTATTCTGGGTCAGGGAGCGAGTGCTGACCCTGGGTCACAGAGTGTGTCCTGACCCCAGGGTTATTCTCCCGAGGTCACAGAGAGTCTCCTAACTCTGTGGTCACTGTCCCAGGGTCACTGAATGTGTCCTGACACCGGGGTCACTGTCCCCATGTCAGGGAGATTCTCATGTCCACGGGTCACTCTCCCTTGGTCACAGAGAGTGCCGTAACCCTAGGCTCACTGGCCCAGGGTCACAGAGAATGTCCTTACACCGGGGTCACTGTCCCTGGCTCACAGAGTGTGTCCAGACCCCACGGTCACTGTCCCTGGGTCACAATGTCCTGTCCCGGGGGACAATGTATCTAGCTTACAGTGCGTGTCCTGACCAAAGGGTGACTGTCCCTAGGTCACAGAGAGCGCCATGACCCCGGGCTCGGTGTCCCAGGTTCGCGGAGAGCGTCCTGACACCAGGGTCACTGTCCCAGGGTCGCAGAGATTGTCCTGAACCCGGAGTCGCTGTCCCTGGGTCACAGAATGTGTCCTGATCCCGAAATCACTGTTCCAGGGTCAAAGAGTATGTCCTGTCCCAGGGGTGACTTTCCCTGTGTCACAGAGAGTGCCATGACACTGGGCCCACTGACTCTGGGTCACAGAGAATGTTCTGAACCTGGGGTCACTGCCTCAGGGTCACAGGAAGTGTCTTGACACCGGGGTCACTGACCCCGTGTTAGAGAGAGTGTCATTTCCCGGGGGCCACAGTCTCTGTGTCAGAGAATGTCCTTACACTGAGGTCACAGTCCCTGGGTCACAGAGATTGTCTGGGCCCCGCAGTCATTGTCCCTGGGTCACAGTGTCTTGACGCTGGGGTCACTGCCTCTGAGATCACAGAGAGTATCCTGACCCCAGGGTGACTGTCCCAGGGTCACAGAGACTGACATGACCCCGGGCTCGCTGTCCCAGAGTCACAAAGAGTGTCTTGACCCCATGGTCACTGTCCCAGGGTCATAGAGAGTGTCTTGACCCCAGGGTCCCTATCCCTGGATCAGATAGAGAGTCCTGACCCCATGGCCGATGTCCCTGGGACACAGAGAGTATCCTGAACCCAGAGTCGCTGTTCCTGGGTCACACAGAGTGTCCTGACTGCGAGAACGCTAGGCCAAGTTCACAGAAATTGTCCTGACCGCGGGGTCACTATCGTTGGGTCACAAAGTGTGTCCTGAACCGGAATCACTTTCTCTGGGTCACAGAAAGTGGCCTGCCCCCGCGGTCACTCTCCCCAGGTCACAGAGCGTCTCCTAACTCTGGGGTCACTGTCAAAGTGTCACAGAGAGAGTCCTGACACCGGGGTCACTGTCCCTGTGTCTGAGAGTGTGTCATGTCCCCGTGGCCAGAGTCCCTTGGCTCACAGAGATTGTCCTTACACCAAAGTCATTGTCCACGGATCACAGAGAATGTCCTTGCACAGGGGTCACTGTCCCTGGGTCACAGAGTTTGTCCGGACCCAGTGGTCATTGTTCCTGGGTCCGAGTGTTCTGACCAGGAGGTCACTATCCTTAGGTCACAGTTTCCTGACCACAGGGTAACTGTCCCATGGGCCACAGAGAGTGCCGTGATACCAGGCTCGCTGGCCCAGGGTCACAGAGAATGACCTCACAGCAGGGTCGCCGTCCGTGGCTCACAGAGAGTACCTTGAACCTGGAGTCGCTGTTCCTGGGTCACACAGAGTGTCCTGACCATGGGAACGCTAACCCAAGGTCACAGAAAGTGTCCTGACCCAGGTCACTGCCCCCAAGGTGGCTATCACTGGGTCAGAGAGAGAGTCCTGACCACAGGCTTGCTGTCCCCGCTTCACAGATTGTTTCATGACACCGGGCTTAGTTCCTCCATGTCACAGAGAGTCTCCTAACTCTGGGGACACGTTCAAAGTGTCACAGAGAGTGTCCTGACACCGGGGTCACTGTCCCCGTGTCTGAGAGTGTGTCATGTCCCCGGGGCCACAGTCCCTGGGTCACTGAGATTGCCCTTACACCGAAGTCATTGTCCACTGATCACAGAGAATGTCCTTGCACAGGGGTCACTGTCCCTCTTTCACAGAGTGTGTCCGGACCCAGTGGTCATTGTTCCTGTGTCAGAGTGTTCTGACCAGGAGGTCAGTGTCCTTAAGTCACAGTTTCCTGACCACAGAGTAACTGTCCCTTGGTCACAGAGAGTGCCGTGTTACCAGGCTCGCTGGCCCAGTGTCACAGAGAATGTCCTTACAGCAGGGTCGCCGTCCCTGGCCCACAGAGAGTGCCTTGAACCTGGAGTTGCTGTTCCTGGGTCACACAGAGTGTCCTGACAATGGGAACGCTATCCCAAGGTCACAGAAATTGTCCTGACCAGGGTCACTGCCCCCAAGGTGGCTATCCCTGGGTCAGAGAGAGAGTACTGACCACAGGCTTGCTGTCTCTGGGTCACAGATTGTTTCATGTCCCCGGGCTTAGTCTCTCCATGTCACAGAGAGTCTCCTAAGACTGGGGACACTGTCGAAGTGTCACGGAGAGTGTCATGTCCCTTGGGCCACTGTCCTCGGGTCACAGAGAGTGTCCTGACCGCGGGGTTACTATCCCTGGGTCACAGAGATTGTCCTTACACTGAAGTCAATGTGCCCAGATCACAGAGTATGTCCTTGCAAAAGGGTCACTGTCCCTGGGTCACAGAGAGTGTCCGGACCCAATGGTCATTGTCCCTTGGTCACAGTTTTCTGACCAGGATATCACTGTCCTTGGGTCACAGTGTACTGTTACCAGGGTAATTGTCCCTGGGTCACAGAGGGTATCTGGACCCCATGGTAATTTTTCCTGTGTTACAGTGTTCTTACCAATGGTCGCTGTCCTTGGGTTACAGTGTCCTGACCCCATGGTCGATGTCCCTGGGTGACAGAGAATGTCCTGACCCCTGATTCATTGATCATGGGTCACAGAGAGTATCCTGACACCAGGGTGACTCTCCCTGGGTCACAGAGAGTGCCGTGACTAAGGGCTCGCTGTCCCAGGTACACAGCGAGTGTCCTTACACAGGGGTCACTGTCCCTGGGACACAGAGGATGTCTGAATCCCGTTGTCATTGTCCCTGGGTCTCAGTGTTCTGACCACGGGTCACTGTCCTTGGGTCACAGTGTCCTGACCACAGTGTAACTGTCCCTACATAACAGAGAGTGTCCTGACACTTGGTTCATTGATCCTGGGTCACAGGGAGTGTTCTGACACCAGGGTGACTCTCACTGGGTCACAGAGAGTGCCGTGACCCCGGGCCCACTGTCCCTGGGTCACAGAGAATGTTCTGAACCTGGGGTCACTGCCTCAGGGTCACAGAAAGTGTCCTGACACCGGGGTCACTGTCCCCGTGTCAGAGAGTGTGTCATGTCCCCGTGGCCACAGTCCCTGGGTCACAGAGAATGTCCTTACACCGGGGTCACTGTCCCTGGGTCACAGAGAGTGTCCGGACCCCACGTTCATTGTCCCTGGGTCACAGTGTCTTGACCCTGGGGTCACTGTACCTGGGTCACAGTGATTGCCATGACCCCAGGGTCACTGTCCCAGGGTCACAGAGAGTTTCCTGACCCCAGAGTCGCTATCCCTGGGTCAGATAGAGAGTCCTGACTTCAGAGTCGCCGTTCCTGGTTCACACAGAGTATCCTGACTGCGTGAACGCTATCCCAAGGTCACATAAAGTGTCCTGTCCCCGAGGTCACTGTCGCTGGGTCACAAAGTGTGTCCTGACCCAGGAGTCACTTTCCCTTTTCACAGAGAGTGTCCTGATCCCAGAGTCGCTGTCCCCTGGTCACAGATAGTGTCCTGACCCTGGGGTTACTCTCCCCATTTCACAGAGTGCCCTGACTCCAGGATTGCCCTCCCAAGGTCGCAGAGAGTGTCCTGTCCCCTGGTCACAGAATCTGTCCTTTCCCCGGGATGAATTTCCTGGGTCACAGAGTTCATCCTGGCCCCAGGATCACTATCCCTGGCTCACAGAGAGTGTCCTGTCCCCAGGGTCACTGTGAATGGGTCACAGAGATTGTCCTGACCTGTGTCACGGTCCCCAAGGTTGCTATCCCTGGGTCAGAGAGAGAGCGCTGACCCTGGGTCACAGAGTGTGTCCTGACCCCAGGGTTATTCTCCCGAGGTCACAGAGAGTCTCCTAACTCTGGGGTCACTGTCCCAGGGTCACTGAATGTGTCCTGACACCGGGGTCACTGTCCCCATGTCAGGGAGATTCTCATATCCACGGGTCACTCTCCCTGGGTCACAGAGAGTGCCGTAACCCTAGGCTCACTGGCCCAGGGTCACAGAGAATGTCCTTACACCGGGGTTACTGTCCCTGGCTCACAGAGTGTGTCCAGACCCCACGGTCATTGTCGCTGGGTCACAATGTCCTGTCCCGGGGGACAATGTATATAGCTTCCAGAGCGTGTCCTGACTCCAGGGTGTCTGTCCCTAGGTCACAGAGAGCGCCATGACCCCGGGCTCGCTGTCCCAGGTTCGCAGAGAGCGTCCTGACACCAGGGTCACTGTCCCAGGGTCGCAGAGATTGTCCTGAACCCGGAGTCGCTGTCCCTGGGTCACAGAATGTGTCCTGACCCTGAAATCACTGTTCCAGGGTCAAAGAGTATGTCCTGTCCCCGGGGTGACTTTCCCTGTGTCACAGAGAGTGCCATGACACTGTGCCCGCTGACTCTGGGTCACAGAGAATGTTCTGAACCTGGGGTCACTGCCTCAGGGTCACAGGAAGTGTCTTGACACCGGGGTCACTGACCCCGTGTTAGAGAGAGTGTCATTTCCCGGGGTCCACAGTCTCTGTGTCAGAGAATGTCCTTACACTGGGGTCACAGTCCCTGGGTCACAGAGAGTGTCCGGGCCCCGCAGTCATTGTCCCTGGGTCACAGTGTCTTGACCCTGGGGTCACTGCCTCTGAGATCACAGAGAGTATCCTGACCCCAGGGTGACTGTCCCAGGGTCACAGAGACTGCCATGACCCTGGGCTCGCTGTCCCAGAGTCACAAAGAGTGTCTTGACCCCGTGGTCACTGTCCCAGGGTCATAGAGAGTGTCTTGACCCCAGGGTCGCTATCCCTGGATCAGATAGAGAGTCCTGACCCCAGGGCCGATGTCCCTGGGACACAGAGAGTATCCTGAACCCAGAGTCGCTGTTCCTGGGTCACACAGTGTGTCCTGACCGCGAGAACACTAGGCCAAGTTCACAGAAATTGTCCTGACCCCGGGGTCACTATCGTTGGGTCACAAAGTGTGTCCTGACACCGGAATCACTTTCTCTGGGTCACAGAAAGTGGCCTGCCCGCGGGGTCACTCTCCCCAGGTCACAGAGCATCTCCTAACTCTGGGGTCATTGTCAAAGTGTCACAGAGAGTATCCTGACACCGGGGTCACTGTCCCTGTGTCTGAGAGTGTGTCATGTCCCCGTGGCCAGAGTCCCTTGGGTCACAGAGATTGTGCTTACACCAAAGTCATTGTCCACGGATCACAGAGAATGTCCTTGCACAGGGGTCACTGTCCCTGTGTCACAGAGATTGTCCGGAACCAGTGGTCATTGTTCCTGGGTCCGAGTGTTCTGACCAGGAGGTCAGTGTCCTTAGGTCACAGTTTCCTGACCACAGGGTAACTGTCCCATGGGCCACAGAGAGTGCTGTGATACCGGGCTCGCTGGCCCAGGGTCACAGAGAATGACCTCACAGCAGGGTCGCCGTCCCTGGCTCACAGAGAGTGCCTTGAACCTGGAGTCGCTGTTCCTGGGTCACACAGAGTGTCCTGACCATGGGAACCCTATCCCAAGGTCACAGAAAGTGTCCTGACCCGGGTCACTGCCCCCAAGGTGGCTATCACTGGGTCAGAGAGAGAGTCCTGACCACAGGCTTGCTGTCCCCGCTTTACAATTGTTTCATGACACTGGGCTTAGTCCCTCCATGTCACAGAGAGTCTCCTAACTCTGGGGTCACGGTCAAAGTGTCACAGAGAGTGTCCTGACACCGGGGTCACTGTCCCCGTGTCTGAGAGTGTTTCATGTCCCCGGGGCCACAGTCCCTGGGTCACTGAGATTGTCCTTACACCCAAGTCATTGTCCACGGATCACAGAGAATGTCCTTGCACAGGGGTCACTGTCCCTGGGTCACAGAGTGTGTCCGGACCCAGTGGTCATTGTTCCTGGGTCAGAGTGTTCTGACCAAGAGGTCATTGTCCTTAGGTCACAGTTTCCTGACAGCAGGGTAACTGTCCCTGGGTCACAGAGAGTGCCGTGATACTGGGCTCGCTGGCCCAGTGTCACAGAGAATGTCCTTACAGCAGGGTCGCCGTCCCTGGCTCACAGAGAGTGCCTTGAACCTGGAGTTGCTGTTCCTGGGTCACACAGAGTGTCCTGACAATGGCAACGCTATCCCAAGGTCACAGAAATTGTCCTGACCAGGGTCACTGCCCCCAAGGTGGCTATCCCTTGGGTCAGAGAGAGAGTACTGACCACAGGCTTGCTGTCCCTGCGTCACAGATTGTTTCATGTCCCCGGGCTTAGTCTCTCCATGTCACAGAGAGTCTCCTAAGACTGGGGACACTGTCGAAGTGTCACGGAGAGTGTCATGTCCCTTGGGCCACTGTCCTTGGGTCACAGAGAGTGTCCTGACCGCGGAGTCACTGTCCCTGGGTCACAGAGATTGTCCTTACACTGAAGTCAATGTGCCCAGATCACAGAGTGTGTCCTTGCAAAAGGGTCACTGTCCCTGGGTCACAGAGAGTGTCCGGACCCAATGGTCATTGTCCCTGGGTCACAGTGTTCTGACCAGGATTTCACTGTCCTTGGGTCACAGTGTACTGTCACCAGGGTAATTGTCCCTGGGTCACAGAGGGTATCTGGACCCCATGGTAATTTTCCCTGTGTCACAGTGTTCTGACCACTGGTCACTGTCCTTGGGTCTCAGTTTCCTGACAACAGGGTCGATGTCCCTGGGTGACAGAGAATGTCCTGACCCCTGATTCATTGATCATGGGTCACAGAGAGTATCCTGACCCCGGGGTGACTCTCCCTGCATCACAGAGAGTGCCGTGACTAAGGGCTCGCTGTCCCAGGTACACAGCGAGTGTCCTTACACAGGGGTCACTGTCCCTGGGACACAGAGGATGTCTGAATCCCGTGGTCATTGTCCCTGGTGTTCTGACCACGGGTCACTGTCCTTGGGTCACAGTGTCCTGACCACAGGTTAACTGTCCCTACATAACAGAGAGTGTCCTGACGCTTGGTTCATTGATCCTGGGTCACAGAGAGTGTTCTGACACTAGGGTGACTCTCACTGGGTCACAGAGAGTGCCGTGACCCCGGGCCCACTGTCCGTGGGTCACAGAGAATGTTCTGAACCTGGGGTCACTGCCTCAGGGTCACAGAAAGTGTCCTGACACTGGGGTCACTGTCCCCGTGGCAGAGAGTGTGTCATGTCCCCGGGGCCACAGTCCCTGGGTCACAGAGAATGTCCTTACAACGGGGTCACTGTCCCTGGGTCACAGAGAGTGTCCAGACCCCACGTTCATTGTCCCTGGGTCACAGTGTCTTGACCCTGGGGTCACTGTACCTGGGTCACAGTGATTGCCATGACCCCAGGGTCACTGTCCCAGGGTCACAGAGAGTTTCCTGACCCCAGAGTCTCTATCCCTGGGTCAGATAGCGCGTTCTGAATTCAGGGTCGCCTTTCCTGGTTCACACAAGTGTCCTGACTGCGTGAACGCTATCCCAAGGTCACAGAAAATGTCCTGTCCCCGAGGTCACTGTCGCTGGGTCACAAAGTGTGTCCTGACCCAGGAGTCACTTTCCCTGGGTCACCGAGAGTGTCCTGACCCTAGGGTTACTCTCCCCATTTCACAGAGTGCCCTGACTCCAGGATTGCTCTCCCGAGGTCAGAGAGAGTGTCCTGTCCCCGGGTCACAGAATCTGTTCTTTCCCTGGGATGAATTTCCTGGGTCAAAGAGTTCATCCTGGCCCCAGGATCACTATCCCTGGCTCACAGAGAGTGTCCTGTCCTCGGGGTCACTGTGAATGGGTCACAGAGAGTGTCCTGACTTGGGTCACGGCCCCCAGTGTTGCTATCCCTGGGTCAGAGAGAGAGTGCTGACCCTGGGTCACAGAGTGTGTCCTGACCCCAGGGTTATTCTCCCGAGGTCACAGAGAGTCCCCTAACTCTGGGGTCACTGTCCCAGGGTCAATGAATGTGTACTTACACCGGGGTCACTGTCCCTGGCTCACAGAGAGTGTCCAGACCCCACGGTCATTGTCCCTGGGTCACAATGTCCTGTCCCGGGGGCCAATGTCTCTAGGTCATAGAGCGTGTCCTGACTCCAGGGTGACGGCCTAGGTCACAGAGAGCGCCATGACTTCGGGCTCGCTGTCCCAGGTTCGCAGAGAGCGTCCTGACACCGGGGTCACTGTCCCAGGGTCACAGAGAATGTCCTGAACCCAGAGTCGCTGTCCCTGGGTCACAGAATGTGTCCTGATCCCGAAATCACTGTTCTTGGGTCAGAGAGTGGGTCCTGTCCCCGGGGTGACTTTCCCTGTGTCACAAAGAGTGCCATTACACTGGGCCCACTGACTCTGGGTCACAGAGAATGTTCTGAACCTGGGGTCACTGCCTCAGGGTCACAGGAAGTGTCCTGACACCGGGGTCGCTGACCCCGTGTTAGAGAGCTTGTCATTTCCCTGGAGCCACAGTCCCAGTGTCAGAGAATGTCCTTACACTGGGGTCACAGTCCCTGGGTCATAGAGAGTGTCCGGGCCCCGCAGTCATTGTCCCTGGGTCACAGTGTCTTGACCCTGGGGTCACTGCCTCTGAGATCACAGAGAGTATCCTGACCCCAGGGTGACTGTCCCAGGGTCACAGAGACTGCCATGACCCCGGGCTCGCTGTCCCAGAGTCACAAAGAGTGTCTTGACCCCGTGGTCACTGTCCCAGGGTCATAAAGAGTGTCTTGAGCCCCGGGTCGCTATCCCTGGATCAGATAGATAGTCCTGACACAGAGAGTATCCTGAACCCAGAGTCGCTGTTCCTGGGTCACACAGAGAGTTCTGACCGCGAGAACGCTAGGCCAAGGTCACAGAAATTGTCCTGACCCCGGGGTCACTATCGTTGGGTCACAAAGTGTGTCCTGACTCCAGAATCACTTTCTCTGGGTCACAGAAAGTGGCCTGACCCTGAGTTCACTCTCCCCAGGTCACAGAGGGTCTCCTAACTCTGGGGTCACTGTCAAAGTGTCACAGAGAGTGTCCTGACACCGGGGTCACTGTCCCCGTGTCTGAGAGTGTGTCATGTCCCCGGGACCACAGTCTCCGGGTCACAGAGATTGTCCTTACACCAAGGTCATTGTCCACTGATCTCAGAGAATGTCCTTGCACAGGGGTCACTGTCCCTGGGTCATAGAGTGTGTCCAGACCCAGTGGTCATTGTTCCTGTGTCAGAGTGTTCTGACCAGGAGGTCACTGTCCTTAGGTCACAGTTTCCTGACCACAGGGTAATTGTCCCATGGGTCACAGAAATTGCCTTGATACCACGCTCGCTGGCCCAAGGTCACAGAGAATGACCTCACAGCAGGTTCGCCGTCCCTGGCTCACAGAGAGTGCCTTGAAACTGGAGTCGCTGTTCCTGGGTCACACAGAGTGTCCTGACCATGGGAACGCTATCCCAAGGTCACAGAAACTGTCCTGACCTGGGTCACTGCCCCCAAGGTGGCTATCCCTGGGTCAGAGAGAGAGTCCTGACCACAGTCTTGCTGTCCCCGGGTCACAGATTGTTTCATGACCCCGGGCTTAGTTCCTCCATGTCACAGAGAGTCTCCTAACTCTGGGGTCACTGTCAAAGTGTCACAGAGAGTGTCCTGACACCGGGGTCACTGTCCCCGTGTCTGAGAGTGTGTCATGCCCCAGGGCCACAGTGCCTGGGTCACAGTGATTGTCCTTACACCAAAGTCATTGTCCACGGATCACAGAAAATGTCCTTGCACAGGGGTCACTGTCCCTGGGTCACAGAGTGTGTCCGGACCCAGTGGTCATTGTTCCTGGGTCAGAGTGTTCTGACCAGGAGGTCACTGTCCTTAGGTCACAGTTTCCTGACCACAGGGTACCTGTCCCTGGGTCACAGAGAGTGCCGTGATACCGGGCTCGCTGGCCCAGTGTCACAGAGAATGTCCTTACAGCAGGGTCGCCGTCCCTGGCTCACAGAGAGTGCCTTTAAACTGGAGTCGCTGTTCCTGGGTCACACAGAGTGTCCTGACAATTGGAACGCTATCCCAAGTTCACAGAAAGTGTCCTGACCCGGGTCACTGCCCCCAAGGTGGCTATCCCTGGGTCAGAGAGAGAGTATTGACCACAGGCTTGCTGTCCCCGGGTCACAGATTGTTTCAAGTTCCCGGGCTTAGTCTCTCCATGTCACAGAGAGTCTCCTAACACTGGGGACACTTTCGAAGTGTCACAGAGAGTGTCATGTCCCTTGGGCCACTGTCCCTGGGTCACAGAGAGTGTCCTGACTGCGGGTTCACTGTCATTGGGTCACAGAGATTGTCCTTACACTGATGTCAATGTGCCCAGATTACAGAATGTGTCCTTGCAAAAGGGTCACTGTCCCTGGGTCACAGAGAGTGTCCGGACCCAATGGTCATTGTCCCTGGGTCACAGTGTTCTGACCAGGATGTCACTGTCCTTGGGTCACAGTGTACTGTCACCAGGGTAATTGTCCCTGGGTCACAGAGGGTATCTGGACCCCATGGTAATTTTTCCTGTGTTACAGTGTTCTGACCAATGGTCACTGTCCTTGGGTCACAGTGTCCTGACCCCATGGTCGATGTCCCTGGGTGACAGAGAATGTCCTGACCCCTGATTCATTGATCATGGGTCACAGAGAGTATCCTGACACCAGGGTGACTCTCCCTGGGTCACAGAGAGTGCCGTGACTAAGGGCTCGCTGTCCCAGGTACACAGCGAGTGTCCTTACACAGGGGTCACTGTCCCTGGGACACAGAGGATGTCTGAATCCCGTTGTCATTGTCCCTGGGTCTCAGTGTTCTGACCACGGGTCACTGTCCTTGGGTCACAGTGTCCTGGCCACAGTGTAACTGTCCCTACATAACAGAGAGTGTCCTGACACTTCGTTCATTGATCCTGGGTCACAGGGAGTGTTCTGACACCAGGGTGACTCTCACTGGGTCACAGAGAGTGCCGTGACCCCGGGCCCATTGTCCCTGGGTCACAGAGAATGTTCTGAACCTGGGGTCACTGCCTCAGGGTCACAGAAAGTGTCCTGACACCGGGGTCACTGTTCCCGTGTCAGAGAGTGTGTCATGGCCCCAGGGCCACAGTCCCTGGGTCACAGAGAATGTCCTTACACCGGGGTCACTGTCCCTGGGTCACAGAGAGTGTCCGGACCCCACGTTCATTGTCCCTGGGTCACAGTGTCTTGACCCTGGGGTCACTGTACCTGGGTCACAGTGATTGCCATGACCCCAGGGTCACTGTCCCAGGGTCACAGAGAGTTTCCTGACCCCAGAGTCGCTATCCCTGGGTCAGATAGAGAGTCCTGACTTCAGAGTCGCCGTTCCTGGTTCACACAGAGTATCCTGACTGCGTGAACGCTATCCCAAGGTCACATAAAGTGTCCTGTCCCCGAGGTCACTGTCGCTGGGTCACAAAGTGTGTCCTGACCCAGGAGTCACTTTCCCTTTTCACAGAGAGTGTCCTGATCCCAGAGTCGCTGTCCCCTGGTCACAGATAGTGTCCTGACCCTGGGGTTACTCTCCCCATTTCACAGAGTGCCCTGACTCCAGGATTGCTCTCCCAAGGTCGCAGAGAGTGTCCTGTCCCCTGGTCACAGAATCTGTCCTTTCCCCGGGATGAATTTCCTGGGTCACAGAGTTCATCCTGGCCCCAGGATCACTATCCCTGGCTCACAGAGAGTGTCCTGTCCCCAGGGTCACTGTGAATGGGTCACAGAGATTGTCCTGACCTGTGTCACGGTCCCCAAGGTTGCTATCCCTGGGTCAGAGAGAGAGCGCTGACCCTGGGTCACAGAGTGTGTCCTGACCCCAGGGTTATTCTCCCGAGGTCACAGAGAGTCTCCTAACTCTGGGGTCACTGTCCCAGGGTCACTGAATGTGTCCTGACACCGGGGTCACTGTTCCCATGTCAGGGAGATTCTCATATCCACGGGTCACTCTCCCTGGGTCACAGAGAGTGCCGTAACCCTAGGCTCACTGGCCCAGGGTCACAGAGAATGTCCTTACACCGGGGTCACTGTCCCTGGCTCACAGAGTGTGTCCAGACCCCACGGTCATTGTCGCTGGGTCACAATGTCCTGTCCCGGGGGACAATGTATATAGCTTCCAGAGCGTGTCCTGACTCCAGGGTGTCTGTCCCTAGGTCACAGAGAGCGCCATGACCCCGGGCTCGCTGTCCCAGGTTCGCAGAGAGCGTCCTGACACCAGGGTCACTGTCCCAGGGTCGCAGAGATTGTCCTGAACCCGGAGTCGCTGTCCCTGGGTCACAGAATGTGTCCTGACCCTGAAATCACTGTTCCAGGGTCAAAGAGTATGTCCTGTCCCCGGGGTGACTTTCCCTGTGTCACAGAGAGTGCCATGACACTGTGCCCGCTGACTCTGGGTCACAGAGAATGTTCTGAACCTGGGGTCACTGCCTCAGGGTCACAGGAAGTGTCTTGACACCGGGGTCACTGACCCCGTGTTAGAGAGAGTGTCATTTCCCGGGGTCCACAGTCTCTGTGTCAGAGAATGTCCTTACACTGGGGTCACAGTCCCTGGGTCACAGAGAGTGTCCGGGCCCCGCAGTCATTTTCCCTGGGTCACAGTGTCTTGACCCTGGGGTCACTGCCTCTGAGATCACAGAGAGTATCCTGACCCCAGGGTGACTGTCCCAGGGTCACGGAGACTGCCATGACCCTGGGCTCGCTGTCCCAGAGTCACAAAGAGTGTCTTGACCCCGTGGTCACTGTCCCAGGGTCATAGAGAGTGTCTTGACCCCAGGGTCGCTATCCCTGGATCAGATAGAGAGTCCTGACCCCAGGGCCGATGTCCCTGGGACACAGAGAGTATCCTGAACCCAGAGTCGCTGTTCCTGGGTCACACAGTGTGTCCTGACCGCGAGAACACTAGGCCAAGTTCACAGAAATTGTCCTGACCCCGGGGTCACTATCGTTGGGTCACAAAGTGTGTCCTGACACCGGAATCACTTTCTCTGGGTCACAGAAAGTGGCCTGCCCGCGGGGTCACTCTCCCCAGGTCACAGAGCATCTCCTAACTCTGGGGTCACTGTCAAAGTGTCACAGAGAGTATCCTGACACCTGGGTCACTGTCCCTGTGTCTGTGAGTGTGTCATGTCCCCGTGGCCAGAGTCCCTTGGGTCACAGAGATTGTGCTTACACCAATGTCATTGTCCACGGATCACAGAGAATGTCCTTGCACAGGGGTCACTGTCCCTGTGTCACAGAGATTGTCCGGAACCAGTGGTCATTGTTCCTGGGTCCGAGTGTTCTGACCAGGAGGTCAGTGTCCTTAGGTCACAGTTTCCTGACCACAGGGTAACTGTCCCATGGGCCACAGAGAGTGCTGTGATACCGGGCTCGCTGGCCCAGGGTCACAGAGAATGACCTCACAGCAGGGTCGCCGTCCCTGGCTCACAGAGAGTGCCTTGAACCTGGAGTCGCTGTTCCTGGGTCACACAGAGTGTCCTGACCATGGGAACCCTATCCCAAGGTCACAGAAAGTGTCCTGACCCGGGTCACTGCCCCCAAGGTGGCTATCACTGGGTCAGAGAGAGAGTCCTGACCACTGGCTTGCTGTCCCCGCTTTACAATTGTTTCATGACACCGGGCTTAGTCCCTCCATGTCACAGAGAGTCTCCTAACTCTGGGGTCACGGTCAAAGTGTCACAGAGAGTGTCCTGACACCGGGGTCACTGTCCCCGTGTCTGAGAGTGTGTCATGTCCCCGGGGCCACAGTCCCTGGGTCACTGAGATTGTCCTTACACCCAAGTCATTGTCCACGGATCACAGAGAATGTCCTTGCACAGGGGTCACTGTCCCTGGGTCACAGAGTGTGTCCGGACCCAGTGGTCATTGTTCCTGTGTCAGTGTGTTCTGACCAGGAGGTCATTGTCCTTAGGTCACAGTTTCCTGACAGCAGGGTAACTGTCCCTGGGTCACAGAGAGTGCCGTGATACCGGGCTCGCTGGCCCAGTGTCACAGAGAATGTCCTTACAGCAGGGTCGCCGTCCCTGGGTCACAGGGAGTGCCTTGAACCTGGAGTTGCTGTTCCTGGGTCACACAGAGTGTCCTGACAATGGCAACGCTATCCCAAGGTCACAGAAATTGTCCTGACCAGGGTCACTGCCCCCAAGGTGGCTATCCCTTGGGTCAGAGAGAGAGTACTGACCACAGGCTTGCTGTCCCTGGGTCACAGATTGTTTCATGTCCCCGGGTTTAGTCTCTCCATGTCACAGAGAGTCTCCTAAGACTGGGGACACTGTCGAAGTGTCACGGAGAGTGTCATGTCCCTTGGGCCACTGTCCTTGGGTCACAGAGAGTGTCCTGACCGCGGGGTCACTGTCCCTGGGTCACAGAGATTGTCCTTACACTGAAGTCAATGTGCCCAGATCACAGAGTGTTTCCTTGCAAAAGGGTCACTGTCCCTGGGTCACAGAGAGTGTCCGGACCCAATGGTCATTGTCCCTGGGTCACCGTGTTCTGACCAGGATTTCACTGTCCTTGGGTCACAGTGTACTGTCACCAGGGTAATTGTCCCTGGGTCACAGAGGGTATCTGGACCCCATGGTAATTTTCCCTGTGTCACAGTGTTCTGACCACTGGTCACTGTCCTTGGGTCTCAGTTTCCTGACAACAGGGTCGATGTCCCTGGGTGACAGAGAATGTCCTGACCCCTGATTCATTGATCATGGGTCACAGAGAGTATCCTGACCCCGGGGTGACTCTCCCTGCATCACAGAGAGTGCCATGATTAAGGGCTCGCTGTCCCAGGTACACAGCGAGTGTCCTTACACAGGGGTCACTGTCCTTGGGACACAGAGGATGTCTGAATCCCGTGGTCATTGTCCCTGGTGTTCTGACCACGGGTCACTGTCCTTGGGTCACAGTGTCCTGACCACAGTGTAACTGTCCCTACATAACAGAGAGTGTCCTGACGCTTGGTTCATTGATCCTGGGTCACAGAGAGTGTTCTGACACCAGGGTGACTCTCACTGGGTCACAGAGAGTGCCGTGACCCCGGGCCCACTGTCCGTGGGTCACAGAGAATGTTCTGGACCTGGGGTCACTGCCTCAGGGTCACAGAAAGTGTCCTGACTCCGGGGTCACTGTCCCCGTGTCAGAGAGTGTGTCATGTCCCCTTGGCCACAGTCCCTGGGTCACAGAGAATGTCCTTACACGGGTCACTGTCCCTGGGTCACAGAGAGTGTCCGGACCCCACGTTCATTGTCCCTGGGTCACAGAGTCTTGACCCTGGGATCACTGTACCTGGGTCACAGTGATTGCCTTGACCCCAGGGTCACTGTCCCAGGGTCACAGAGAGTTTCCTGACCCCAGAGTCTCTATCCCTGGGTCAGATAGCGAGTTCTGAATTCAGTGTCGCCGTTCCTGGTCACAGGGTCATAGAGAGTGTCTTGACCCCAGGGTCGCTATCCCTGGATCAGATAGAGAGTCCTGACCCCAGGGCCGATGTCCCTGGGACACAGAGAGTATCCTGAACCCAGAGTCGCTTTTCCTGGGTCACACAGAATGTCCTGACTGCGAGAACGCTAGGCCAAGTTCACAGAAATTGTCCTGACCCCGGGGTCACTATCGTTGGGTCACAAAGTGTGTCCTGACCCCGGAATCACTTTCTCTGGGTCACAGAAAGTGTCCTGACTCGGGTCACTGCCCCCAAGGTGGCTACCCTGGGTCAGAGAGAGAGTCCTTACCAGAGCCTTGCCGTCCCCTGGTCACAGATTGTTTAATGACCCCGGGCTTAGTCCCTCCATGTCACAGAGAGTCTCCGAACTCTGGGGTCATGGTCAAAGTGTCACAGAGAGTATCCTGACACCGCGGACACTGTCCCCGTGTCTGAGAGTGTGTCATTTCCCCGGGGCCACAGTCCCTGGGTCACAGAAATTGTCCTTACACCAAAGTCATTGTCCACGGATCACAGAGAATGTCCTTGCACAGGGGTCACTGTCCCTGGGTCACAGAGTGTGTCCGGACCCAGTGGTCATTGTTCCTCGGTCAGAGTGTTCTGACCAGGAGGTCACTGTCCTTAGGTCACAGCTTCCTGTCAGCAGGGTAACTGTCCCTTGGTCACAGAGAGTGCTGTGATACCGGGCTCGCTGGCCCAGGGTCACAAAGAATGTCCTTCCAGCAGCGTCGCCGTCCCTGGCTCACAGATAGTGCCTTGAACCTGAAGTTGCTGTTCCTGGGTTACACAGAGTGTCCTGACAATGGGAACGCTATCCCAAGGTCACAGAAAGTGTCCTGACCCGGGTCACTGCCCCCAAGGTGGCTATCCCTGGGTCAGAGAGAGAGTACTGACCACAGGCTTGGTGTCCCCGGGTCACAGATTGTTTCATGTCCCTGGGCTTAGTCTCTCCATGTCACAGAGTGTCTCCTAACGCTGGGGACACTGTCGAAGTGTCACAGAGAGTTTCATGTCCCTTGGGCCACTGTCCCTGGGTCACAGAGAGTGTCCTGACCGAGGGGTTACTGTCCCTGGGTCACAGAGATTGTCCTTACACTGAAGTCAATGTGCCTAGATCACAGATTTTGTCCTTGCAAAAGGGTCACTGTCCTTGGGTCACAGAGAGTGTCCGGACCCAATGGTCATTGTCCCTGGGTCACAGTTTTCTGACCAGGATGTCACTGTCCTTGGGTCACAGTGTACTGTCACCAGGGTAATTGTCCCTGGGTCACAGAGGGTATCTGGACCCCATGGTAATTTTCCCAGTGTCACAGTGTTCTGACCACTGGTCACAGTCCATTGGGTCACAGTGTGCTGACCCCATGGTCGATGTCCCTGGGTGACAGAGAATGTTCTGACCCCTGATTCATTGATCATGGGTCACAGAGAGTATCCTGACTCCGGGGTGACTCTCCCTGGGTCACAGAAAGTGCCGTGACTAAGGGCTCGCTGTCCCAGGGACACAGCAAGTGTCCTTAAACAGGGGTCACTGTCCCTGGGACACAGAGGATGTCTGAATCCCGTGGTCATTGTCCCTGGGTCTCAGTGTTCTGACCACGGGTCACTGTCCTTGGGTCACAGTGTCCTGACCACAGGGTAACTGTCCCTACATAACAGAGAGTGTCCTGACGCTTGGTTCATTGATCCTGGGTCACAGAGAGTGTTCTGACACCAGGGTGACTCTCACTGGGTCACAGAGAGTGCCGTAACCCCGGGCCCACTGTCCCTGGGTCACAGAGAATGTTCTGAACCTGGGGTCACTGCCTCAGGGTCACAGAAAGTGTCCTGACACCGGGGTCACTGTCCCCGTGTCAGAGAGTGTGTCATGTTATCGTGGCCACAGTCCCTGGGTCACAGAGAATGTCCTTACTCCGGGGTCACTGTCCCTGGGTCACAGAGAGTGTCCAGACCCCACGTTCATTGTCCCTGGGTCACAGTGTCTTGACCCTGGGGTCACTGTACCTGGGTCACAGTGATTGCCATGACCCCAGGGTCACTGTCCCTGGGTCACATAGAGTTTCCTGACCCCAGAGTCACTATCCCTGGGTCAGATAGAGAGTCCTGACTTCATGGTCGCCTTTCCTGGTTCACACAGAGTGTCCTGACTGCGTGAACGCTATCCCAAGGTCACAGAAAGTGTCCTGTCCACGAGGTCACTGTCGCTGGGTCACAAAGTGTGTCCTGACCCAGGAGTCATTTCCCTGGGTCACAGAGCGTGTCCTGATCCCAGAGTCGCTATCCCCTGGTCACAGATAGTGTCCTGACCCTGGGGTTACTCTCCCCATTTCACAGAGTGCCCTGACTCCTGGATTGCTCTCTCGAGGTCACAGAGAGTGTCCTGTCCCCGGGTCACAGAATCTGTCCTTTCCCCGGAATGAATTTCCTGGGTCAAAGAGTGCATCCTGGCCCCAGGATCACTATCCCTGCCTCACAGAGAGTGTCCTGTCCCCGGGGTCAATGTGAATGGGTCACAGAGAGTGTCCTGACCTGGGTCACGGTCCCCAGGGTTCCTATCCCTGGGTCAGAGAGAGAGTGCTTACCCTGGGTCACAGGGTGTGTCCTGACTCTAGGGTTATTCTCCCGAGTTCACAGAGAATCTCCTAAATCTGGGGTCACTGTCCCAGGGTCACTGAATGTGCCTTTACACCGGGCTAACTGTCCCTGACTCACAGACAGTGTCCAGACCTCACGGTCATTGTCCCTGGGTCACAATATCCTGTCCCGGGGGCCAATGTCTCTAGGTCACAGAGCGTGTCCTGACTCCAGGGTGACAGCCTAGGTCACATAGAGCGCCATGACCCCGGGCTCACTGTCCCATGTTCGCAGAGAGCGTCCTGACACAGGGGTCACTGTCCCAGGGTCACAGAGAGTGTCCTGAACCCAGAGTCGCTGTCCCTGGGTCACAGAAAGTGTCCTGACCCCGAAATCACTGTTCCAGGGTCACAGAGTGTGTCCTGTCCGCGGGGTGACTTTCCCTGTGTCACAGAGAGTGCCATGACACTGGGCCCGCTGACTCTGGGTCACAGAGAATGTTCTGAACCTGGGGTCACTGCCTCAGGGTCACAGGAAGTGTCCTGACACCGGGGTCACTGACCCAGTGTTAGAGAGCGTGTCATTTCCCTGGTGCCACAGTCCCTCTGTCAGAGAATGTCCTTCCACTGGGGTCACAGTCCCTGGGTCACAGACAGTGTCCGGGCCCCGCAGTCATTGTCCCTGGGTCACAGTGTCTTGACCCTGGGGTCACTGCCTCTGAGATCACAAAGAGTATCCTGACCCCAGGGTGACTGTCCCAGGGTCACAGAGACTGCCATGACCCCGGGCTCGCTGTCCCAGAGTCACAAAGAGTGTCTTGACCCCGTGGTCACTGTCCCAGGGTCATAGAGAGTGTCTTGACCCCAAGGGTCGCTATCCTTGGATCAGATAGAGAGTCCTGACCCCAGGGCCGATGTCCCTGGGACATAGAGAGTATCCTGAACCCAGAGTCGCTGTTCCTGGGTCACACAGAGTGTCCTGACCGCGAGAACGCTAGGCCAAGTTCACAGAAATTGTCCGGACCCCGGGGTCACTATCATTGGGTCACAAAGTGTGTCCTGACCCCGGAATCACTTTTTCTGGGTCACAGAAAGTGGCCTGACCCCAGGGTTACTCTCCCCAGGTCACAGAGGGTCTCCTAACTCTGGGGTCACTGTCAAAGTGTCACAGAGAGTGTCCTGACACCGGGGTCACTGTCGCCATGTCTGAGAATGTGTCATGTCCCCGGGGCCACAGTCCCTGGGTCACAGAGATTGTCCTTACACCAAAGTCATTGTCCACGGATCACAGAGAATGTCCTTGCACAGGGTGTGTCCGGACCCAGTGGTCATTGTTCCTGTGTCAGAGTGCTCTGACCAGGAGGTCACTGTCCTTAGGTCACAGTTTCCTGACCGCAGGGTAACTGTCCCATGGGTCACAGAGAGTGCAGTGATACCGGGCTCGCTGGCCCAGTGTCACAGAGAATGACCTCACAGCAGGGTCGCCACCCCTGGCTCACAGAGATTGCTTTGAACCTGGAGTCGCTGTTCCTGGGTCACACAGAGTGTCCTGACCATGGGAACGCTATCCCAAAGTCACAGAAAGTGACCTGACCTGGGTCACTGCCCCCAAGGTGGCTATCCCTGGGTCAGAGAGAGAGTCCTGACCACAGGTTTGCTGTCCCCGGGTCACAGATTGTTTCATGACTCCGGGCTTCGTCCCTCCATGTCACAGAGACTCTCCGAACTCTGGGGTCACGGTCAAAGTGGCACAGAGAGTGTCCTGACACTGGGTCACTGTCCCCGTGTCTGGGAGTGTGTCATGTACCCGGGGCCACAGTCCCTGGGTCACAGAGATTGTCCTTACACCAAAGTCATTGTCCACAGATCACAGAGAATGTCCTTGCACAGGGGTCACTGTCCCTTGGTCACATAGTGTGTCCAGACCCAGTGGTCATTTTTCCTGGGTCAGAGTGTTCTGACCAGGAGGTCACTGTCCTTAGGTCACAGTTTCCTGACCACAGGGTCACTGTCCCTGGGTCACAGAGAGTGACATGATACCGGGCTCACTGGCCCAGGGTCACAGAGAATGTCCTTACAGCAGGGTCGCCGTCCCTGGCTCACAGAGAGTGCCTTGAACCAGGAGTTGCTGTTCCTGGTTCACAGAGAGTGCCTTGAAACTGGAGTCGCTGTTCCTGGGTCACACAGAGTGTCCTGACAATCAGAACGCTATCCCAAGGTCACAGAAAATGTCCTGACCCGAGTCACTGCCCCCAAGGTGGCTATCCCTGGGTCAGAGAGAGAGTACTGACCGCAGGCTTGCTGTCCCCGGGTCACAGATTGTTTCAAGTCCCCGGCCTTAGTCTCTCCATGTCACAGAGAGTCTCCTCACACTGGGGACACTTTGGAAGTGTCACAAAGAGTGTCATGTCCCTTGGGCCAATGTCCCTGGGTCACAGAGAGTGTCCTGACCGCGGGGTCACTGTCCCTGGGTCACAGAGATTGTCCGGACCCAATGGTCATTGTCCCTGGGTCACAGTGTTCTGACCAAGATGTCAATGTCCTTGGGTCACTGTGTACTGTCACCAGGGTAATTGTCCCTGGGTCACAGAGGGTATCTGGACCCCATGGTAATTTTCCCTGTGTCACAGTGTTCTGACCACTGGTCACTGTCCTTGGGTCACAGTTTCCTGACAACAGGGTCGATGTCCCTGGGTGACAGAGAATGTCCTGACCCCTGATTCATTGATCATGGGTCACAGAGAGTATCGTGACCCCGGGATGACTCTCCCTGGGTCACAGAGAGTGCCGTGACTAAGGGCTCGCAGTCCCAGGGACACAGCGAGTGTCCTTACACAGGGGTCAATGTCCCTGGGACACAGAGGATGTCTGAATCCCGTGGTCATTGTCCCTGGGTCTCAGTGTTCTGACCACGGGTCACTGTCCTTGGGCCACAGTGTCCTGACCACAGGGTAACTGTCCCTACATAACAGAGAGTGTCCTGACGCTTGGTTCATTGATCCTGGGTCACAGAGTGTTTTCTGAAACCAGGGTGATTCTCAGTGGGTCACAGAGAGTGCCGTGACGCCAGGCCCAATGTCCCTGGGTCACAGAGAATGTTCTGAACCTGGGGTCACTGCCTCAGCATCACAGAAAGTGTCCTGACACCGGGGTCACTGTCCCCGTGTCAGAGAGTGTGTCATATCCCCGGGGCCACAGTCCCAGGGTCACATAGAATGTCCTTACACTGGGGTCACTGACCCTGGGTCACAGAGAGTGTCCGGACCCCACGTTAATTGTCCCTGGGTCACAGTGTCTTGACCCTGGTGTCACTGTACCTGGGTCACAGTGATTGCCATGACCCCAGGGTCACTGTCCCAGGGTCACAGAGAGTTTCCTGACCCCAGAGTCGCTATCCCTGGGTCAGATAGAGGTTCCTGACTTCAGGGTCGCCGTTCCTGGTTCACACAGAGTGTCCTGACTGCGTGAACGCTATCCCAAGGTCACAGAGAGCGCCATGACCCTGGGCTCACTGTCCCAGGTTCGCAGAGAGCATCCTGACACCAGGGTTACTGTCCCAGGGTCACAGAGAGTGTCCTGAACCCAGAGTCGCTGTCCCCTGGTCACAGATAGTGTCCTGACCCTGGGGTTACTCTCCCCATTTCACAGAGTGCCCTGACTCAAGGATTGCTCTCCCGGGTCACAGAATCTGTCCTTTCCCCGGGATGAATTTCCTGGGTCACAGAGTACATCCTGCCCGCAGGATCACTATCCCTGGCTCACAGAGAGTGTCCTGTCCCCGCGGTCACTGTGAATGGGTCACAGAGAGTGTCCTGACCTGGGTCACGGCCCCCAGGGTTGCTATCAGAGAGAGAGTACTGACCCCGGGTCACAGAGTGTGTACTGACCCCAGGGTTATTCACCTGAGGTCTCAGAGAGTCTCCTAACTCTGGGGTCATTGTCCCAGGGAAACTGAATGTGCCCTTACACCGGGGTCACTGTCCCAGGGTCACAGAGAGTTTCCTGACCCCAGAGTCGCTATCCCTGGGTCAGATAGAGAGTCCTGACTTCAGGGTCGCCGTTCCTGGTTCACACAGAGTGTCCTGACTGCGTGAACGCTATCCCAAGGTCACAGAAAGTGTCCTGTCCCCGAGGTCACTGTCGCTGGATCTCAAAGTGTGTCCTGACCCAGGAGTCACTTTGCCTGGGTCACAGAGAGTGTCCTGATCCCAGAGTGGCTGTCCCCTGGTCACAGATAGTGTCCTGACCCTGGGGTTACTCTCCCCATTTCACAGAGTGCCCTGACACCAGGATTGCTCTCCCGAGGTCACAGAGTGTGTCCTGTCCCCGGGTCACAGAATCTGTCCTTTCCCCGGGATGAATTTCCTGGGTCACAGAGTTCATCGTGGCACCAGGATCACTATCCCTGGCTCACAGAGAGTGTCCTGTCCCCAGGGTCACTGTGAATGGTTCACAGAGAGTGTCCTGACCTGGATCAGGCCCCCAGGGTTGCTATCCCTGGGTCAGGGAGAGAGTGCTGACCCCGGGTCACAGAGTGTGTCCTGACCCCAGGGTTATTCTCCCAAGGTCACAGAGAGTCTCCTAACTCTGGGGTCACTGTCCCAGGGTCACTGAATGTGTCCTGACACCGGGGTCACTGTCCCCATGTCAGGGAGATTCTCAAGTCCACGGGTCACGCTCCCTGGGTCACAGAGTGTGCCGTAACCCTAGGCTCACTGGCCCAGGGTCACAGAGAATGTCCTTACCCAGGGGTCACTGGCCCTGTCTCACAGAGTGTGTCCAGACCCCACGGTCATTGTCCCTGGGTCACAATGTCCTGTCCCGGGATCCAATGTATCTAGGTCACAGAGCGTGTCCTGACTCCAGGGTGACTGTCCCTAGGTCACAGAGAGCGCCATGACCCCGGGCTCGCTGTCCCAGGTTATCAGAGAGCATCCTGACACCGGGGTCACTGTGCCAGGGTCGCAGAGAGTGTCCTGAACCTGGAGTCGCTGTCCCTGGATCACAGAAAGTGTCCTGACCCCGAAATCACTGTTCCAGGGTCACAGAGTGTGTCCTGTCCCCGGGGTGACTTTCCCTGTGTCACAGAGAGTGCCACGGCACTTGGCCCGCTGACTCAGGGTCACAGAGAATGTTCTGAACCAGGGGTCACTGCATTAGGGTCACAGGAAGTGTCCTGACACCGGGGTAACTGACCCCGTGTTAGAGAGCGTGTCATTTCCCCGGTGCCACAGTCCCTGTGTCAGAGAATGTCCTTACACTGGGGTCACAGACCATGGGTCACAGAGAGTGTCCGGGCCCCGCAGTCATTGTCCCTGGATCACAGTGTCTTGACCCTGGGGTCACTGCCTCTGAGATCACAGAGAGTATCCTGACCCCAGGGTGACTGTCCCAGGGTCACAGAGACTGCCATGACCCCGGGCTCGCTGTCCCAGAGTCACAAAGAGTGTCTTGACCCCATGGTCACTGTCCCAGGGTCATAGAGAGTGTCTTGACCCCAGGGTCGCTATCCCTGGATCAGATAGAGAGTCCTGACCCCGGGGCCGATGTCCCTGGGACACAGAGAGTATCCTGAACCCAGAGTCGCTGTTCCTGGGTCACAGAGAGTGTCCTGACCGTGAGAACGCTAGGCCAAGTTCACAGAAATTGTCCTGACCCCGGGGTCACTATCGTTGGATCACAAAGTGTGTCCTGACCCCGGAATCACTTTCTCTGGGTCACAGAAAGTGGCCTGACCCCGGGGTCACTCTCCCCAGGTTACAGAGCATCTCCTAACTCTGGGGACACTGTCAAAGTGTCGCAGAGAGTGTCCTGACACCGGGGTCACTGTCCCCGTGTCTGAGAGTGTTTCATGTCCCCGGGACCACAGTCCCTGGGTCACAGAGATTGTCCTTACACCAAAGACATTGTCCACGCATCACAGAGATTGTCCATGCACAGGGGTCACTGTCCCTGGGTCACAGAGTGTGTCCGGACCCAGTGGTCATTGTTCCTGGGTCAGAGTGTTCTGAGCAGGAGGTCAGTGTCCTTAGGTCACAGTTTCCTGACCACAGGGTAACTGTCCCATTGGTCACAGAGAGTGCCGTGATACCGGGCTCGCTGGCCCAGGGTCACAGAGAATGACCACTCAGCAGGGTCGCCATCCCTGGCTCCCAGAGAGTGCCTTGAAACTGGAGTCGCTGTTCTTGGGTCACACAGAGTGTCCTGACCATGGGAACGCTATCCCAAGGTCACAGAAATTGTCCTGACCTGGGTCACTGCCCCCAAGGTGGCTATCCCTGGGTCAGAGAGAGAGTCCTGACCACAGGCTTGCTGTCCCCGCTTCACAATTGTTTCATGACATCGGGCTTAGTCCCTCCATGTCACAGAGAGTCTCCTAACTCTGGTGTCACGGTCAAAGTGTCACAGAGAGTGTCCTGACACCGGGGTCACTGTCCCCGTGTCTGAGAGTGTGTCATGTCCCCGGGGCCACAGTCCCTGGGTCACAGAGATTGTCCTTACACCCAAGTCATTGTCCACGAATCACAGAGAATGTCCTTGCACAGGGGTCACTGTCCCTGGGTAACAGAGTGTGTCCGGACCCAGTGCTCATTGTTCCTGTGTCAGAGTGTTCTGACCAGGAGGTCATTGTCCTTAGGTCATAGTTTCCTGACCACAGGGTAACAGTCCCTGGGTCACAGAGAGTGCCGTGATACCAGGCTCGCTGGCCCAGTGTCACAGAGAATGTCCTTACAGCAGGGTCGCCGTCCCTGGCTCCCAGAGAGTGCCTTGAACCTGGAGTTGCTGTTCCTGGTTCACAGAGAGAGCCTTGAAACTGGAGTCACTGTTCCTGGGTCACACAGAGTGTCCTGACAATGGGAACGCTATCTCAAGGTCACAGAAAGTGTCCTGACCTGGGTCACTTCCCCCAAGGTGGCTATCCCTGGGTCAGTGAGCGAGTACTGACCTTTGGCTTGCTGTCCCCAGGTCACAGATTGTTTCAAGTCCCCTGGCTTAGTCTCTCCATTTCACAGAGTGTCTCTTAACACTGGGGACTCTGTCGAAGTGTCACAGAGAGTGTCATGTCCCTTGGGCCACTGTCCCTGGGTCACAGAGAGTTTCCTGACTGCGGGGTCACTGTCCCTGGGTCACAGAGATTGAACTTACACTGAAGTCAATGTGCCCAGATTACAGAGTGTGTCCTTGCAAAAGAGTGACTCTCCCTGGGTCACAGAGAGTGTCCGGACCCAATGGTCATTGTCCCTGGGTCACAGTGTTCAGACCAGGATGTTACTGTCCTTGGGTCACAGTGTACTGTCACCAGGGTAATAGTCCCTGAGTCACAGAGGGTGTCTGGACAACATGGTAATTTTCCCTTTGTCACAGTGTTCTGACCACTGGTCACTGTCCTTGGGTCACAGTTTCCTGACAACAGGGTCGATGTCCCTTGGTGACAGATAATGTCCTGACCACTTATTCTTTGATCATGGGTCACAGAGAGTTTCCTGACACCATGGTGACTCTCCCTGGGTCACAGAGAGTGCCGTTACTAAGGGCTCGCTCTCCCAGGGACACAGCGAGTGTCCTTACACAGGGGTCATTGTCCCTGGGACACAGAGGATGTCTGAATCCCGTTGTCATTGTCCCTGGGTCTCAGTGTTCTGACCACAGGTCACTGTCCTTGGGTCACAGTATCCTGACCACAGGGTATCTGTCCCCACATAACAGAGAGTGTCCTGACGCTTGGTTCATTGATCCTGGGTCAAAGAGAGTGTTCTGACACCAGGGTGACTCTCACAGGGTCACAGAGAGTGCCGTGACCCCGGGCCCACTGTCCCTGGGTCACAGAGAATGTTCTGAACCTGGGGTCACTGCCTCAGGGTCACAGAAAGTGTCCTGACACCGGGGTCACTGTTCCCGTGTCAGAGAGTGTGTCATGGCCCCAGGGCCACAGTCCCTGGGTCACAGAGAATGTCCTTACACCGGGGTCACTGTCCCTGGGTCACAGAGAGTGTCTGGACCCCACGTTCATTGTCCCTGGGTCACAGTGTCTTGACCCTGGGGTCACTGTACCTGGGTCACAGTGATTGCCATGACCCCAGGGTCACTGTCCCAGGGTCACAGAGAGTTTCCTGACCCCAGAGTCGCTATCCCTGGGTCAGATAGAGATTCCTGACTTCAGGGTCGCCGTTCCTGGTTCACACAGAGTGTCCTGACTGCGTGAGCGCTATCCCAAGGTCACAGAAAGTGTCCTGTCCCCGAGGTCAATGTCGCTGGGTCACAAAGTGTGTCCTGACCCAGGAGTCACTTTCCCTGAGTCACCGAGAGTGTCCTGATGCCAGAGTCGCTGTCCCCTGGTCACAGATAGTGTCCTGACCCTGGGGTTACTCTCCCCATTTCACAGAGTGCCCTGACTCAAGGATTGCTCTCCCGCGGTCACAGAGAGTGTCCTGTCCCCGGGTCACAGAACCTGTCCTTTCCCCGGGATGAATTTCCTGGGTCAAAGAATTCATCCTGGCCCCAGGATCACTATCCCTAGCTCACAGAGAGTGTCCTGTCCCCGGGGTCACGTTGAATGGTCACAGAGAGTGTCCTGACCTGGGTCACGGCCCCCAGGGTTGCTATCCCTGGGTCAGAGAGAGAGTACTGACCCCGGGTCACAGAGTATGCCCTGACCCCAGGTTTATTCTCCCGAGGTCACAGAGAGTCTCCTAACTCTGGGGTCACTGTCCCAGGGTCACAGAATGTGTCCTTACACCGGGGTCACTGTCCCTGGCTCACAGAGTGTGTCCAGACCCCACGGTCATTGTCCCTAGGTCACAATGTCCTGTCCCGGGGGCCAATGTCTCTAGGTCACAGAGCGTGTCCTGACTCCAGGGTGACAGCCTAGGTCACAGAGAGTGCCATGACCCCGGGGTCGCTGTCCCAGGTTCGCAGAGAGCGTCCTGACACCGGGGTCACTGTCCCAGGGTCACAGAGAGTGTCCTGACCCCAAAATCACTGTTCCAGGGTCACAGAGTGTGCCCTGTCCCCGGGGTGACTTTCCCTGTGTCACAGAGAGTGCCATGACACTGGGCCCACTGACTCTGGGTCACAGAGAATGTTCTGAACCTGGGGTCACTGCCTCAGCGTCACAGGAAGTGTCCTGGCACCGGGGTCACTGACCCCGTGTTAGAGAGAGTGTCATTACCCCGGGGCCACAGTCCCTGTGTCAGAGAATGTCCTTCCACTGGGGTCACAGTCCCTGGGTCACAGACAGTGTCCGGGCCCCGCAGTCATTGTCCCTGGGTCACAGTGTCTTGACCCTGGGGTCACTGCCTCTGAGATCACAGAGAGTATCCTGACCCCAGGGTGACTGTCCCAGGGTCACAGAGACTGCCATGACCCCGGGCTCGCTGTCCCAGAGTCACAAAGAGTGTCTTGACCCCGTGGTCACTGTCCCAGGGTCATAGAGAGAGTCTTGACCCCAGGGTCGCTATCCCTGGATCAGATAGAGAGTCCTGACCCCAGGGCTGATGTCCCTGGGACACAGAGAGTATCCTGAACCCAGAGTCGCTGTTCCTGGGTCACACAGAGTGTCCTGACCGCGAGAACGCTAGGACAAGTTCACAGAATTTGTCCTGACCCCGGGGTCACTTTCCTTCGGTCACAAAGTGTGTCCTGACCCCAGAATCACTTTCTCTGGGTCACAGAAAGTGGCCTGACCCCGGGGTCACTCTCCCCAGGGCACAGAGCGACTCCTAACTCTGGGGTTACTGTCAAAGTGTCACAGAGAGTGTCCTGACACCGGGGTCACTGTACCCGTGTCTGAGAGTGTGTCATGTCCCCGGGGCCACAGTCCCTGGGTCACAGAGATTGTCCTTACACCAAAGTCATTGTCCACGGATCACAGAGAATGTCCTTGCACAGGGTGTGTCCGGACGCAGTGGTCATTGTTCCTGGGTCAGAGTGTTCTGACCAGGAGGTCACTGTCCTTAAGTCACAGTTTCCTGAGCACAGGGTAACTGTCCCATGGGTCACAGAGAGTGCCGTGATACCGGGCTCGCTGGCCCAGGGTCACAGAGAATGACCTCACAGCAGGGTCGCCGTCCCTGGCTCACAGGGATTGCCTTGAACCTGGAGTCGCTGTTCCTGGGTCACACAGAGTGTCCTGAGAATGGGAACGCTATCCCAAGGTCACAGAAAGTGTCCTGATCCGGGTCACTGTCCCCAAGGTGGCCATCCCTGGGTCAGAGAGAGAGTCCTGACCACAGGTTTGCTGTCCCCGGGTCACAGATTGTTTCATGACCCACGGCTTAGTCCCTCCATGTCACAGAGAGTCTCCTAACTCTGGGGTCACGGTCAAAGTGTCACAGAGAGTTTCCTGACACCGGGGTCACTGTCCCTGTGTCTGAGAGTGTGTCATGTCCCCGGGGCCACAGTCCCTGGGTCACAGAGATTGTCCTTACACCAAAGTCATTGTCCACGGATCACAGAGAATGTCCTTGCACAGGGGTCACTGTCCCTGGGTCACAGAGTGTTTCCGGACCCAGTGGTCATTGTTCCTGTGTCAGAGTGTTCTGACCAGGAGGTCACTGTCCTTAGGTCACAGTTTCCTGACCACAGGGTAACTGTCCCTTTGTCACAGAGAGTGCCGTGATACCGCGCTCGCTGGCCCAGGGTCACAGTGAATGTCCTTACAGCAGGGTCGCCGTCCCTGGCTCACAGAGAGTGCCTTGAACCTGGAGTCGCTGTTCCTAGGACATACAGAGTGTCCTGACAATGGGGACACTATCCCAAGGTCACAGAAAGTGTCCTGACCCGGGTCACTGCCCCCAAGGTGGCTATCCCTGGGTCAGAGAGAGAGTACTGACCACAAGCTTGCTGTCCCCAGGTCACAGATTGTTTCATGTCCCCGGGCGTAGTCTCGCCATGTCACAGAGAGTCTCCTAACACTGGGGACATGTCGAAGTGTCACAGAGAGTTTCATGTCCCTTGGGCCACTGTCCCTGGGTCAAAGAGAGTGTCCTGACCGCGGGGTCACTGTCCCTGGGTCACAGAGATTGTCCTTACACTGAAGTCAATGTGACCAGATCACAAAGTGTGTCCTTGCAAAAGGGTCACTGTCCCTGGGCCGCAGAGAGTGTCCGGACCCAATGGTCATTGTCCCTGGGTCACAGTTTTGTGACCAGGATGTCAGTGTCCTTGGTTCACAGTGTACTGTCACGAGGGTAATTGTCCCTGGGTCACAGAGGGTATCTGGACCCCATGGTAATTTTCCCTGTGTTACAGTGTTCTGACCACTGGTCACTGTCCTTGGGTCACAGTGTCCTGACCCCATGATCGATGTCCCTGGGTGACAGAGAATGTCCTGACCCCTGATTCATTGATCATGGGTCACAGAGAGTATCGTGACCCCGGGATGACTCTCCCTGGGTCACAGAGAGTGCCGTGACTAAGGTCTCCCAGTCCCACGGACACAGTGAGTGTCCTTAAACAGGGGTCACTGTCCCTGGTACACAGAGGATGTCTGAATCCCGTTGTCATTGTCCTTGGGTATCAGTGTTCTTACCACAGGGTAACTGTCCCTACATAACAGAGAGTGTCCTGACGCTTGGTTCATTGATCCTGGGTCACAGAGAGTGTTTTGACAACAGGGTGACTCTCACTGGGTCACAGAGAGTGCCGTGACCCCGGGCCCACTGTCCCTGGGTCACAGAGAATGTTCTGAACCTGGGGTCACTGCCTCAGGGTCACAGAAAATGTCCTGACACCGGGGTCACTGTGCCTGTGTCAGAGAGTGTGTCATGTCCCCGGGGTCACTGTCCCTGGGTCACAGAGAGTGTCCGGACCCCACGTTCATTGTCCCTGGGTCACAGTGTCTTGACCCTGGTGTCACTGTACCTGGGTCACAGTGATTGCCATGACCCCAGGGTCACTGTCCCAGGATCACAGAGAGTTTCCTGACCCCAGAGTCGCTATCCCTGGGTCAGATAGAGAGTCCTGACTTCAGGGTCGCCGTTCCTGGTTCACACAGAGTGTCCTGACTGCGTGAACGCTATCCCAAGGTCACAGAAAGTGTCCTGTCCCTGAGGTCACTGTCGCTGGGTCTCAAAGTGTGTCCTGACACAGGAGTCACTTTGCCTGGGTCACAGAGAGTGTCCTGATCCCAGAGTCGCTGTCCCCTGGTCACAGATAGTGTCCTGACCCTGGGGTTACTCTCCCCATTTCACAGAGTGCCCTGACACCAGGATTGCTCTCCCGAGGTCACAGAGTGTGTCCTGTCCCCTGGTCACAGAATCTGTCCTTTCCCCGGGATGAATTTCCTGGGTCACAGAGTTCATCCTGGCACCAGGATCACTATCCCTGGCTCACAGAGAGTGTCCTGTCCCCGGGGTCACTGTGAATGGTTCACAGAGAGTGTCCTGACCTGGATCAGGCCCCCAGGGTTGCTATCCCTGGGTCAGGGAGAGAGTGCTGACCCCGGGTCACAGAGTGTGTCCTGACCCCAGGGTTGTTCTCCCGAGGTCACAGAGAGTCTCCTAACTCTGGGGTCACTGTCCCAGGGTCACTGAATGTGTCCTGACACCGGGGTCAATGTCCCCATGTCAGGGAGATTCTCAAGTCCACGGGTCACGCTCCCTGGGTCACAGAGTGTGCCATAACCCTAGGCTCACTGGCCCAGGGTCACAGAGAATGTCCTTACCCAGGGGTCACTGGCCCTGTCTCACAGAGTGTGTCCAGACCCCACGGTCATTGTCCCTGGGTCACAATGTCCTGTCCCGGGATCCAATGTATCTAGGTCACAGAGCGTGTCCTGACTCCAGGGTGACTGTCCCTAGGTCACAGAGAGCGCCATGACCCCAGGCTCGCTGTCCCAGGTTATCAGAGAGCATCCTGACACCGGGGTCACTGTGCCAGGGTCGCAGAGAGTGTCCTGAACCTGGAGTCGCTGTCCCTGGATCACAGAAAGTGTCCTGACCCCGAAATCACTGTTCCAGGGTCACAGAGTGTGTCCTGTCCCCGGGGTGACTTTCCCTGTGTCACAGAGAGTGCCACGGCACTTGGCCCGCTGACTCAGGGTCACAGAGAATGTTCTGAACCAGGGGTCACTGCATTAGGGTCACAGGAAGTGTCCTGACACCGGGGTAACTGACCCCGTGTTAGAGAGCGTGTCATTTCCCCGGTGCCACAGTCCCTGTGTCAGAGAATGTCCTTACACTGGGGTCACAGACCATGGGTCACAGAGAGTGTCCGGGCCCCGCAGTCATTGTCCCTGGATCACAGTGTCTTGACCCTGGGGTCACTGCCTCTGAGATCACAGAGAGTATCCTGACCCCAGGGTGACTGTCCCAGGGTCACAGAGACTGCCATGACCCCGGGCTCGCTGTCCCAGAGTCACAAAGAGTGTCTTGACCCCATGGTCACTGTCCCAGGGTCATAGAGAGTGTCTTGACCCCAGGGTCGCTATCCCTGGATCAGATAGAGAGTCCTGACCCCAGGGCCGATGTCCCTGGGACACAGAGAGTATCCTGAACCCAGAGTCGCTGTTCCTGGGTCACACAGAGTGTCCTGACCGTGAGAACGCTAGGCCAAGTTCACAGAAATTGTCCTGACCCCGGGGTCACTATCGTTGGGTCACAAAGTGTGTCCTGACCCCGGAATCACTTTCTCTGGGTCACAGAAAGTGGCCTGAACCCAGGGTCACTCTCCCCAGGTCACAGAGCATCTCCTAACTCTGGTGTCACTGTCAAAGTGTCACGGAGAGTGTCCTGACTCCGGGGTCACTGTCCCCGTGTCTGAGAATGTGTCATGTCCCTGGGACCACAGTCCCTGGGTCACAGAGATTGTCCTTACACCAAAGTCATTGTCCACGGATCATAGAGAATGTCCATGCACAGGGGTCACTGTCCCTGTGTCACCGAGTGTGTCCGGACCCAGTGGTCATTGTTCCTGGGTCAGAGTGTTCTGAGCAGGAGGTCACTGTCCTTAGGTCACAGTTTCCTGACCACAGGGTAACTGTCCCATGGGTCACAGAGGGTGCTGTGATACCGGGCTCGCTGGCCCAGTGTCACAGAGAATGTCCTTACAGCAACGTCGCCGTCCCTGGCGCACAGAGAGTGCCTTGAACCTGGAGTTGCTGTTCCTGGTTCACAGAGAGAGCCTTGAAACTGGAGTCGCTGTTCCTCGGTCACACAGAGTGTCCTGACAATGGGAACGCTGTCTCAAGGTCACAGAAAGTGTCCTGACCCGGGTCACTGCCCCCAAGGTGGCTATCCCTGGGTCAGAGAGAGAGTACTGACCACAGGCTTGCTGTCCCAGGTCACAGATTGTTTCAAGTCCCCGGGCTTAGTCTCTCCATGTCACAGAGTGTCTCTTAACACTGGGGACTCTGTCGAAGTGTCACGGAGAGTGTCATGTCCCTTGGGCCACTGTCCCTGGGTCACAGAGAGTTTCCTGACTGCGGGGTCACTGTCCCTGGGTCACAGAGATTGAACTTACATTGAAGTCAATGTGCCCAGATTACAGAGTGTGTCCTTGCAAAAGAGTGACTTTCCCTGGGTCACAGAGAGTGTCCGGACCCAATGGTCATTGTCCCTGGGTCACAGTGTTCTGACCAGGATGTCACTGTCCTTGGGTCACAGTGTACTGTCACCAGGGTAATTGTCCCTGGGTCACAGAGGGTATCTGGTCCCCTTGTTAATTTTCCCTGTGTTACAATGTTCTGACCACTGGTCACAGTCCTTGGGTCACAGTGTCCTGACCCCATGGTCGATGTCCCTGGGTGACAGAGAATGTCCTGACCCCTGATTCATTGATCATGGGTCACAGAGAGTATCCTGACCCCGGGGTGACTCTCCCTGGGTCACAGAGAGTGCCGTGACTAAGGTCTCCCAGTCCCACGGACACAGCGAGTGTCCTTAAACAGGGGTCAATGTCCCTGGGACACAGAGGATGTCTGAATCCCGTTGTCATTGTCCTTGGGTATCAGTGTTCTGACCATGGGTCACTGTCCTTGGGTCAGAGTGTTCTGACCACAGGGTAACTGTCCCTACATAACAGAGAGTGTCCTGACGCTTGGTTCATTGATCCTGGGTCACAGAGAGTGTTTTGACAACAGGGTGACTCTCACTGGGTCACAGAGTGTGCCGTGACCCCGGGCCCACTGTCCCTGGGTCACAGAGAATGTTCTGAACCTGGGGTCACTGCCTCAGGGTCACATAAAATGTCCTGACACCGGGGTCCCTGTCCCCGTGTCAGAGAGTGTCATGTCCCCGGGGTCACTGTCCCTGTGTCACAGAGAGTGTCCGGACCCCACGTTCATTGTCCCTGGGTCACAGTGTCTTGACCCTGGTGTCACTGTACCTGGTTCACAGTGATTGCCATGACCCCAGGGTCACTGTCCCAGGGTCACAGAGAGTTTCCTGACCCCAGAGTCGCTATCCCTGGGTCAGATAGAGAGTCCTGACTTCAGGGTCGCCGTTCCTGGTTCACACAGAGTGTCCTGACTGCGTGAACGCTATCCCAAGGTCACAGAAAGTGTCCTGTCCCTGAGGTCACTGTCGCTGGGTCTCAAAGTGTGTCCTGACCGAGGAGTCACTTTCCCTGGGTCACAGAGAGTGTCCTGATCCCAGAGTCGCTGTCCCCTGGTCACAGATAGTGTCCTGACCCTGGGGTTACTCTCCCCATTTCACAGAGTGCCCTGACACCAGGATTGCTTTCCCGAGGTCACAAAGTGTGTCCTGTCCCCTGGTCACAGAATCTGTCCTTTCCCCGGGATGAATTTCCTGGGTCACAGAGTTCATCCTGGCACCATGATCTTTATCCCTGGCTCACAGAGAGTGTCCTGTCCCCGGGGTCACTGTGAATGGGTCACAGAGAGTGTCCTGACCTGGATCAGGCCCCCAGGGTTGCTATCCCTGGGTCAGGGAGAGAGTGCTGACCCCGGATCACAGAGTGTGTCCTGACCCCAAGGTTATTCTCCCGAGGTCACAGAGAGTCTCCTAACTCTGGGGTCACTGTCCCAGGGTCACTGAATGTGTCCTGACACCGGGGTCACTGTCCCCTTGTCAGGGAGATTCTCAAGTCCACGGGTCACGCTCCCTGGGTCACAGAGTGTGCCGTAACCCTAGGCTCACTGGCCCAGGGTCACAGAGAATGTCCTTACCCAGGGGTCACTGGCCCTGTCTCACAGAGTGTGTCCAGACCCCACGGTCATTGTCCCTGGGTCACAATGTCCTGTCCCGGGATCCAATGTATCTAGGTCACAGAGCGTGTCCTGACTCCAGGGTGACTGTCCCTAGGTCACAGAGAGCGTCATGATCCCGGGCTCGCTGTCCCAGGTTATCAGAGAGCATCCTGACACCGGGGTCACTGTGCCACGGTGCGCAGAGAGTGTCCTGAACCTGGAATCGCTGTCCCTGGGTCACAGAAAGTGTCCTGACCCCGAAATCACTGTTCCAGGGTCACAGAGTGTGTCCTGTCCCCGGGGTGACTTTCCCTGTGTCACAGAGAGTGCCACGGCACTTGGCCCGCTGACTCAGGGTCACAGAGAATGTTCTGAACCAGGGGTCACTGCATTAGGGTCACAGGAAGTGTCCTGACACCGGGGTAACTGACCCCGTGTTAGAGAGCGTGTCATTTCCCCGGTGCCACAGTCCCTGTGTCAGAGAATGTCCTTACACTGGGGTCACAGACCATGGGTCACAGAGAGTGTCCGGGCCCCGCAGTCATTGTCCCTGGATCACAGTGTCTTGACCCTGGGGTCACTGCCTCTGAGATCACAGAGAGTATCCTGACCCCAGGGTGACTGTCCCAGGGTCACAGAGACTGCCATGACCCCGGGCTCGCTGTCCCAGAGTCACAAAGAGTGTCTTGACCCCATGGTCACTGTCCCAGGGTCATAGAGAGTGTCTTGACCCCAGGGTCGCTATCCCTGGATCAGATAGAGAGTCCTGACCCCAGGGCCGATGTCCCTGGGACACAGAGAGTATCCTGAACCCAGAGTCGCTGTTCCTGGGTCACACAGAGTGTCCTGACCGTGAGAACGCTAGGCCAAGTTCACAGAAATTGTCCTGACCCCGGGGTCACTATCGTTGGGTCACAAAGTGTGTCCTGACCCCGGAATCACTTTCTCTGGGTCACAGAAAGTGGCCTGAACCCAGGGTCACTCTCCCCAGGTCACAGAGCATCTCCTAACTCTGGTGTCACTGTCAAAGTGTCACGGAGAGTGTCCTGACTCCGGGGTCACTGTCCCCGTGTCTGAGAATGTGTCATGTCCCTGGGACCACAGTCCCTGGGTCACAGAGATTGTCCTTACACCAAAGTCATTGTCCACGGATCATAGAGAATGTCCATGCACAGGGGTCACTGTCCCTGTGTCACCGAGTGTGTCCGGACCCAGTGGTCATTGTTCCTGGGTCAGAGTGTTCTGAGCAGGAGGTCACTGTCCTTAGGTCACAGTTTCCTGACCACAGGGTAACTGTCCCATGGGTCACAGAGGGTGCTGTGATACCGGGCTCGCTGGCCCAGTGTCACAGAGAATGTCCTTACAGCAACGTCGCCGTCCCTGGCGCACAGAGAGTGCCTTGAACCTGGAGTTGCTGTTCCTGGTTCACAGAGAGAGCCTTGAAACTGGAGTCGCTGTTCCTCGGTCACACAGAGTGTCCTGACAATGGGAACGCTGTCTCAAGGTCACAGAAAGTGTCCTGACCCGGGTCACTGCCCCCAAGGTGGCTATCCCTGGGTCAGAGAGAGAGTACTGACCACAGGCTTGCTGTCCCAGGTCACAGATTGTTTCAAGTCCCCGGGCTTAGTCTCTCCATGTCACAGAGTGTCTCTTAACACTGGGGACTCTGTCGAAGTGTCACGGAGAGTGTCATGTCCCTTGGGCCACTGTCCCTGGGTCACAGAGAGTTTCCTGACTGCGGGGTCACTGTCCCTGGGTCACAGAGATTGAACTTACATTGAAGTCAATGTGCCCAGATTACAGAGTGTGTCCTTGCAAAAGAGTGACTTTCCCTGGGTCACAGAGAGTGTCCGGACCCAATGGTCATTGTCCCTGGGTGACAGTGTTCTGACCAGGATGTTACTGTCCTTGGGTCACAGTGTACTGTCATCAGGGTAATAGTCCCTGAGTCACAGAGTGTGTCTGGACAACATGGTAATTTTCCCTGTGTCACAGTGTTCTGACCACTGGTCACTGTCCTTGGGTCACAGTTTCCTGACAACAGGGTCGATGTCCCTAGGTGACAGATAATGTCCTGACCACTTATTCTTTGATCATGGGTCACAGAGAGTATCCTGACACCAGGGTGACTCTCCCTGGGTCACAGAGAGTGCCGTGACTAAGGGCTCGCTCTCCCAGGGACACAGCGAGTGTCCTTACACAGGGGTCATTGTCCCTGGGACACAGAGGATGTCTGAATCCCGTGGTCATTGTCCCTGGGTCTCAGTGTTCTGACCACAGGTCACTGTCCTTGGGTCACAGTGTCCTGACCACAGGGTATCTGTCCCCACATAACAGAGAGTGTCCTGACGCTTGGTTCATTGATCCTGGGTCAAAGAGAGTGTTCTGACACCAGGGTGACTCTCACAGGGTCACAGAGAGTGCCGTGACCCCGGGCCCACTGTCCCTGGGTCACAGAGAATGTTCTGAACCTGGGGTCACTGCCTCAGGGTCACAGAAAGTGTCCTGACACCGGGGTCACTGTTCCCGTGTCAGAGAGTGTGTCATGTCCCCAGGGCCACAGTCCCTGTGTCACAGAGAATGTCCTTACACCGGGGTCAATGTCCCTGGGTCACAGAGAGTGTACGGACCCCACGCTCATTGTCCCTGGGTCACAGTGTCTTGACCCTGGTGTCACTGTACCTGGGTCACAGTGATTGCCATGACCCCAGGGTCACTGTCCCAGGGTCACAGAGAGTTTCCTGACCCCAGAGTCGCTATCCCTGGGTCAGATAGAGAGTCCTGACTTCAGGGTCGCCGTTCCTGGTTCACACAGAGTGTCCTGACTGCGTGAGCGCTATCCCAAGGTCACAGAAAGTGTCCTGTCCCCGAGGTCAATGTCGCTGGGTCACAAAGTGTGTCCTGACCCAGGAGTCACTTTCCCTGAGTCACCGAGAGTATCCTGATCCCAGAGTCGCTGTCCCCTGGTCACAGATAGTGTCCTGACCCTGGGGTTACTCTCCCCATTTCACAGAGTGCCCTGACTCAAGGATTGCTCTCCCGCGGTCACAGAGAGTGTCCTGTCCCCGGGTCACAGAATCTGTCCTTTCCCCGGGATGAATTTCCTGGGTCAAAGAGTTCATCCTGGCCCCAGGATCACTATCCCTAGCTCACAGAGAGTGTCCTGTCCCCGGGGTCAATGTGAATGGGTCACAGAGAGTGTCCCGACCTGGGTCACGGCCCCCAGGGTTGCTATCCCTGGGTCAGAGAGAGAGTACTGACCCCGGGTCACAGAGTATGCCCTGACCCCAGGGTTATTCTCCCGAGGTCACAGAGAGTCTCCTAACTCTGGGGTCACTGTCCCAGGGTCACAGAATGTGTCCTTACACCGGGGTCACTGTCCCTGGCTCACAGAGTGTGTCCAGACCCCACGGTCATTGTCCCTGGGTCACAATGTCCTGTCCCGGAGGCCAATGTCTCTAGGTCACAGAGCGTGTCCTGACTCCAGGGTGACAGCCTAGGTCACAGAGAGCGCCATGACCCCGGGCTCGCTGTCCCAGGTTCGCAGAGAGCGTCCAGACGCCAAAATCACTGTTCCAGGGTCACAGAGTGTGTCCTGTCCCCGGGGTGACTTTCCCTGTGTCACAGAGAGTGCCATGACACTGGACCCGCTGACTCTGGGTCACAGAGAATGTTCTGAACCTGGGGTCACTGCCTCAGGGTCACAGGAAGTGTCCTGACACCGGGGTCACTGACCCCGTGTTAGAGAGAGTGTCATTACCCCGGGGCCACAGTCCCTGTGTCAGAGAATGTCCTTCCACTGGGGTCACAGTCCCTGGGTCACAGAGAGTGTCCGGGCCCCGCAGTCATTGTCCCTGGGTCACAGTGTCTTGACCCTGGGGTCACTGCCTCTGAGATCACAGAGAGTATCCTGACCCCAGGGTGACTGTCCCAGGGTCACAGAGACTGCCATTACCCCAGGCTCGCTGTCCCAGAGTCACAAAGAGTGTCTTGACCCCGTGGTCACTGTCCCAGGGTCATAGAGAGAGTCTTGAGCCCAGGGTCGCTATCACTGGATCAGATAGAGAGTCCTGACCCCAGGGCCGATGTCCCTGGGACACAGAGAGTATCCTGAACCCAGAGTCGCTGTTCTTGGGTCACACAGAGTGTCCTGACTGCGAGAACGCTAGGCCAAATTCACAGAAATTGTCCTGACACCGGGGTCACTTTCGTTGGGTCACAAAGTGTGTCCTGACCCCGGAATCACTTTCTCTGGGTCACAGAAAGTGGCCTGACCCCGGGGTCACTCTCCCCAACGCACAGAGCGACTCCTAAATCTGGGGTTACGGTCAAAGTGTCACAGAGAGTGTCCTGACACCGGGGTCACTGTCCCCGTGTCTGAGAGTGTGTCATGTCCCCAGGGCCAAAGTCCCTGGGTCACAGAGATTGTCCTTACACCAAAGTCATTGTCCACGGATCACAGAGAATGTCCTTGCACAGGGTGTGTCCGGACCCAGTGGTCATTGTTTTTGGGTCAGAGTGTTCTGACCAGGAGGTCACTGTCCTTAGGTCACAGTTTCCTGAGCACAGGGTAACTGTCCCATTGGTCACAGAGAGTGCCGTGATACCGGGCTCGCTGGCCCAGGGTCACAGAGAATGACCTCACAGCAGGGTCGCCGTCCCTGGCTCACAGGGATTGCCTTGAACCTGGAGTCGCTGTTCCTGGGTCACACAGAGTGTCCTGAGAATGGGAACGCTATCCCAAGGTCACAGAAAGTGTCCTGATCCGGGTCACTGTCCCCAAGGTGTCTATCCCTGGGTCAGAGAGAGAGTCCTGACCACAGGTTTGCTGTCCCTGGGTCACAGATTGTTTCATGACCCAGGGCTTAGTCCCTCCATGTCACAGAGAGTCTCCTAACTCTGGGGTCATGGTCAAAGTGTCACAGAGAGTTTCCTGACACCTGGGTCACTGTCCCCGTGTCTGAGAGTGTGTCATGTCCCCGGGGCCACAGTCCCTGGGTCACAGAGATTGTCCTTACACCAAAGTCATTGTCCACGGATCACAGAGAATGTCCTTGCACAGGGGTCACTGTCCCTGGGTCACAGAGATTGTCCGGAACCAGTGCTCATTGTTCCTGGGTCAGAGTGTTCTGACCAGGAGGTCACTGTCCTTAGGTCACAGTTTCCTGACCACAGGGTAACTGTCCCTTGGTCACAGAGAGTGCCGTGATACCAGGCTCGCTGGCCCAGGGTTACAGAGAATGTCCTTACAGCAGGGTCGCCGTCCCTGGCTCACAGAGAGTGCCTTGAACCTGGAGTCGCTGTTCCTAGGTCACACAGAGTGTCCTGACAATGGGAACGCTATCCCAAGGTCACAGAAAGTGTCCTGACCCGGGTCACTGCCCCCAAGGTGGCTTTCCCTGGATCAGAGAGAGAGTACTGACCACAGGCTTGCTGTCCCCGGGTCACAGATTGTTTCATGTCCCCGGGCGTAGTCTCGCTATGTCACAGAGAGTCTCCTAACACTGGGGACATGTCGAAGTGTCACAGAGAGTTTCATGTCCCTTGGGCCACTGTCCCTGGGTCACAGAGAGTGTCCTGACCACGGGGTTACTGTCCCTGGGTCACAGAGATTGTCCTTACACTGAAGTCAATGTGACCAGATCACAAAGTGTGTCCTTGCAAAAGGGTCACTGTCCCTGAGCCACAGAGAGTGTCCGGACCCAATGGTCATTGTCCCTGGGTCACAGTTTTCTGACCAGGATGTCACTGTCCTTGGGTCACAGTGTACTGTCATGAGGGTAATTGTCCCTGGGTCACAGAGGGTATCTGGACCCCATGGTAATTTTCCCTGTGTTACAGTGTTCTGACCACTGGTCACAGTCCTTGGGTCACAGTATCCTGACCCCATAATCGATGTCCCTGGGTGACAGAGAATGTCCTGACCCCTGATTCATTGATCATGGGTCACAGAGAGTATCCTGACCCGGGGTGACTCTCCCTGGGTCACAGAGAGTGCCGTGACTAAGGTCTCCCAGTCCCACGGACACAGCGAGTGTCCTTAAACAGGGGTCAATGTCCCTGGGACACAGAGGATGTCTGAATCCCGTTGTCATTGTCCTTGGGTATCAGTGTTCTGACCATGGGTCACTGTCCTTGGGTCAGAGTGTTCTGACCACAGGGTAACTGTCCCTACATAACAGAGAGTGTCCTGACGCTTGGTTCATTGATCCTGGGTCACAGAGAGTGTTTTGACAACAGGGTGACTCTCACTGGGTCACAGAGTGTGCCGTGACCCCGGGCCCACTGTCCCTGGGTCACAGAGAATGTTCTGAACCTGGGGTCACTGCCTCAGGGTCACATAAAATGTCCTGACACCGGGGTCCCTGTCCCCGTGTCAGAGAGTGTCATGTCCCCGGGGTCACTGTCCCTGTGTCACAGAGAGTGTCCGGACCCCACGTTCATTGTCCCTGGGTCACAGTGTCTTGACCCTGGTGTCACTGTACCTGGTTCACAGTGATTGCCATGACCCCAGGGTCACTGTCCCAGGGTCACAGAGAGTTTCCTGACCCCAGAGTCGCTATCCCTGGGTCAGATAGAGAGTCCTGACTTCAGGGTCGCCGTTCCTGGTTCACACAGAGTGTCCTGACTGCGTGAACGCTATCCCAAGGTCACAGAAAGTGTCCTGTCCCTGAGGTCACTGTCGCTGGGTCTCAAAGTGTGTCCTGACCGAGGAGTCACTTTCCCTGGGTCACAGAGAGTGTCCTGATCCCAGAGTCGCTGTCCCCTGGTCACAGATAGTGTCCTGACCCTGGGGTTACTCTCCCCATTTCACAGAGTGCCCTGACACCAGGATTGCTTTCCCGAGGTCACAAAGTGTGTCCTGTCCCCTGGTCACAGAATCTGTCCTTTCCCCGGGATGAATTTCCTGGGTCACAGAGTTCATCCTGGCACCATGATCTTTATCCCTGGCTCACAGAGAGTGTCCTGTCCCCGGGGTCACTGTGAATGGGTCACAGAGAGTGTCCTGACCTGGATCAGGCCCCCAGGGTTGCTATCCCTGGGTCAGGGAGAGAGTGCTGACCCCGGATCACAGAGTGTGTCCTGACCCCAAGGTTATTCTCCCGAGGTCACAGAGAGTCTCCTAACTCTGGGGTCACTGTCCCAGGGTCACTGAATGTGTCCTGACACCGGGGTCACTGTCCCCATGTCAGGGAGATTCTCAAGTCCACGGGTCACGCTCCCTGGGTCACAGAGTGTGCCGTAACCCTAGGCTCACTGGCCCAGGGTCACAGAGAATGTCCTTACCCAGGGGTCACTGGCCCTGTCTCACAGAGTGTGTCCAGACCCCATGGTCATTGTCCCTGGGTCACAATGTCCTGTCCCGGGATCCAATGTATCTAGGTCACAGAGCGTGTCCTGACTCCAGGGTGACTGTCCCTAGGTCACAGAGAGCGTCATGATCCCGGGCTCGCTGTCCCAGGTTATCAGAGAGCATCCTGACACCGGGGTCACTGTGCCACGGTGCGCAGAGAGTGTCCTGAACCTGGAATCGCTGTCCCTGGGTCACAGAAAGTGTCCTGACCCCGAAATCACTGTTCCAGGGTCACAGAGTGTGTCCTGTCCCCGGGGTGACTTTCCCTGTGTCACAGAGAGTGCCACGGCACTTGGCCCGCTGACTCTGGGTCACAGAGAATGTTCTGAACCTGGGGTCACTGCATTAGGGTCACAGGAAGTGTCCTGACACCGGGGTCACTGACCCCGTGTTACAGAGAGTGTCATTTCCCCGGTGCCACAGTCCCTGTGTCAGAGAATGTCCTTACACTGGGGTCACAGACCCTGGGTCACAGAGAGTGTCCGGGCCCCGCAGTCATTGTTCCTAGATCACAGTGTCTTGACCCTGGGGTCACTGCCTCTGAGATCACAGAGAGTATCCTGACCCCAGGGTGACTGTCCCAGGGTCACAGAGACTGCCATGACCCCGGGCTCGCTGTCCCAGAGTCACAAAGAGTGTCTTGACCCCATGATCACTGTCCCAGGGTCATAGAGAGTGTCTTGACCCCAGGGTCGCTATCCCTGGATCAGATAGAGAGTCCTGACCCCAGGGCCGATGTCCCTGGGACACAGAGAGTATCCTGAACCCAGAGTCGCTGTTCTTGGGTCACACAGAGTGTCCTGACTGCGAGAACGCTAGGCCAAATTCACAGAAATTGTCCTGACACCGGGGTCACTTTCGTTGGGTCACAAAGTGTGTCCTGACCCCGGAATCACTTTCTCTGGGTCACAGAAAGTGGCCTGACCCCGGGGTCACTCTCCCCAACGCACAGAGCGACTCCTAAATCTGGGGTTACGGTCAAAGTGTCACAGAGAGTGTCCTGACACCGGGGTCACTGTCCCCGTGTCTGAGAGTGTGTCATGTCCCCAGGGCCAAAGTCCCTGGGTCACAGAGATTGTCCTTACACCAAAGTCACTGTCCACGGATCACAGAGAATGTCCTTGCACAGGGTGTGTCCGGACCCAGTGGTCATTGTTTTTGGGTCAGAGTGTTCTGACCAGGAGGTCACTGTCCTTAGGTCACAGTTTCCTGAGCACAGGGTAACTGTCCCATTGGTCACAGAGAGTGCCGTGATACCGGGCTCGCTGGCCCAGGGTCACAGAGAATGACCTCACAGCAGGGTCGCCGTCCCTGGCTCACAGGGATTGCCTTGAACCTGGAGTCGCTGTTCCTGGGTCACACAGAGTGTCCTGAGAATGGGAACGCTATCCCAAGGTCACAGAAAGTGTCCTGATCCGGGTCACTGTCCCCAAGGTGTCTATCCCTGGGTCAGAGAGAGAGTCCTGACCACAGGTTTGCTGTCCCTGGGTCACAGATTGTTTCATGACCCAGGGCTTAGTCCCTCCATGTCACAGAGAGTCTCCTAACTCTGGGGTCATGGTCAAAGTGTCACAGAGAGTTTCCTGACACCTGGGTCACTGTCCCCGTGTCTGAGAGTGTGTCATGTCCCCGGGGCCACAGTCCCTGGGTCACAGAGATTGTCCTTACACCAAAGTCATTGTCCACGGATCACAGAGAATGTCCTTGCACAGGGGTCACTGTCCCTGGGTCACAGAGATTGTCCGGAACCAGTGCTCATTGTTCCTGGGTCAGAGTGTTCTGACCAGGAGGTCACTGTCCTTAGGTCACAGTTTCCTGACCACAGGGTAACTGTCCCTTGGTCACAGAGAGTGCCGTGATACCAGGCTCGCTGGCCCAGGGTTACAGAGAATGTCCTTACAGCAGGGTCGCCGTCCCTGGCTCACAGAGAGTGCCTTGAACCTGGAGTCGCTGTTCCTAGGTCACACAGAGTGTCCTGACAATGGGAACGCTATCCCAAGGTCACAGAAAGTGTCCTGACCCGGGTCACTGCCCCCAAGGTGGCTTTCCCTGGATCAGAGAGAGAGTACTGACCACAGGCTTGCTGTCCCCGGGTCACAGATTGTTTCATGTCCCCGGGCGTAGTCTCGCTATGTCACAGAGAGTCTCCTAACACTGGGGACATGTCGAAGTGTCACAGAGAGTTTCATGTCCCTTGGGCCACTGTCCCTGGGTCACAGAGAGTGTCCTGACCACGGGGTTACTGTCCCTGGGTCACAGAGATTGTCCTTACACTGAAGTCAATGTGACCAGATCACAAAGTGTGTCCTTGCAAAAGGGTCACTGTCCCTGAGCCACAGAGAGTGTCCGGACCCAATGGTCATTGTCCCTGGGTCACAGTTTTCTGACCAGGATGTCACTGTCCTTGGGTCACAGTGTACTGTCATGAGGGTAATTGTCCCTGGGTCACAGAGGGTATCTGGACCCCATGGTAATTTTCCCTGTGTTACAGTGTTCTGACCACTGGTCACAGTCCTTGGGTCACAGTATCCTGACCCCATAATCGATGTCCCTGGGTGACAGAGAATGTCCTGACCCCTGATTCATTGATCATGGGTCACAGAGAGTATCCTGACCCGGGGTGACTCTCCCTGGGTCACAGAGAGTGCCGTGACTAAGGTCTCCCAGTCCCACGGACACAGCGAGTGTCCTTAAACAGGGGTCAATGTCCCTGGGACACAGAGGATGTCTGAATCCCGTTGTCATTGTCCTTGGGTATCAGTGTTCTGACCATGGGTCACTGTCCTTGGGTCAGAGTGTTCTGACCACAGGGTAACTGTCCCTACATAACAGAGAGTGTCCTGACGCTTGGTTCATTGATCCTGGGTCACAGAGAGTGTTTTGACAACAGGGTGACTCTCACTGGGTCACAGAGTGTGCCGTGACCCCGGGCCCACTGTCCCTGGGTCACAGAGAATGTTCTGAACCTGGGGTCACTGCCTCAGGGTCACATAAAATGTCCTGACACCGGGGTCCCTGTCCCCGTGTCAGAGAGTGTCATGTCCCCGGGGTCACTGTCCCTGTGTCACAGAGAGTGTCCGGACCCCACGTTCATTGTCCCTGGGTCACAGTGTCTTGACCCTGGTGTCACTGTACCTGGTTCACAGTGATTGCCATGACCCCAGGGTCACTGTCCCAGGGTCACAGAGAGTTTCCTGACCCCAGAGTCGCTATCCCTGGGTCAGATAGAGAGTCCTGACTTCAGGGTCGCCGTTCCTGGTTCACACAGAGTGTCCTGACTGCGTGAACGCTATCCCAAGGTCACAGAAAGTGTCCTGTCCCTGAGGTCACTGTCGCTGGGTCTCAAAGTGTGTCCTGACCGAGGAGTCACTTTCCCTGGGTCACAGAGAGTGTCCTGATCCCAGAGTCGCTGTCCCCTGGTCACAGATAGTGTCCTGACCCTGGGGTTACTCTCCCCATTTCACAGAGTGCCCTGACACCAGGATTGCTTTCCCGAGGTCACAAAGTGTGTCCTGTCCCCTGGTCACAGAATCTGTCCTTTCCCCGGGATGAATTTCCTGGGTCACAGAGTTCATCCTGGCACCATGATCTTTATCCCTGGCTCACAGAGAGTGTCCTGTCCCCGGGGTCACTGTGAATGGGTCACAGAGAGTGTCCTGACCTGGATCAGGCCCCCAGGGTTGCTATCCCTGGGTCAGGGAGAGAGTGCTGACCCCGGATCACAGAGTGTGTCCTGACCCCAAGGTTATTCTCCCGAGGTCACAGAGAGTCTCCTAACTCTGGGGTCACTGTCCCAGGGTCACTGAATGTGTCCTGACACCGGGGTCACTGTCCCCATGTCAGGGAGATTCTCAAGTCCACGGGTCACGCTCCCTGGGTCACAGAGTGTGCCGTAACCCTAGGCTCACTGGCCCAGGGTCACAGAGAATGTCCTTACCCAGGGGTCACTGGCCCTGTCTCACAGAGTGTGTCCAGACCCCATGGTCATTGTCCCTGGGTCACAATGTCCTGTCCCGGGATCCAATGTATCTAGGTCACAGAGCGTGTCCTGACTCCAGGGTGACTGTCCCTAGGTCACAGAGAGCGTCATGATCCCGGGCTCGCTGTCCCAGGTTATCAGAGAGCATCCTGACACCGGGGTCACTGTGCCACGGTGCGCAGAGAGTGTCCTGAACCTGGAATCGCTGTCCCTGGGTCACAGAAAGTGTCCTGACCCCGAAATCACTGTTCCAGGGTCACAGAGTGTGTCCTGTCCCCGGGGTGACTTTCCCTGTGTCACAGAGAGTGCCACGGCACTTGGCCCGCTGACTCTGGGTCACAGAGAATGTTCTGAACCTGGGGTCACTGCATTAGGGTCACAGGAAGTGTCCTGACACCGGGGTCACTGACCCCGTGTTACAGAGAGTGTCATTTCCCCGGTGCCACAGTCCCTGTGTCAGAGAATGTCCTTACACTGGGGTCACAGACCCTGGGTCACAGAGAGTGTCCGGGCCCCGCAGTCATTGTTCCTAGATCACAGTGTCTTGACCCTGGGGTCACTGCCTCTGAGATCACAGAGAGTATCCTGACCCCAGGGTGACTGTCCCAGGGTCACAGAGACTGCCATGACCCCGGGCTCGCTGTCCCAGAGTCACAAAGAGTGTCTTGACCCCATGATCACTGTCCCAGGGTCATAGAGAGTGTCTTGACCCCAGGGTCGCTATCCCTGGATCAGATAGAGAGTCCTGACCCCAGGGCCGATGTCCCTGGGACACAGAGAGTATCCTGAACCCAGAGTCGCTGTTCCTGGGTCACACAGAGTGTCCTGACCGCGAGAACGCTAGGCCAAGTTCACAGAAATTGTCCTGACCCCGGGGTCACTATCGTTGGGTCACAAAGTGTGTCCTGACCCCGGAATCACTTTCTCTGGGTCACAGAAAGTGGCCTGACCCCGGGGTCACTCTCCCCAGGTTACAGAGCATCTCCTAACTCTGGGGTCACTGTCAAAGTGTCACAGAGAGTGTCCTGACACCGGGGTCACTGTCCCCGTGTCTGAGAGTGTTTCATGTCCCCGGGACCACAGTCCCTGGGTCACAGAGATTGTCCTTACACCAAAGACATTGTCCATGGATAACAGAGATTGTCCATGCACAGGGGTCACTGTCCCTGGGTCACAGAGTGTGTCCGGACCCAGTGGTCATTGTTCCTGGGTCAGAGTGTTCTGACCAGGAGGTCACTGTCCTTAGGTCACAGTTTCCTGACCACAGGGTAACTGTCCCATTGGTCACAGAGAGTGCCGTGATACCGGGCTCGCTGGCCCAGGGTCACAGAGAATGACCTCTCAGCAGGGTCGCCATCCCTGGCTCACAGAGAGTGCCTTGAAACTGGAGTCACTGTTCCTGGGTCACACAGAGTCTCCTGACCATGGGAACGCTATCCCAACGTCACAGAAATTGTCCTGACCCGGGTCACTGCCCCCAAGGTGGCTATCCCTGGGTCAGGGAGCGAGTCGTGACCGCAGGCTTGCTGTCCCCGGGTCACAGATTGTTTCATGACCCCGGGCTTGGTCCCTCCATGTCACAGAGAGTCTCGGAACTCTGGGGTCACTGTCAAAGTGTCACAGAGAGTGTCCTGACACCGGGGTCACTGTCCCCGTGTCTGAGAGTGTGTCATGTCCCCAGGGCCACATTCCCTGGGTCACAGAGATTGTCCTTACACCAAAGTCATTGTCCACGGATCACACAGAATGTCCTTGCACAGGGGTCACTGTCCCTGGCTCACAGAGTGTGTTCGGATCCGGTGGTCATTGTTCCTGGGTCAGAGTGTTCTGACTAGGAGGTCACTGTCTTTAGGTTACAGTTTCCTGACCACAGGGTAACTGTCCCTGGGTCACAGAGAGTGCCATGATACCGGGCTCGCTGGCCCAGGGTCACAGAGAATGTCCTTACAGCAGGGTCACCGTCCCTGGCTCACAGAGAGTGCCTTGAACCTGGAGTTGCTGTTCCTGGGTCACACAGAGTGTCCTGACCATGGGAACGCTATCCCAAGATCAGAAAAAGACAGGGTTGACTTTCCCTGGGTCACAGAGAGTCCCTTGACCCTGGAACCCCTGTGTCTGGGTCACAGAGAATGTTCTGAACCTGGTGTCACTGCCTCATTGTCACCAAAAGTGTCCTGACACTGGAGTTTCATTTCCCCGCGGCCACAGTCACTGAGGCAGACAATGTCCTTAAAACGGGATTACTGTCCCTGGGTCACAGAGGGTGTCCGGACCCCGCATCATTGTCCCTTGGTCACAGTGTCTTGACCCCGGGGTGACTGTCCCTGGGTCACAGAGAATGCCATGACCCCGGGCTCACTGTCCCAGAGTTACAGGGAATGTCTTGAACCCAGGGTCACTGTCCCAGGGTCACAGAGAGTTTCCTGACACCAGGGTCGCTATCCCTGGCTCAGATAGGGAGTCCTGACCCCAGGATCAATGTCCCTGGGTCATAGTGAGTATCGTGAATCTGGAGTCGTTGTTCCAGGGTCACACAGAGTGTGCTGACCACGGGAACGCTAGCCCAAGGTCACAGAAATTGTCCTGAAAACGGGGTCACTATCATTGGGTCACAAAGTGTGTCCTAACCCCGGAGTCACTTTCTCTGGGTCACAGAGAGTGCCCTGATCCCAGAGTCGCTGTGCCCTGGTCACAGATAGTGTCCTGAACCCGGGGTTACTCTCCCCATGTCACAGAGGGTGCACTGACACCGGGGTCACTCTCCCCAGGTCACAGAGCATCTCCTAACTCTGGGGTCACTGTCAAAGTGTCACAGAGAGTGTCCTGACACCGGGGTCACTGTCCCCGTGTCTGAGAGTGTTTCATGTCCCCGGGACCACAGTCCCTGGGTCACAGAGATTGTCCTTACACCAAAGACATTGTCCACGGATCACAGAGATTGTCTATGCACAGGGGTCACTGTCCCTGGGTCACAGAGTGTGTCCGGACCCAGTGGTCATTGTTTCTGGGTCAGAGTGTTCTGACCAGGAGGTCAGTGTCCTTAGGTCACAGTTTCCTGACCACAGGGTAACTGTCCCATTGGTCACAGAGAGTGCCGTGATACCGGGCTCGCTGGCCCAGGGTCACAGAGAATGACCTCTCAGCAGGGTCGCCATCCCTGGCTCCCAGAGAGTGCCTTGAAACTGGAGTCGCTGTTCCTGGGTCACACAGAGTGTCCTGACCATGGGAACGCTATCCCAAGGTCACAGAAATTGTCCTGACCCGGGTCACTCCCCCAAGGTGGCTATCCCTGGGTCACAGAGAGAGTCGTGACCGCAGGCTTGCTGTCCCTGGGTCACAGATTGTTTCATGACCCCGGGCTTAGTCCCTCCATGTCACAGAGAGTCTCCGAACTCTGGGGTCACTGTCAAAGTGTCACAGAGAGTGTCCTGACACCGGGGTCACTGTCCCCGTGTCTGAGAGTGTGTCATGTCCCCAGGGCCACATTCCCTGGGTCACAGAGATTGCCCTTACACCAAAGTCATTGTCCACGGATCACAGAGAATGTCCTTGCACAGGGGTCACTGTCCCTGGCTCACAGAGTGTGTCCGGACCCGGTGGTCATTGTTCCTGGGTCAGAGTGTTCTGACCAGGAGGTCACTGTCGTTAGGTCACAGTTTCCTGACCACAGGGTAACTGTCCCTGGGTCACAGAGAGTGCCGTGATACCGGGCTCGCTGGCCCAGGGTCACAGAGAATGTCCTTACAGCAGGGTCACCGTCCCTGGCTCACAGAGAGTGCCTTGAACCTGGAGTTGCTGTTCCTGGGTCACACAGAGTGTCCTGACAATGGGAACACTATCCCAAGGTCAGAAAAAGACAGGGGTGACTTTCCCTGGGTCACAGAGAGTCCCTTGACCCTGGAACCCCTGTGTCTGGGTCACAGAGAATGTTCTGAACCTGGTGTCACTGCCTCATTGTCACCAAAAGTGTCCTGACACTGGAGTTTCATTTCCCCGGGGCCACAGTCACTGAGGCAGACAATGTCCTTAAAACGGGATTACTGTCCCTGGGTCACAGAGGGTGTCCGGACCCCACGTTCATTGTCCCTGTGTCACATTGTCTTGAACCTGGGGGCACTGAGCCTGAGTCTCAGTGAGTGTCCTGACCCCAGGTAACTGTCCCTGGGTCACAGAGACTGCCATGACTCCGGGATCGCTGTCCCAGAGTCACAGAGATTGTCTTCACCTCAGGGTCACTGTGCCAGGTTCACAGAGAGTGCCCTGGCCCCAGGGTCGCTATCCCTGGGTCAGATAGAGAGTCCTGACCCCAAACGGTCGATGTCCCTGGGTCACAGAGTCTGTCCGGACCCTGTGGTCATTGTCCCTGGGCCACAGTGTTCTGACCACGGGTCACTGTCATTAGGTCACAGTGTCCTTACACGAGGGTCACTGTCCCTAGGTCACCGAGGGAGTCCGGACTCCGTCGTCATTGTCCCTGGGTCATAGTGTTCTGACCAGGAGGCACTGTCCTTGGGTCACAGTTTCCTGACCCCAGGGTAACCGTCCCTGGGTCAAAGAGTGTGTCCTGACATCTGCTTCACTGATCCTGGGTCACATAGAGAGTCCTGACCCTGGGGTGTCTGTCCCTGGATCAAAGAGGGTGCCGTGCATCCAGACCCACTGTCACTGGGTCACAGAGAAGGTTCTGACCCAGGGATCACTCTCCCAGGGTCACAGAAACTGTCCTGACACCAGGGTCACTTTCCTCGTGTCAGAGAGATTGTCATGTCCATGGGGCCACTGTCCCTGGGTCACAGAGAGTGCCGTGACAACGGGCTCACTGTCCCAGGGTCACAATGAATGTCCTTACACCAAGGTTCCCGTCCCTGGCTCACAGAGAGTGTCCTGAACCCAGAGTCATTTTCCTTTGGTCAGATAGAGAATCCTGACCACAGCATTGAAATCATTGGGTCACAGGGTGTCCTGAACCTGGAGTCGCTGTTCCTGGGTCACACATAGTGTCCTGACCATGGGAACCCTATTTCAAGGTCACAGCAAGTGTCCTGACCATGATGTCCCTGTCCCTGGGTCACAGAAATTGTCCAGACCCCGAAGTTACTGTCCCAGGTTCACAGAGTGTGTCCTGTCCCCGGGGTGACTTTCCCAGGGTCACAGAGAGTGCCATGAACCTGGGCCTGCTGTCTCTGGGCCACACAGAATGTTCTGAACTTGGTGTCACTGCCTCAGGGTCGCAGAAAGTGTCCTGACACCGGGGACACTGTCCCCGTGTCAGAGAGAGTGTCATTTCCCCGGGGCCACAGTCCCTGGGTCAGACAATCTCCTTAAACCAGGATCACTGTCCCTGTGTCACAGAGAGTGTCTGGACCCCACAGTCATTGTCCCTGGGTCACAGTGTCTTGACCCCGGGGTGACTGTCCCTGGGTCACAGAGACTACCATGACCCTGGGCTCGCTGTCCCAGAGTCACAGGGAGTGTCTTGACCCCATTGTCACTGTCCCAGGGTCACAAAGAGTTTCCTGACCCCTGGGTCACTATGCCTGGGTCAGACAGAGAGTCCTGACCCCAGGGTCGATATCCCTGGTCACAGAGAGTATCCTGAACCAAGAGTCGCTGTTCCTGGGTACACAGAGTGTCCTGACCACGGGAACGCTAGCCCAACGTCACAGAAATTGTCCTGAACATGGTGTCACTATCGTTGAGTCACAAATGTGTCCTGACGACGGAGTCACTTTCTCTGGGTCACAGAGAGTGCCCTGATCCCAGAGTCGAAATCTCCTGGTCACAGATAGTGTCCTGACCCCGGTGTTACTCTCCCCATGTCACAGAGGGTGCCCTGACACCGGGGTCACTGTCACTGAGTCACATAGAATGTCCGGACCCAGCGGTCATTGTCCCTGTATCACAGAGTGTGTCCTCACCCTGGGGTGACTCTCCCTGGGTCACAGAGAGTGCCGTGACTATGGGCTCGCTGTTCCAGGGTCACAACAAGTGTCCTTACACAGGGGTCACTGTCCCTGGTTCACAGAGTGTGTCCTGACCCCGCGGTCATTGTCCCTGTGTCACATTGTCTTGACCTCGGGGGCACTGTCCCTGAGTCTCAGTGAGTGTCCTGACCCCGGGTGACTGTCCCTGGGTCAGATAGAGAGTCCTGAACCCAGGGTCGATATCCCTGGGTCACAGAGTATGTCCGGACCCCGTGGTCATTTTCCTTGGGTCACAGTGTTCTGACTACGGGTCACTGTCATTGGGTAACAGTGTCCTGACACCAGGGTCACGGTCCCTTAGTCAGAGAGGGTGTCTGGACCCCGTGGTCATTTTCACTGGGTCACAGTGTCTTGACCCTGGGTTCACTGTCCTTGGGTCACAGTGTACTCCCCCCGGTGTCACTGTGCCTGAGTCACAGAGAGTGTCCTGACCCGGGGGTAACTGTGCCTGGGTCACAGAGAGTGCCTTGAACCCGGGCTCACTGTCCCAGAGTCACAGAGAGCTTCTTGACCTTAGGGTCACTGTCCCAGGGTCACAGAGAGTGTCCTGGCCCCAGAGTCGCTATCCCTGCTTCAGTTAGTGTCCTGACTGCAGGGTCGATATCACTGGGTCACAGGGAGTGTCCTGAAACTGGAGTCACTGTTCCTGAGTCACACAGAGTGTCCTGACCATGGGAATGTCATCCCAAGGTCACAGAAAGTATCCTCACCATGAGGTCACTCTCGATGGTCTCATAGTGTCTCCTGACCCTGGAGTCACTTTTCCTGAGTCACAGAGAGTGTTCTCAAACCAGAGTCGGTGTCCAATGGTCACAGATAGTGTCCCGACCCCACGATTACTCTCCCCAGGTCATAGAGAGTGTCCAGTCCCTGGGTCACAGAATCTGTCCTTTCCATGGGTCGACTTTCCAGGTCACAGAGAGCATCCTAACCCTGAGATCACTATCCCTCGCTCACAGAGAGCGTCCTGTTCCCGGGGTCACTGTCCCTGGTCACAGAAATTGTCCTGCCCCCGGGGTCACTATCGTTGGGTCACAAAGTGTGTCCTGACCCCGGAATCACTTTCTCTGGGCCACAGAAAGTGGCCTGACCCTGGGGTCACTCTCCCCAGGTCACAGAGGGACTCCTAACTCTGGGGTCACTGTCAAAGTGTCACAGAGAGTGTCCTGACACCGCGGTCACTGTTCCCGTGTCTGAGAGTGTGTCATGTCCCCGGGACCACAGTCCCTGGGTCACAGAGATTGTCCTTACACCAAAGTCATTGTCCACGGATCACAGAGAATGTCCTTGCACAGGGGTCACTGTCCCTGGGTCACAGAGTGTGTCCTGACCCAGTGGTCATTGTTCTTGGGTCAGAGTGTTCTGACCAGGAGGTCACTGTCCTTAGGTCACAGTTTCCTGATCACAGGGTAACTGTCCCTTGGTCACAGAGAGTGCCGTGATACCAGGCTCACTGGCCCAGGGTCACAGAGAATGTCCTTAGAGCAGGATCACCGTCCCTGGCTCACAGAGAGTGCCTTGAACCTGGAGTCGCTGTTCCTGGGTCACACAGAGTGTCCTGACCATGGGAACGCTATCCCAAGTTCACAGAAAGTGTCCTGAACTGGGTCACTGCCCCCAAGGTGGCTATCCCTGGGTCAGAGAGAGAGTCCTGACCACAGGCTTGCTGTCTCCGGGTCACAGATTGTTTCCTGACCCCGGGCTTAGTCTCGCCATGTCACATAGAGTCTCCTAACACTGGGGACAATGTCGAAGTGTCACAGAGTGTGTCATGTCCCTGGGCCACTGTCCCTGGGTCACAAAGACTGTCCTGACTGCGGGGTCACTGTCCCCGGGTCACAGAGATTGTCCTTACACTGAAGTCAATGTGCCCGGATCACAGAGTGTGTCCTTGCAAAAGGGTCATTGTCCCTGGGTCACAGAGAGTATCCGGACCCCATGGTCATTGTCCCTGGGTCACAATTTTCTGACGAGGATGTCACTGTCCTTGGGTCACAATGTACTGTCAGCATGTTAATTGTCCCTGGGTCACAGTGTTCTGACCACGGGTCACTGTCCTTGGGTCACAGTGTCCTGACCCCATGGTCGATGTCCCTGGGTGACAGAGAATGTCCTGACCCCTCATTCATTGATCATGGGTCACAGAGAGTATCCTGACCCCGGGGTGACTCTCCCTGGGTCACTATCCCAGGGTCACAGAGTATCCTGAACCAGAGTTGCTGTTCCTGGGTCAAACAGAGTATCCTGACTGTGAGAACGCTCGGCCAAGGTCACAGAAATTGTCCTGACCCCGGGGTCACTATCGTTGGTTCACGAAGTGTGCCCTGACCCCGGAATCAGTCTCTCTGGGTCACAGAGAGGGTCGTGATACCAGAGTCGCTGACCACTGGTCACAAATAGTGTCCTGACCATGGGGTTACTCTCCTCATGTCACAGAGGGTACCCTGACACCGGGATCACTGTTACTGAGGCACATAGAATGTCCGTACCCAGCGGTCATTGGGCCTGGGTCACAGAGAGTGTCCTCACCCCGGGGTGACTCTCTCTGGGTCACAGAGAGTGCTGTGACTACGGGATCACTGTCCCAGGGTCACAAAAAGTGTCCTTACACAGGCGTCACTGTCCCTGGGTCACAGAGGGTGTCTGGACCCTGCGGTCATTGTCCCTGTGTCACACTGTCTTGACCCCGGGGTCACTGTCCCTGAGTCTCAGTGACTGTCCTGACCCCGGGTGTCTGTCCCTGGGTCACAGAGACAGCCATGACTCCAGGCTCGCTGTCCCAGTGTCACAGAGATTGTCTTGACCCCAAGGTCACAGTCCCAGGGTCACAGAGAGTGTCCTGACCCCAGGGTCGCTATCACTGGGTAAGATAGAGCGTCCTGACCCCCGGGTCGATGTCCCTGCTCACAGAGTCTGTCCGGACACCATGGTCATTGTCCCTGAGTCACAGTTTTCTGACAATGGGTCACTGTCATTAGGTCACAGTTTCCTGACACCAGGGCCATGTCCCTGAGTCACTATGCGTGGCTCACAGAGAGTGTCCTGTCCCCGGGGTCACTGTCCCCATGTCTGAGAGTGTGTCATGTCGCCATGGCCACAGTCCCTGGGTCACAGAGATTGTCCTTACACCAAAGTCATTGTCCAAGGATCACAGAGAATGTCCTTGCACAGGGGTCACTGTCCCTGGGTCACAGAATGTGTCCCGACCCAGTGGTCATTGTTCCTGGGTCAGAGTGTTCTGACCAGGAGGTCACTGTCCTTAGGTCACAGTTTCCTGACCACAGGGTAACTGTCCCTGGGTCACAGCGAGTGCCGTGACACCGGGCTCGCTGGCCCAGGGTCACAGAGAATGTCCTTACAGCAGGGTCGCCGTCCCTGGCTCACAGAGAGTGCCTTGAACCAGGAGTCGCTGTTCCTGGGTCACACAGAGTGTCCTGACAATGGGAACGCTATCCCAAGGTCACAGAAATTGTCCTGACCCGGGTCACTGCCCCCAAGGTGGCTATCCCTGGGTCAGAGAGAGAGTACTGACCACAGGCTTGCTGTCGCTGGGTCACAGATTGTTTCATGTCCCCGGGCTTAGTCTCTACATGTCACAGAGAGTCTCCTAACACTGGGAACACAGTCGAAGTGTCACAGAGAGTGTCATGTCCCTTGGGCCACTGTCCCTGGTTCACAGAGAGTGTCCTGACCACGGGGTGACTGTCCCTGGGTCACAGAGATTGTCCTTACACTGAAGTCAATGTGCCCAGATCACAGATTGTGTCCTTGCAAAAGGGTCACTGTCCCTGGGTCACAGAGAGTGTCCGGACCCAATGGTCATTGTCCCTTGGTCACAGTTTTCTGACCAGGATGTCACTGTCCTTGGGTCACAGAAAGTGTCCTGACACCGGGGTCACTGTCCCCGTGTCAGAGACTGTGTCATGTCCCCGGGGCCACAGTCCCTGGGTCACAGAGAATGTCCTTACACCGGGGTCACTGTCCCTGGGTCACAGAGAGTGTCCGGACCCCACGTTCATTGTCCCTGGGTCACAGTGTCTTGAGACTGGGGTTACTGTACCTGGGTCACAGTGATTGCCATGACCCCAGGGTCACTGTCCCATGGTTACAGAGAGTTTCCTGACCCCAGAGTCGCTATCCCTGGGTCAGATAGAGAGTCCTGACTTCAGGGTCGCCGTTCCTGGTTCACACAGAGTGTCCTGACTGCGTGAACGCTATCCCAAGGTCACAGAAAGTGTCCTGTCCCCGAGGTCACTGTCGCTGGGTCACAAAGTGTGTCCTGACCCAGGAGTCACTTTTCCTGGGTCACAGAGAGTGTCCTGATCCCAGAGTCGCTGTTCCCTAGTCACAGATAGTGTCCAGACCCTGGGGTTACTCTCCCCATTTCACAGAGTGCCCTGACACCAGGATTGCTTTCCCGAGGTCACAGAGAGTGTCCTGTCTCCGGGTCACAGAATCTGTCCTTTCCCCGGAATGAATTTCCTGGGTAACAGAGTTCATCCTGGCCCCAGGATCACTCTCCCTGGCTCACAGAGAGTGTCCTGTCCCCGGGGTCACTGTGAAAGGGTCACAGAGAGTGTCCTGACCTGGGTCACGGCCCTCAGGGATGCTATCCCTGGGTCCGATAGAGAGTGCTGACCCCGGGTCACAGGGTGTGTCCTGACCCCAGGGTTATTCTCCCGAGGTCACAGAGAGTCTCCTAACTCTGGGGTCACTGTCCCAGGGTCACTGAATGTGTCCTGACAGCGGGGTCACTGTCCCCATGTCAGGGAGTTTCTCATGTCCACGGGTCACGCTCCCTTGAACACAGAGAGTGCTGTAACCCTATGCTCACTGGCCCAGGGTCACAGAGAAAGACCTTACACCGGGGTCACTGTCCCTGGCTCACAGAGAGTGTACAGACCCCACGGTCACTGTCCCTGGATCACAATGTCCTGTCCCGGGGGACAATGACTCTAGGTCACAGAGCGTGTCCTGACTCCAAGGAAAATTGTCCCTAGGTCACAGAGGGCGCCATGACCCTTGGCTCGCTGTCCCAGGTTCGCAGAAAGTGTCCTGACACCGTGGTCACTGTCCCAGGGTCACAGAGAGTGTCCTGAACCCGGAGTCACTGTCCCTGGGTCACAGAAAGTGTCCTGACCCTGAAATCACTGTTCCAGGTTCACAGAGTGTGTCCTGTCCCTGGGGTGACTTTGCCTGTGTCACAGAGAGTGCCATGACACTGGGCCCGCTGACTCTGTGTCACAGAGAATGTTCTGAACCTGGGGTCACTGCCTCAGGGTCACAGGAAGTGTCCAGACACCGGGGTCACTGACCCCATGTTAGAGAGAGTGTCATTTCCCCGGGGCCACATCCCTTTTTCAGAGAATGTCCTTACACTGGGGTCACAGTCCCTGGGTCACACAGAGTGTCTGGGCCCCGCTGTCATTGTCTCTGGGTCACAGTGTCTTGACCCTGGGGTCACTGCCCCTGAGATCACAGAGAGTATCCTGACCCCAGGGTGACTCTCCCAGGTTCACAGAGACTGCCATGACCCCGGGCTCGCTGTCCCAGAGTCACAAAGAGTGTCTTGAACCCGTGGTCACTGTCCCGGTGTCAAAGAGGGTGTCTTGACCCCAGGGTCGCTATCCCTGGATCAGTTAGAGATTCCTGACCCCAGGGCCGATGTCCCTGGGACACAGAGAGTATCCTGAACCCAGAGTCGCTGTTCCAGGGTCACACAGAGTGTCCTGACCGCGAGAACGCTAGGCCAAGGTCACAGAAATTGTCCTGACCCCGGGGTCACTATCGTTGGGTCACAAAGTGTGTCCTCACCCCGGAATCACTTTCTCTGGGTCACAGAATGTGGCCTGACCCCGGGGTCACTCTCCCAAGGTCACAGAGAGTCTCCTAACTCTGGGGGCACGGTCAAAGTGGCACAGAGAGTGTCCTGACACTGGGTCACTGTCCCCGTGTCTGGGAGTGTGTCATGTACCCGGGGCCACAGTCCCTGGGTCACAGAGATTGTCCTTACACCAAAGTCATTGTCCACGGATCACAGAGAATGTCCTTGCACAGGGGTCACTGTCCCTGTGTCACAGAGTGTGTCCGGACCCAGTGGTCATTGTTCCTCGGTCAGAGTGTTCTGACCAGGAGGTCACTGTCCTTTGGTCACAGTTTCCTGACCACAGGGTAACTTTCCCGTGGGTCACAGAGAGTACCGTCAGAATGGGCTCGCTGGCCCAGGGTCACAGAGAATGACCTCACAGCAGGGTCGCCGTCCCATTCTCACAGGGAGTGCCTTGAACCTGGAGTCGCTGTTCCTGGGTCACACAGAGTGTCCTGACCATGGGAACGCCATCCCAAGGTCACAGAAAGTGTCCTGACCCGGGTCACTGCCCCCAAGGTGGCTATCCCTGGGTCAGAGAGAGAGTCCTGACCACAGACTTGCTGTCCCTGGGTCACAGATTGTTTCATGACCCCGGGCTTAGTCCCTCCATGTCACAGAGAGTCTCCGAACTCTGGGGTCACTGTCCAAGTGTCACAGAGAGTGTCCTAACTCCGGGGTCACTGTCCCCGTGTCTGAGAGTGTGTCATGTCCCTGGGGCCACAGTCCCTGGGTCACAGAGATTGTCCTTACACCAAAGTCATTGCACCGGATCACAGAGAATGTCCTTGCACAGGGGTCACTGTCCCTGGCTCACAGAGTGTCTCCCGACCCAGTAGTCATTGTTCCTGGGTCAGCGTGTTCTGAGCAGGAGGTCACTGTCCTTAGGTCACAGTTTCCTGACCACAGGGTAACTGTCCCATGGGTCACAGAGAGTGCCTTCAGACCGGGCTCGCTGGCCCAGGGTCACAGAGAATGACCTCACAGCAGGGTCACTGTCCCTGGCTCACAGAGAGTGCCTTGATAATGCAGTTGCTGTTCCGGGGTCACACAGAGTGTCCTGACCAAGGGAACGCTATCCCAAGGTCACAGAAAGTGTCCTGACCCGGGTCACTGCCCCCAAGGCGGCTATCCCTGGGTCAGAGAGAGTGTCCTGACCACAGGCTTGCTGTCCCTGGGTCACAGATTGTTTCATGACCCCGGGCTTAGTCCCTCCATGTCACAGAGATTCTCCTAACTCTGGGGTCACTGTCAAAGTGTCACAGAGATTGTCCTGACACCGGGGTCACTGTCCCCATGTCTGAGAATTTGTCATGTCCCTGCGGCCACAGTCCCTGGTTCACAGAGATTGTCCTTACACCAAAGTCATTGTCCACGTATCACAGAGAATGTCCTTGCACCAAAGTCATTGTCCACGTATCACAGAGTTTGTCCTTGCACAGGGGTCACTGTCCCTGGGTCACAGAGTGTTTCCGGACCCAGTGGTCATTGTTCATGGGTCAGCTTGTTCTGACCAGGAGGTCACTGTCCTTAGGTCACAGTTTCCTTTTCACAGCGTAACTGTCCCTGGGTCACAGAGAGTGTCCTGACACCAGGGTCGCTAACCCTGGGGCAGAGAGAGAGTCCTGACCCTGGGCTCTCTGTCCCAGTGTCACAGAGAGTGTCCTGAACTCAGAGTCGCTGTCCCTGGGTCACAGAATGTGTCCTGACCCCGAAATCACTGTTCCAGGGTCACAGAGTGTGTCCTGTCCCCGGGGTGACTTTCCCTGTGTCACAGAGAGTGCCATGACACTGGGCCCGCTGACTCTGGATCACAGAGAATGTTCTGAACCTGGGGTCACTGCCTCAGGGTCACAGGAAGTGTCCTGGCACCGGGGTCACTGACCCCGTGTTAGAGAGAGTGTCATTACGCCGGGGCCACAGTCCCTGTGTCAGAGAATGTCCTTCCACTGGGGTCACAGTCCCTGGGTCACAGAGAGTGTCCGGGCCCCGCAGTCATTGTCCCTGGGTCACAGTGTCTTGACCCTGGGGTCACTGCCTCTGAGATCACAGAGAGTATCCTGACCCCAGGGTGACTGTCCCAGGGTCACAGAGATTGTCTTGACCTCAGGGTCACTGTCCCAGGGTCACAGAGAGTGTCCTGACCCTATGGTCGCTATCCCTGGGTCAGATAGAGAGTCCTGACCCCAAGGGTCTATGTCCCTAGGTCACAGAGAGTGTCCTGACACCAGGGTCGCTATCCCTGAGTAAGATAGAGAGTCCTGAAATCAAGATCGATGTCCCTGGGTCACAGAGTCTGTCCAGACCCCGTGGTCATTGTCCCTGGGTCACAGTGATCTGACCACGGGTCACTGTCATTAGTTCACAGTGTCCTTACACCAGGGTCACTGACGCCGAGTCACAGATGGAGTCCGGACCCCATCATCATTGTCCCTGGGTCACAGTGTTATGACCATGAGGTCAATGTCATTGTGTCACAATTTCCTGACACGTGGGTAACTGTCCCTTGGTCACAGATAGTGTCCTGACAACTGGTTCACTGATCCTGTGTCACAGAATGTGTCCTGTCCCCGGGGTGACTTTCCCTGGGTCACAGAGAGTGCCGTGACCCTGGGCCCGCTGTCTCTGGGTCAGAGAGAATGTTCTGAACCTGGTGTCACTGCCTCAGTGTCACAGAAAGTGTCCTGACCCCAAGGGTCTATGTCCCTGGGTCACAGAGAGTGTCCTGAGACCAGGGTCGCTATCCCTTGGTAAGATAGAGAGTCCTGAACCCAAGGTCGATGTCCCTGTGTCACAGAGTCTGTCCAGACCCCGTGATCATTGTCCCTGGGTCTCAGTGATCTGACCACGGCTCACTGTCATTAGGTCACAGTGTCCTTAAACCAGGGTCACTGTCCCTAGGTCACAAATGGAGTCCGGACACCATCGTCATTGTCCCTGGGTTACAGTGTTCTGGCCAGGATGTCAACGTCCTTGGGTCACAATTTCCTGACATCTGGTTCACTGATTCTGGGTAACAGAGTGTGTCCTGTCCCCGGGGTGACTTTCCGTGGGTCACAGAGAGTGCCGTGACCCTGGGCCCGCTGTCTCTGGGTCACAGAGAATGTTCTGAACCTGGTGTCACTGCCTCAGTGTCACAGAAAGTGTCCTGACACCGGGGTCACTGTCCCCGTGTCAGAGAGAGTTTCATTTCCCTGGGGCCACAGTCCCTGGGTCAGACAATGTCCTTAAACCGAGATCACTGTCCCTGGGTCACAGAGAGTGTCCGGACCCCACAGTCATTGTCCCTGGGTCACAGTGTCTTGACCCCGCGGTGACTGTCCCTGGGTCACAGAGACTGCCATGACCCTGGGCTCGCTGTCCCAGAGTTACAGGGAATGTCTTGACCCCAGGGTCACTGTCCCAGGGTTACAGAGATTGTCCTGGCCCCAGGGTCGCTATCCCTGTGTCAGATAGAGAGTCCTGACCCCTAGGGTCGATGTGCCTGGCTCACAGAGATTGTCCTGACCACAGGGTCGCTATCCCTGGGTCAGACGGAGAGTCCAGAACCCATTGTCGATGTCCCTTGGTCACAGAGTCTGTCCAGACCCTGTGGTCATTGTCCCTGGGTCACAGTGTTCTGACCTCGGGTATCTGTCATTAGTTCACAGTGTCCTTACAACAGGGTCACTGTCCCTTTGTCACAGATTGAGTCCAGACCCCGTCGTCATTGTCCCTGGGTCGCAGTGTTCTGACCAAGAGGTCACTGTCCTTGGGTCACAGTTTCCTGTCCCCAGGGTAAAAGTCCCTCGGTCACAGAGAGTGTCCTGACATCTGGTTCACTGATCCTGGGTCACAGATTCTGTCCTCACCCACTGGTTTTCTGTCCCTGGGTCAAAGAGTTTGCCGTGCACCTGGACCCACTGTCACTGGGTCACAGGGAGTGTCCTGACCACAGGGTCACTGTCCCTGGGTCAAAGAGATTGTCCTTACACTGAAGTCAATGTGCCCGGATCACAGATTGTGTCCTTGCACCGGGGTCACTGTCCCAGAGTCACAGAGATTGTCTTGACCTCAGGGTCATTGTCCCTGGGTCACAGTGTTATGACCAGGAGGTCAATGTCCTTGGGTCACAATTTCCTGACCCGAGGGTAACTGTCCCTGGGTCACAGAGATTGTCCTGACAACTGGTTCGCTGATCCTGGGTAACAGAGTGTGTCCTGTCCCCGGGGTGACTTTCCGTGGGTCGCAGAGAGTGCCGTGACCCTCGGTCCGCTGTCTCTGGGTCGCAGAGAATGTTCTGAAATTGGTGTCACTGCCTCAGTGTCACAGAAAGTGTCCTGACACCGGGGTCACTGTCCCCGTGTCAGAGAGAATTTCATTTCCCCGGGGCCACAGTCCCTGGGTCAGACAATGTCCTTAAACCAGGATCAATGTCCCTGGGTCACAGAGAGTGTCCGGACCCCACAGTCATTGTCCCTGGGTCACAGTGTCTTGACCCCGAGGTGACTGTCCCTGGGTCACAGAGACTGCCATGACCCTGGGCTCGTTGTCCCAGAGTTAAAGGGAGTGTCTTGACCCCATTGTCACTGTCCCAGGGTCACAGAGAGTTTCCTAACCCCAGGGTCGCTATCCCTGAGTCAGATACAGAGTCCTGACCCCTAAGGTCGATGTCCCTGGGTCACAGAGAGTGTCCTGAATCCAGGGTCGCTATCCGTGGGTCAGAAGTAGAGTTCTGAACCCAGGGTCGATGTCCCTTCGTCACAGAGAGTATCCTGAACCCAGAGTCGCTATTCCTGGGTCACACAGAGTGTCCTGACCACGGGAATGCTAGCCCAAGGTCACAGAAATAGTCCTGAACACGGGGTCACTATCTTTGGGTCACAAAGTATGTCCTGACCCCAGAGTCACATTCTCTAGAACACAGAGAGTGCCCTGATGCCAGAGTCACTGTCACCTGGTCACATATAGTTTCCTGACCCGGCGTTACTCTCCCCATGTCACAGAGGGTGCCCTGACACCGGAGTCACTGTCACTGAGTCACTTAGAATATCCGGACCCAGCGGTCATTGTCCCTGTGTCACAGAGAGTGTCCTCACTCCGGGGTGACTCTCCCTGGGTCACAGAGAGCGCTGTGACTATGGGCTCACTGTCCCAGCATCATAACAAGTGTCCGGACCCCGCGGTCATTGTCCCTGCGTCTCAATGTCTTGACCCCGGGGGCACTGACCCTGAACTCAGTGAGTGTCCTGACCCCACGTGACTGTCCCTGGGTCTCAGAGACTGCCAAGACTCTGGGCTCACTGTCCCAGAGCACAGAGATTGTCTTGACCTCAGGGTCACTGTCCCATGGTTACAGAGAGTGTCCTGACACCAGGGTCGCTATCCCAGGGTCAGATACTGAGTCCTGACCCCAAGGGTCTATGTCCCTGGGTCACAGAGAGTGTCCTGACACCAGGGTCGCTATCCCTGGGTCAGATAGAGAGTCCTGAACCCAAGGTCGATGTCCCTTGGTGACAGAGTCTGTCCGGACCCGACAGTCATTGTCCCTGTGTCACAGTGTCTTGACCCTGAGGTGACTGTCCCTGGGTCACAGAGACTGCCATGACCCTGGGCTCGCTGTTCCAGAATTACAGGGTGTGTCTGGACCCCAGGGTCACTGTCCCAGGGTCACAGAGAGTTTCCTGACCCCAGGGTCGCTATCCCTTGGTCAGATAGAGAGTCCTGACCCCAAGGGTCTATGTTGCTGGGTCACAGAGAGTGTCCTGACACTAGGGGCGCTATCCCTGGGTAAGATAGAGAGTCCTGAACCCAACGTCCATGTCCCTGGGTCACAGAGTCTGTCCGGAACCCGTGGCCATTGTCCCTGGGTCACAGTGATCTGACCACGGGTCACTGTCATTAGTTCACAGTGTCCTTACACCAGGGTCACTGTCCCTGCATCACAGATGGAGTCTGGACCCCATCGTCATTGTCCCTGGGTCACAGTGTTATGACCAGGAGGTCAATGTCCTTGGGTCACAATTTCCTGACCCCAGGGTAACTGTCCCTGGGTCACAGAGATTGTCCTGACAACAGGTTCACTGAAACTGCGTCACAGAGTGTGTCCCGTCGCTGGGGTGACCTTCCGTGGGTCACAGAGATGCTGTCATTGGGTCACAGTGTTCTGACAAAGAAGTCACTGTCCTTGGGTCACAGTTTCCTGACCCCAGGGTAAAAGTCCCTGCATCACAGAGAGTGTCCTGACATCTGGTTCACTGATCCTGGGTCACAGAGACTGTCCTCACCCCCGGGTGCCTGTCCCTGGGTCAAGGAGGGTGCCATGCACCTGGGCCCGATGTCACTGGGTCACAGAGAGTGTCCTGACCACGGGGTCACTGTCCCTGGGTCACAGAGATTGTCCTTACACTGAAGTCAATGTGCCCGGATCACAGATTGTGTCCTTGCGCAGGGGTCACTGTCCCAGAGTCACAGAGATTGTCTTGACCTCAGGGTCACTGTCCCAGGGGCTCAGAGAGTGTCCTGACCCCAGGGTCGCTATCCCTGGGTCAGATAGAGAGTCCTGACCCCAAGGGTCTATGTCCCTGAGTCACAGAGAGTGTTCTGAGACCAGGGTCGCTATCGCTGGGTAAGATAGAGAGTCCTGAACCCAAGGTCGATGTCCCTGTGTCACAGAGTCTGTCCAGACCCCGTGATCATTGTCCCTGGGTCTCAGTGATCTGACCACGGCTCACTGTCATTAGGTCACAGTGTCCTTAAACCAGGGTCACTGTCCCTAGGTCACAAATGGAGTCCGGACCCCATCGTCATTGTCCCTGGGTTACAGTGTTCTGGCCAGGATGTCAACGTCCTTGGGTCACAATTTCCTGACCCGAGGGTAACTGTCCTTGGGTCACAGAGAGTGTCCTGACATCTGGTTCACTGATCCTGGGTAACAGAGTGTGTCCTGTCCCAGGGTGACTTTCCGTGGGTCACAGAGAGTGCCGTGACCCTGGGCCCGCTGTCTCTGGGTCACAGAGAATGTTCTGAACCTGGTGTCACTGCCTCAGTGTCACAGAAAGTGTCCTGACACCGGGGTCACTGTCCCCGTGTCAGAGAGAGTTTCATTTCCCCGGGGCCACAGTCCTTGTGTCAGACAATGTCTTAAACCAGGATCACTGTCCCTGGTTCACAGAGAGTGTCCGGACCCCACAGTCATTGTCCCTGGGTCACAGTGTCTTGACACCGCGGTTACTGTCCCTGGGTCACAGAGACTACCATGACCCTGGGCTCGCTGTCCCAGAGTCACAGGGAGTGTCTTGACCCTGGTGTCGCTGTCCCAGCATCACAAGGAGTTTCCTGACCCCAGGGTCGCTATCCCTGTGTCAGATAGAGAGTCCTGACCCCAGCGTCGATGTCCCTGGGTTTCAGAGATTATCCTGAACCCAGAGTTGCTGGTCCTGGGTCACACAGAGTGTGCTGACGACGGGAACGCTAGCCCAAGGTCACAGAAATGGTCCTGAACACTGGGTCACAATCGTTGGGTCACAAAGTGTGTCCTGACACCAGAGTCACTTTCTCTGGGTCACAGAGAGTGCCCTGATGCCAGAGTCGCTGTCCCTTGGTCACATATAGTGTCCTGACCCCAGGGTTACACTCCCCATGTCACAGAGGGTGCCCTGACACCGGGGTCACTGTCACTGAGTCACATAGAATATCCGGACCCAGCGGTCATTGGCTCTGTGTCACAGAGTGTGTCCTCACCCCGGGGTGACTCTCCCTGGGTCACAGAGAGTGTTGTGACTATGGGCTCGCTGTCCCAGGGTCATAACAAGTGTCCGGACCCCGCGGTCATTGTCCCTGTGTCACAATGTCTTGACCCCGGGGGCACTGACCCTGAGTCTCAATGAGTTTCGTGACCCCGGGTGACTGTCATGGGTCACAGAGACTGCCAAGACTCCGGGCTCGCTGTCCCAGAGTCACAGAGATTGTCTTGACCTCAGGGTCACTGTCCCAGGGTCACAGAGAGTATCCTGACCCCAGGGTCGCTATCCCTGAGTCAGACGGAGAGTCCTGAACCCAGGGTCAATGTCCCTTGGTCACAGAGTCTGTCCAGACCCTGTGGTCATTGTCCTTGGGTAACAGTGTTCTGACCACGGGTCACTGTCATTAGGTCACAGTGTCCTTTCAACAGGTTCACTGTCCCTGGGTCACAGAGGGAGTGCGGACCCCGTCGTCATTGTCCTGGGTCACAGTGTTCTGACCAAGAGGTCACTGTCCTTGGGTCACAGTTTCCTGACCCCAGGGTAAAAGTCCCTCGGTCACAGAGAGTGTCCTGACATCTGGTTCACTGATCCTGGGTCACAGAAACTGTCCTCACCCCTGGGTGTTTGTCCCTGGGTCAAAGAGGGTGCCGTGCACCCGGACCCACTGTCACTGGGTCACAGAGAGTGTCCTGACCACGGGGTCATTGTCACTGGGTCACAGACAGTATCCTGACCACGGGCTTACCCTCCCCATGTCACAGAGAGTGCCCTGACTCCAGGATTACTCTCGCCAGGTCACAAAGAGTGTCCTGACCCCGGGGCACAGAATCTGTCCTTTCCCTGGGTCGACGTTCCTGGGTCACATAGAGCATCCTGACCTTGGGATCACTATCCCTTGCTCACAGGGAGTGTCCTGTCCCTGGGGTCACTGTCCAAGGGTCTGATATGGTGTCATGTCCCGGGGCCACTGTCCCTGGGTCACAGGGAGTGTCCTGACTGCAGGGTCACTGTCCCTGGGTCACAGAGAGTGTCCGGACCCTGTGGTCATTGTCCCTGTGTCACAATGTGCTGTCCCCAGAGCCACTGTCTCCTGACACCAAAGTAACTGTCCCTGGGTCACAGATACTGCCATGACCCCGGGCTCGCTGTCCCAGAGTCACTGAGAGTGTCCAGACCCTGGGTTCGCTATCCTTGGATTAGATAGAGAGCCCTGACCCCAGGGCGGGTGTCCCTGGGTCATAGTGAGTGTCCTGAACCAAGAGTCGCTGTTCCTGGGTCACACAGAGTGTTCTGACTGCGGGACCGCTATCCCAAGGTCACAGAAATTGTCCTGACACCGGGGTGACACTCCCTGGGTCACAGATAGTGCCATGACTATGGGCTCGCTGTCCCCGGGTCACAACGAGTGTCCTTACACTGGATTCACTGTCCCTGGGTCACAGATAGTGTCCTGACCCCAGGATTACCCTTCCCATGTCACAGGGCGTGCTCTGACACTGGGGTCACTGTCCCTGAGTCACATAGAATGTCCGGACCCCGCGGTCGTTGGCCCTGGGTCACAGAACATGTCCTGACCCCGGGGAGACTCTCCCTGGGTCACAGAGACTGACATGACTCCGGGCTCGCTGTCCCAGAGTCACAGAGAGATTCTTGACCCCAGGGTCACTATCCCATGGTCACAGAGAGTTTCCTGACCCCAGTGTCGCTATCCCTGGGTCAGATAGAGAGACTTGAGCCCATGGTCGATGTCCCTTTGTCACAGAGAGTGTCTGGACCCCGTGGTCATTGTCTCTTGGCCACAGTGTTCTGATCATGAGCCACTGTCCTTGGGTCACAGTGTACTGACACCAGGGTAAATGTCCCTGGGTCACAGAGAGTGTCCTGACCCAAGGTGCATTGATCCTGGGTCACAGAGAGTGTCCTGACAACTAGTTCACGGATCCTGGGTCACAAAGACCCTCCTGACACCGGGTTGACTGTCCCAGGGTCAAAGAGGGTGCCTTGAACCTGGGCCCACTGTCACAGGTTGTCAGAGAATGTTCTGACCCAGGGGTCACTCTCCCAGGGTCACAGAAACTGTCCTGACATCAAGGTCACTGTCCTCATGTCAGAGAGTTTGTCATGTCCATAGGGCCACTGTCCCTGGGTCGCAGAGAGTGCTGTGACACAGGGCTTGCTGGCACAGGGTCACAGAGAATGTCCTGACAGCAGGGTCATTTTCCTTGGGTCACATAGAGAGTCCTGACCAGAGGGTCAATATCACTGGGTCACAGAGAGTGCCCTGAACCTGGAGCCGCTGTTCCTGGGTCATACAGAGTGTCCTAACTGTGGGAACACTATCCAAAGGTCACAGAAAGTGTCCTGACCACGAGGTCACTGTCGCTGGGTCACAAAGTGTCTCCTGACCCAGGAGTCACTTTCCCTGGGTCACAGAGTGTGTCCTCATCCCAGAGTCGCTGTCCCCTGGTCACAGATAGTATCCTAACCATGGGGTTACCCTCCCCATGTCACAGAGAGTGCCCTGACTCCAGGATTGCTCTCCCCAGGTCTCAGAGAGTGTCCTGTCTCCGGGACACAGAATCTGTCCTTTCCCTGGGTCGACGTTCCTGGGTCACATAGAGCATCCTGACCCTGGGATCACTATCCCTCGCTCACAGAGAATGTCTGTCCCCGGGGTCACTGTCCCTGGGTCACAGAAAGTGTCCTGACCCGGGTCACTGCCCCCAGGGTCACGATCCCTGGGTCAGAGAGAGAGTCCTGACAACAGGCTCGCTGTCCCTGGGTCGCAGAGTGTGTCCTGACCCCGGGGCTACTCTCTCCAGGTCACAGAGAATCTCATAACTCTGGGGTCACTGTCGAAGTGTCACAGAGAGTGTCCTGACACCGGGGTCATTGTGCCCGTGTCTGAGAGTGTGTCATGTCCCCGGGGCCACTGTCCCTGGGTCACAGAGATTGTCCTTACACTGAAGTCAATGTGCACGGATCACAGAGTGTGTACTTGTACAGGGGTCACTGTCTCTGATTCATAGAGAGTGTCCGGACCCCATGGTCATTGTACCTTGGTCACAGTGTTCTGACTAGGATGTCACTGTCCTTGGGTCACAGTGTCCTGACCACAGGGTAACTGTTCCTTGGTCACAGAGAGTGTCCTGACCCCTGGTTCACTGATCCAGGGTCAGAGACACCGTCCTGACACCGAGGTGACTGTCCCTGGGTCACAGAGGGTGCCGTGACCCCGGGCCCACTGTCACTGGGTCACAGAGAATGTTCTGACCCTGAAGTCAATGTCCTAGGGTCACAGAATGTGTCCTGACACCGGGGTCACTGTCCCCGTGTCAGAGAGTTTCTCATGTCCACGGGTCACTCTCCCTGGGTCACAGAGAGTGCCGTAACCCCTGGCTCACCGGCCCAGGGTCAAAGAGAATGTCCTTACACTGGGGTCACTGTCCCTGGCTCACAAAGTGTGCATGGACCCAGCGGTCATTGTCCTTGGGTCACAATGTCCTGTCCCAAGGGCCACTGTCTCTGGGTCACAGAGAGTGTCCGGACCCCATGGTCATTTTCCCTGGGTCACAGTGTTCTGACCAGGGTGTCACTGCCCTTCGCTCACAGTGTCCTGAACCCAGGGTAACTTTTCTTGGGTCACAGAGAGTGTCCTGACACCTGGTTCACTGATCCTGAGTCACAGAGACTCTCCTGACACCGGGGTGACTGACCCAGGGTCACAGAGGGTGTCGTGAACCTGGGCCCACTGTCACTGGGTCACAGAAAATGTTCTGACCCTAGGGTTACTATCCCAGGGTCACAGAATATTGTCCTGACACCGGGTCACTGTCCTCATGTCAGAGAGTTTCTCATGTCCACGGGTCACTCTCCCTGGGTCACAGAGAGTGTCCTGACCCCACGGTCGCTATCCCTGGGGCAAAGGGAGAGTCCTGACCTCGGGCTCACCGTTCCCGTGTCACAGAGAGTGTCCTAAACCCGGATTCCCTGTCCCTGGGTCACAGAATTTGTCCTGACACCAAAATCACTATCCCAGGGTCACAGAGTGTGTCCTGTCCCCGGGGTGACTTTCCGTGGGTCACAGAAAGTGCCGTGACCCCGGGCCCGCTGTCTCTGGGTCACAGAGAATGTTCTGAACCTGGTGTCACTGACTCAGTGTCACAGAAAGTGTCCTGCACTGGGGTCACTGTCCCCGTATCAGAGAGAGTTTCATTTCCCCGGGGCCACAGTCCCTGGGTCAGACAATATCCTTAAACCGGGATCACAGTCCCTGGGTCACAGAGAGTGTCCGGACCCCACAGTCATTGTCCCTGGGTCACAGTGTCTTGATTCCAGGGTGACTGTACCTGGGTCACAGAGACTACCATGACCCTGGGCTCGCTGTCCCAGAGTTACAGGGAGTGTCTTGACCCCAGGGTCACTGTCCCAGGGTCACAGAGAGTTTCCTGACCCCAGGGTCGCTATCCCTGTGTCAGATAGAGAGTCCTGACCCCAGCGTCGATGTTCCTGGGTTTCAGAGAGTATCCTGAACCCAGAGTCGCTGGTCCTGGGTCACACAGAGTGTCCTGACCACGGGAATGCTAGCCCAAGGTCACAGAAATAGTCCTGAACACGGGGTCACTATCGTTGGGTCACAAAGTGTGTCCTGACCCCAGAGTTACTTTCGCTGGGTCACAGAGAGTGCCCTGATGCCAGAGTCGCTGTCCCCTGGTCACATATAGTGTCCTGACCCCGGGGTTACTCTCCCCATGTCACAGAGTGTGCCCTGACACCGGGGTCACTGTCACTGAGTCACATAGAATATCCGGACCCAGCGGTCATTGTCCCTGTGTCACAGAGAGTGTCCTCACCCCGGGGTGACTCTCCCTGGGTCACAGAGAGTGCTGTGACTATGGGCTCGCTGTCCCAGGGTAAAAACAAGTGTCCGGACCCCGTGGTCATTGTCCCTGTGTCACAATGTCTTGACCCCGGGGGCACTGACCTTGTGTCTCAGTGAGTGTCCTAACCGCAGGTGACTGTCCGTGGGTCACAGAGACTGCCAAGACTCCGGGCTCGCTGTCCCAGAGTCACAGAGATTGTCTTGACCTCAGGGTCACTGTCCCAGGGTCACAGAGAGTGTCCTGACCCCAGGGTCGTTATCACTCAGTCAGATACAGAGTCCTGACCCCAAGGGTCGATGTGCCTGGGTCACAGAGATTGTCCTGACCCCAGGGTCGCTATCCTTGGCTCAGTCGGAGAGTCCTGAACCCAGGGTCGATGTCCCTTGGTCACAGAGTCGGTCCAGACCCTGTGGTCATTGTCCTTGGGTCACAGTGTTCTGACCACGGGTCACTGTCATTAGGTCACAGTGTCCTTACAACAGGGTCACTGTCCCTGGGTCACAGAGGGAGTGCGGGGACCCCGTCGTCATTGTCCCTGGGTCACAGTGTTCTGACCAAGAGGTCACTGTCCTTGGGTCACAGTTTCCTGACCCCAGGGTAAAAGTCCCTGGGTCACAGAGAGTGTCCTGACATCTGGTTCACTGATCCTGGGTCACAGATTCTGTCCTCACCCACTGGTTTTCTGTCCCTGGGTCAAAGAGTTGGCCGTGCACCTGGACCCACTGTCACTGGGTCACAGGGAGTGTCCTGACCACAGGGTCACTGTCCCTGGGTCAAAGAGATTGTCCTTACACTGAAGTCAATGTGCCCGGATCACAGATTGTGTCCTTGCACAGGGGTCACTGTCCCATAGTCACAGAGATTGTCTTGACCTCAGGGTCACTGTCCCAGGGTCACAGAGAGTGTCCTGACCCCAGGGTCACTATCCGTGGGTCAGATTGAGAGTCCTGACTCCAAGGGTCTTTGTCCCTGGGTCACAGAGAGTGTCCTGACACCAGGGTCGCTATCCCTGGGTCATAGAGAGAGTCCTGAACCCAGGGTCACTGTCCCTGGGTCACAGATGGAGTCCGGACCCCGTGGTCATTTTCTCTGGTTCACAGTGTACTGACCCCAGGGTAACTGTCCCTGGGTCACAGAGAGTGTCCTGACATCTGGCTCACTGATCCTGGGTCACAGAGAGTGTCCTGACGCCGGGGTGTCTGTCCTTGGTCAAAGAGGCTGCCGTGCACCTGGGCCCACTGTCACTGGGTCACAGGGAATGTTCTTACCCAGGGATCACGGTCCCAGGGTCAAAGAAACTGTCTTGACACCAGCGTCACTATCCTCGTGTCAAAGAGTTTGTTGTGTCCATGGGTCCACTGTCCCTGGATCACAGAGAGTGCCGTGACATCGGAATCGCTGGCCCAGGGTCACAGAGAATGTCCTTACACCAAGGTCGCCGTCCCTGGCTTACCGAGAGTGTCCTGAACACAGTTGTTTTCCTTGGATTGTTTTCCTTAGCGAGTCCTGACTACAGGGTCAATATCACTGGCTCGCAGAGAGTGCCCTGAACCTGGAGTCGCTGTTCCTGGGTCACACAGAGTGTCCTAACCCCGGGAATGCTATCCCAAGGTCACAGAAAGTGTCCTGACCATGAGGTCACTGTCGCTGGGTCACTAAGTGTCTCCTGACCAAGGAGTCACTTCCCCTGGGTCACAGAGTGTGTCCTCATCCCAGCGTCGCTGTCCTCTGGTCACAGATAGTATCCTGACCACGGGGTTACCCTCCCCATGTCACAGAGAGTGCCCTGGCTCCAGGATTACTCTCGCCAGGTCACAGAGTGTCCTGACCCCGGGACACAGAATCTGTCCTTTCCTTGGGTCGACGTTCCTGGGTCACATAGAGCATCCTGACCTTGGGATCACTATCCCTCACTCACAGAGAGTGTCCTGTCCCTGGGGTCACTGTCCAAGGGTCTGATATGGTGTCATGTCCCGGGGCCACTGTCCCTGGTTCACAGAGAGTGTCCTGACTGCAGGGTCACTGTCCCTGGGTCACAGAGAGTGTCCGGACCCTGTGGTTATTGTCCCTGTGTCACAATGTGCTGTCCCCAGAGCCACTGTCTCCTGACACCAAAGTAACTGTCCCTGGGTCACAGAAACTTCCATGACCACGGGCTCGCTGTCCCAGAGTCACTGAGAGTGTCCAGACGCCGGGGTCGCTATCCTTGGGTTAGATAGAGAGTCCTGACCCCAGGGCGGATGACCCTACGTCATAGTGAGTGTCCTGAACCAAGAGTCGCTGTTCCTGGGTCACACAGAGTGTCCTGACCGCGGGGACGCTATCCCAAGGTCACAGAAATTGTCCTGACACCGGGGTGACACTCCCTGGGTCACAGATAGTGCCATGACTATGGGCTCACTGTCCCCGGTCACAACGAGTGTCCTTACACTGGATTCACTGTCCCTGGGTCACAGATAGTGTCCTGACCCCAGGATTACTCTCCCCATGTCACAGGGCGTGCCCTGACACTGGGGTCACTGTCCCTGAGTCACATAGAATGTCCGGACCCCGCGGTCATTGGCCCTGGGTCACAGAGCATGTCCTGATCCTGGGGAGATTCTCCCTGGGTCACAGAGACTGACATGACTCCGGGCTCGCTGTCCCAGAGTCACAGAGAGATTCTTGACCCCAGGGTCACTATCCCAGGGTCACAGAGAGTTTCCTGACCCCAGGGTCGCTATCCCTGGGTCAGATAGAGAGACTTGAGCCAATGGTCGATGTCCCTCAGTCACAGAGAGTGTCTGGAACCCGTGGTCATTGTCTCTTGGTCACAGTGTTCTGATCATGAGCCACTGTCCTTGGGTCACAGTGTACTGACACCAGGGTAAATGTCCCTGGGTCACAGAGAGTGTCCTGACCCAAGGTGCATTGATCCTGGGTCACAGAGAATGTCCTGACCCTGCGGTGACACTCCCTGGGTCACAGAGAGTGCCATGACCCCGGGCCCGCTGTCCCAGGGTCACAGATAGTGTCCTGACACCGGGGTCACCATCCCAGGGTCACGGAGAGTGTCCTGACCCCAGGGTCGATATCCTTGGGTCAGAGAGAGAGTCCTGACCCCGGGCTCGCCGTCCCAGGGTCACAGAGAATGTCCCTTCCCTGGGGTCGCTGTCCCTGGGTCACAGAAAGTGTCCTGACCCTGAAATCAATGTCCCAGTGTTTCAGAGTATGTCCTGTCCCTGGGGTGACTGTCCCTGGGTCACAGTGAGCGCCTTGACCCTAGTCCCGCTCTGTCTCAATCAAAGAGAATGTTTTGAACCTGGGGTCAATGCCTCAGGTTCACAGAAACTGTCCTGACACTGGGGTCACTGTCCTCGTGTCAGAGAGTGTGTCATGTCCCCGGGGCTACCGTCCCTGGGTCACAGAATGTCCTTACACTGGGGTCACACTCCCTGGTTCACAGAGAGTGTCCGGACCACGCGGTCTTTGTCCCTGGGTCACAGTGTGTTGACCCCGGAGTCACTGTCCCTGAGTCACACTGATTGTCCTGACGCCGGGGTGACTGTCCATGGGTCACAGAGACTGCCATGAGCCTGGGCTCGCTGTCCCTGAGTCACAGAGAGTGTCCTGACCTGGGTCACTACCCCCAGGGTCGCTATCCTTGGTTCACAGAGTGTGTTCTGATCCGGGGTTACTCTCCGCAGGTCACAGAGAATCTCCTAACTCTGGAGCCACTGTCGCAGGGTCCCAGAGAGTGTCCTGATACCGCGGTCACTGTCCCTGTGTCTGAGATGGTGTCATGTCCTGGGGCCACTGTCCCTGGGTCACAGAGAGTGTCCTGACTGTAGGGTCACTGTCCCTGGGTCACAGACTTCTGAACAGGAGGTCACTATCCATGGGTCACAGTGTCCTGACCACAGGGTAACTGCCCCTGAGTCACAGAGAGTGTCCTGACCCCGGGGTTACTCTCCCTAGCTCATACAGACTGTCCTGTCCCCGGGTCACAGAATCTGTCCTTTCCCCGGGTTGACTTTCCTGGGTCACAGAGAGCATCCTGATGCCGGGATCACTATCGCTGGCTCACAGAGAGTGTCCTGTCCCCGTGGTCATTGTCCCTGTGTCACGGTGTTCCGACCAGGAGGTCACTGTCCTTGGGTCACAGTGTCCTGGCCCCAGGGTAACTGTCCCTGAGTCACAGAGAGTGTCCTGACCCCTGGTTCACTGATCCTGGGACACAGAGAGTGTCCTGGCCCCAGGTTGACTGTCCCTGGGTCGCAGAGAGTGCCGTGACCCCGGGCCCACTGTCACTGGGTCACAGAGAATGTTCTGACCCTGGGGTCACTCTCCCAGGGTCACAGAAAGTGTCCTGACTCTGGGGTCACTGTCCCCGTGTCAGAGAGTTTGTCATGTCCACTGGGCCACTGTCCTGGCATCACAGAGTGTCCTGACCCTCAGCTCACTGGCCCTGGGATCACAGAGAGTGTGCTTGCACAGGTGTCACTGTCCCTGGGTCACGTAGAGTGTCCAGACACCGTGGTCATTGTCCCTGGGTCACAGTGTTCTGACCAGGAGGTCACTGTCCTTGTTTCACAGTGTCCTAACACCAGGGTAACATTCCCTGGGTCACAGAGAGTGTCCTGACCCCTGGTTCACTGATCCTGGGACACAGAGAGCGTCCTGATCCCGGGGTGACTGTCCCAGGGTCACAGAGAATGTTCTGACCCAGGGGTCACTCTCCCAGGGTGACAGAATGTGTCCTGACACCGGGGTCACTGTCCCCTAGTCAGAGAGTTTGTTATGTCCACAAGGCCACAGTCCCTGGGTCACAGAGAGTGCTGTCACCCCGGGCTCGCTGGCCCAGAGCCACAGAGAATGTCCTTACGCCGGGGTCACTCTCCCTGGCTCACAGAGAGGGTCCGGACCCCGCGGTCTTTGTCTCTGGGTCACCATGTCGTGTCCACGGGGTGACTGTCCCTGTGTCACAGAGAGTGCCATGACACCGGGCTCGCTGTCCCAGGGTCACAGAGGGTGTCCTGACACCGGGGTCACCGTCCCAGTGTCACAGAGAGTATCCTGACCCCAGGGACGCTATCCCTGGGTCAGAGAGAGTGTCCTGAACACGGGCTTGCCGTTCCTGGGTCACAGAGTGTGTCCTCTCCCCAGGGTGACTGTCCCTGGGTCAAAGAGAGTGCCGTGACCCTGGGCCCACTGTCTCTGGGTCACAGAGAATGTTCTGAACCTGGGGTCACTGCCTCAGGGTCACAGAAAGTGTCCTGACACCGGGGTCACTGTCCCCATGTCAGAGAGTGTGTCATGTCCCCAAGGCCACAGTCCCTGGTCAGAGAATGTCCTTACACAGGGCTCACACTCCCTGGGTCAAAGATAGTGTCCGGAACCCGCGTTCATTGTCCCTGGGTCACAGTGTCTTGACACCGGGGTCTCTATCCCTGAGTCACATTGAGTGTCCTGACCCCGCGGTGGCTGTCCCCAGGTCACAGAGACTGCCATGACCCCGGGCTCGCTGTGCCAGAGTCACAGAGAGTGTCTTGACCCCAGGGTCACTGTCCCAGGGTCACAGATAGTGTCCTGACCCCAGAGTCGCTGTCCCCTGGTCACAAATAGTATCCTGACCACGGGGTTACGCTCCCCATGTCACAGAGAGTGCCCTGACTCCAGGATTACTCTCCCCAGGTCACAGAGACTGTCCTGTCCCCGGGACACAGAATCTGTCCTTTCCCTGGGTCGATGTTCCTGGGTCACAGAGAGCATCCTGACCCTTGGATCACTAGCCCTCCCTCACAGAGAGTGTCCTGTCCCCGGGGTCACTGCCCCCAAGGTGGCTATCCGTGGGTCAGAGAGAGAGTCCTGACCACAGGCTCGCTGTCCCGGGTCACAGAGTGTGTCCTGACCCCAGGGTTACTCTCTCCATGTCACAGAGAGTTTCCTAACTCTGGGGTCACTGTCGAAGTGTCACAGAGAGTGTCTCGACACCAGGGTCACTGTGCCCATGTGTGAGAGTGTATCATGTCCCCAGGATCACTGTCCCTGCGTCACAGAGAGTGTCCGGATGCCGTGGTCTTTGTCTCTGGGTCACAATGTCCTGTCCGCGGGGTAACTGTCCCTGGGTCACAGAGAGTGCCATGACACCAGGCTCGCTGTCCCAGTGTCACAGAGAGTGTCCTGACACCGGGGTCAATGTCCTCATGTCAGAAAATTTGTCATGTCCATGGGGCCACTTTCCCGGGGTCACAGAGAGTGCAGTGACCCCGGGCTCACTGGCCCAGGGTCACAGAGATTATCCTTACACCGTTTTCACTGTTCCTGGCTCACAGAGAGTGTCCAGATCCCGCAGTCATTGTCCCTGGGTCACAATCTCCTGTCCCCAGGGCCACTGTCTCCTGACACCAGGGTGACTGTCCCTGGGTCACAGAGACTGCCATAACCCAGGGCTCGCTGTCCCAGAGTCACAGGGATTGTCTTGACCACAGGGTCACTGTCCCAGGGTCTCAGAGAGTGTCCTGACCCCAGAGTCACTATCCTTGGGTCAGATAGAGAGTCCTGAATCTAGGGTCGCTGTCCCTGAGTCACACAGAGTGTCCTGACAGTGGGGTAGCAATCCCCATGACACAGCAAGTGCCCTGACCGCGAAATCACTTTCTCAGGGTTTCAGAGTATGTCCTGTCCCCGGCGTGACAGTCCCTGGGTCACAGAGAGTGCCATGACCCCAGGCTCGCAGTCCCTGGGTCACAGAGAGTGTCCTGACACCGGGGACACCGTCCCAGGTTCACAAAGAGTGTCCTGACCGCAGCCTCGATATCCTTGGGTCAGAGGGAGAGTCCTGACACCGGGCTAGCCGTCCCAGGGTCACAGAGCATGTCCTGAACCCGGGGGTGCTGTCCCTGGGTCACAAAGTGTGTCCTGACTGCGGGGTAGCATTCCCTGTGTCACAGAAAGTGTCCTGAACCCGACATCACTGTCCTAGGGTTTCAGAGTATGTCCTGCCCCGGGCTAACTGTCCCTGGGTCACAGAGAGTGCCAAGACCCTGCGCCCGCTGTCTCTGGGTCACAGAAAATGTTCCGAACCTTGGATCACTGCCTCAGGGTCACAGAAAATGTCCTGACACTGGGGTCACTGTCCCCGTGTCAGAGAGTGTGTCATGTCCCCGGGGCCATAGTCCCTGGGTCAGAGAATAGCCTTACACTGAGGTCACAATCCCTGGGTCAGTGTCCTGACCACGGGCTGACTGTCCCTGGGTCACAGAGAGTTTCCTGACTCCAGGGTTACTCTCCATAGCTCATACAGATTGTCCTGTGCCCGGGTCGACTTTCCTGGGTCACAGAGAGCATTCTGACGCCGGGATCACTATCCGTGGCTCACAGAGAGTGTCCTGTCCCCGAGGTCACTGTTCCTGCATCACAGAGAGATTCCTGACCCGGGTCACTGCCCACAGGGTCGCTATCCCTGGGTCAGAGAGTGTGTCCTGACCCCGGGGTTACACTCCCCAGGTTACAAAGAATCTCCTAACTCTGGGGCCACTGTCGGAGTGTCCCAGAGAGTGTCCTGACACCGGGGTCACTGTCCCCGTGTCTGAGAGTGTGTCATGTCCCCAGGGTCACTGTCCCTGGGTCACAGAGAGTGTCCGGACCCCATGGTCATTGTCCCTGGGTCACAGTGTTCTGACTAGGAGGTCACTGCCCTTGGGTCACAGTGTCCTGACCCCAGGGTAACTGTCGCTGAGTCGCAGAGAGTGTCCTGACCCCTGGTTCACTGATCCTGGGACACAGAGAGTGACCTGACCCTGGGGTCACCCTCCCAGGGTCACAGAAAGTGTCCTGACACCGGGGTCACTGTCCCCGTGTCAGAGTTTGTCATGTTCACTTGGCCACTGTCCTGGGGTCACAGAGAGTGTCTTGACCACGGGGTCACTGTCCATGGGTCACAGAGATTGTCCTTACACCAAAGTTACTGTCCCCGGATCACAGAGTGTGTGCTTGCACAGGGGTCACTGTCCCTGGGTCACGTAGAGTGTCCAGACACCGTGGTCATTGTCCCTGGGTCACAGTGTTCTGACCAGGAGGTCACAGTCCTCGTTTCACAGTGTCCTAGCCCCAGGGTAACTTTCCCTGGGTCACAGAGAGTGTCCTGACCCCTGGTTCACTGATCCTGGGGTGACTGTCCCTGGGTGACAGAGAATGTTCTGACCCAGGGGTCACTCTCCCAGGGTGACAGAAAGTGTCCTGACACCGGGGTCACTGTCCCCTAGTCAGAGAGTTGTTATGTCCACAGGGCCACTGTCCCTGGGTCACAGAGAGTGCCGTGACCCCGGGCTCGCTGGCCCAGAGTCAAAGAGAATGTCCTTACGCCGGGGTCACTGTCCCTGGCTCACAGAGAGGGTCTGGACCCCCGCGGTCTTTGTCTCTGGGTCACCATGTCGTGTCCACGGGGTGACTGTGCCTGTGTCACAGAGAGTGCCATGATACCGGGCTCTCTGTCCCAGGGTCACAGAGGGTGTCCTGACACCGGGGTCACTGTCCCAGGGTCACAGAGAGTATCCTGACCCCAGGGACGCTATCCCTGGGTCACAGAGAATGTCCTGAACCCGGGCTCGCCGTCCCTGGGTCACAGAGTGTGTCCTGTCCCCGGGGTGACTGTCCCTGGGTCACAGAGAGTACCGTGACCCTGGGCCCACTGTCTCTGGGTCACAGAGAATGTTTTGAACCTGGGGTCACTGTCTCAGGGTCACAGAAAGTGTCCTGACACCGGGGTCACTGTCCCCATGTCAGAGAGTGTGTCAAGTCCCCAGGGCCACAGTCCCTGGTCAGAGAATTTCCTTACACAGGGTTCACACTCCCTGGGTCACAGAGAGTGTCTGGACCCTGCGGTCATTGTCCCTGGGTCACAGCGTCTTGACACCGGGGTCTCTATCCCTGAGTCACATTGAGTGTCCTGACTCCCGTGTTACTCTCCCCAGTTCACAGAGAGTGTCCTGTCCCCAGGTCACAGAATCTGTCCTTTCCCCGGGTCGACTTTCTTGGTTCACAGAGAGCATCCTGACCCTGGGTTCACTATCCCTGCCTCACAGAGAGTGTGCTGTCCCAGGGATCACTGTCCCTGGGTCACAGAGAGTGTCCTGACACCGGGGTCAATGTCCTCATGTCAGAAAATTTGTCATGTCCACGGGGTCACTGTCCCGGGGTCATAGAGAGTGCAGTGACCCCGGGCTCCCTGGCCCAGGGTCACAGAGAACATCTTTACACCATTGTCACTGTTCCTGGCTCACAGAGAGTGTCCAGAGCCTGCTGTCATTGTCCCTGGGTCACAATCTCCTGTCCGCAGGGCCACTGTTTCCTGACACCAGGGTGACTGTCCTTGTTTGAGATAGAGAGTCCTGAATCCAGGGTCGCTGGCCCTGGGTCACAAAGAGTATCCTGACTGCGGGGTAGTAATACCTATGTCACAGCAAGTTCCCTGACCCCAAAATCACTTTCCCAGGGTTTCAGATGTATGTCATGTCCTCAGGGTGACTGTCCCTGGGTCACAGAGAGTGCCATGACCCCAGGCTCGTTGTCCCAGGGTCAGAGAGTGTGTCCTGACACCGGAGTCACCGACCCAGGTTTACAAAGAGTGTCCTGACCCCAGGGTCGATATCCCTGGGTCAGAGGGAGAGTCCTGACACCGGGCTCGCCATCCCAGGGTCACAGAGAATGTCCTGAAACTGTGGGCGCTGTCCCAGGGTCACAAAGAGTGTCCTGACTGCAGGGTATCAATCCCTGTGTCACAGAAAGTGTCCTGACCCCGAAATCACTGTCCCTGGGTTTCAGAGTATGTCCTGTCCCCGGGGTGACTGTCCCTGGATCACAGAGAGTGCCAAGGCACTGGGCCCGCTGTCTCTGTGTCACAGAGAATGTTCTGAAACTTTGGACACTCCCTCAGGATCACAGTAAGTGTCCTGACACTGCAGTCACTGTCCCCGTGTCAGAGAGTGTGTCATGTCCCCGGGGCCACAATCCCTGGGTCAGAGAATAGCCTTACACCGAAGTCACACTCCCTGGGTCACAGGGTGTCCAGACCCCGCGGTCTTTGTCACTGGTTCACAGTGTCCTGACTGCGGGCTGACTGTCCCTGGGTCACAGAGTGTTTCCTGACTCCAGGATTACTCTCCCCAGCTCTTACATATTGTCCTGTCCCCGGGTCACAGAATCTGTCCTTTTACCGGTTCGACTTTCCTGGGTCACAGAGAGCATCCTGACGCCGGGATCACTATCCCTGGCTCAGAGAGTGTCCTGTCCCCGGGGTCATTGTCCCTGCATCACAGAGAGAGTCCTGACCTGGGTCACTGCCCACCGGGTCGCTATACCTGGCTCAGAGTGTGTGTCCTGAGCCCAGGTTACTCTCCCCAGGTCACAGAGAATCTCCTAACTCTGGGGCCACTGTTGCAGGGTCACAGAGAGTGTCCTGACACTGGGGTCTCTCTCCCCGTGTCTGAGAGTGTGCCATGTTCCCGGGGCCACTGTTCCTGGGTCACAGAGTGTGTCCGGACCCCACGGTCATTGTCCCTGGGTCACAGTGTTCTGACCAGGATGTCACTGCCCTTGGGTCACAGTGTCCTGACCTCAGGGTAACTGTCCCTGAGTCACAGAGGGTGCCGTGAGCCTGCGCCCACTGTCTCTGGGTCACAGAGAATGTTCAGACCCTGGGGTCACTCTCTCAGGGTCATGGAAATTGTCCTGACACCGGGGTCACTGTCCCTGTGTCAGAGAGTTTGTCATGTCCACTTGGCGACTGTCCCGGGGTCACAGAGAGTGTCCTGACAGTGGGGTCACTGTCCATGGTTCACAGAGATTGTCCTTACACCAAAGTCACTGTCCCTGGATCACAGAGACTGGGCTTGCACATGGATCACTGTCCCTGGGTCACATAGAGTGTCCAGAACACGTGGTCATTGTCCCTGGGTCACAGTGTTCTGATCAGGAGGTCACTGCCCTTGTTTCACAGTGTCCTAACCCCAGGGTAAATTTCCCTGGGACACAGAGTGTGGCTTGACCCCTGGTTCACTGATATTAGGACACAGAGAGTGTCCTGACCCCGGGGTGACTGTCCCTGGGTCACAGAGAATGTTCTGACCCAGGGGTCACTTTCCCAGGGTGACAGAATGTTTCTTGACACCGGGGTCAATGTCCCCAAGTCAGAGAGTTTGTTATGTCCTCAAGGCCACTGTCCCTGGGTCACAGAGAGTGCCGTGACCCTGGGCTCGCTGGCCCAGGGTCACAGAGAATGTCCTTACGCCAGGGTAACGGTCCCTGGCTCACAGAGAGGGTCTGGACCCCGGGGTCTTTGTCTCTGGGTCACCATGTCCTGTCCATGGGGTGACTGTCCCTGTGTCACAGAGAGTGCCATGACACCGGGCTCGCTGTCCCAGGGACACAGAGAGTTTCTTGACCCCAGGGTCACTGTCCCAGGGTCACAGATAGTGTCCTGACCCCGCAGTCGCCGTGCCCTGGTCACAGAAAGTTTCCTGACTCCGGGGTTACTCTCCCCATTTCACAGAGAGTGTCCTGTCCCCAGGTCACAGGATCTGTCCTTTCCCCGGGTCGACTTTCCTGGGTCACAGAGAGCATCCTGACCTGGGTTCACTATCCCTGGCTCACAGAGAGTGTGCTGTCCCCTGGGTCACAGAGACTGCCATGACTCCGGTCTTGCTGTCCCAGAGTCACAGAGAGAGTCTTGACCCCAGGATCACTGTCCCAGGGTCACAGAGAGTGTCCTGACCCCAGGGTCGCTATCCCTGGGTCAGATAGAGAGACTTGAGCCCAGGGTCAATGTTCCTGGGTCACAGAGAGTTTCCGGACCCCGTTGTCATTGTCTCTGGGTCACAGTGTTCTGACCACGAGTCACTGTCCTTGAATCACAGTGTACTGACACCAGGGTAACTGTCCCTGGATCACAGAGATTGTCCTGACCCCAGGTGCATTGATCCTGGGTCACAGAGAGTGTCCTGACCGCGTGGTGACACTCCCTGGTCACAGTGCCATGACCCCGGGCTCGCTGTCCCAGGGTCGCAGAGAGTGTCCTGACACCAGGGTCACCGTGCCAGGGTCACAGAGAATGTCCTGAACCCGGGGTCGCTGTCCCTGGGTCACAAAGAGTGTCCTGACTGCGGGGCCGCAATCCTTATGTCACAGAGAGTGTCCTGACCCCGAAATCACTGTCCCAGTTTCAGAGTATGTCCTGTCCCCGGGGTGACTGTCCCTGGGTCACAGAGAGTGTCTGGACCCTGTGGTCATTATCTCTGGGTCACAGTGTTCTGTCCACGAGTCTCTGTCCTTGGGTCACATTGTACGGATACCAGGGTAAATGTCCCTGGGTCACAGAGAATGTCCTGACCCCAGGTCCATTGATCCTGGGTCACAGAGAGTGTCATAAGCCCGGGCTCCTTGTCCCAGGGTCACAGAGTTTGTCCTGACACCGGTGTCACCGTCCCTGGTTCACAGAGAGTGTCCAGACCCTGTGGTCATTGTCCCTGGGTCACAGTGTTCTGACCAGGAGGTCACTGTCCTTGTTTCAGTGTCCTGACCCCAGCGCAAGTGTCCCTGTGTCACAGAGAGTGTCCTGACCCCTGGTTCACTGATCCTGGGACACAGAGATTGTCCTGACCCCGGGGTGACTGTCACTGGGTCACAAAGAATGTTCTGAAACTGGGGTCACTCTCCCAGGGTGACAGAAAGTGTCCTGACACCGGGGTCACTGTCCCCGATTCAGAGAGTTTGTCATGTCCACAGGGCCACTGTCCCTGGGTCACAGAGAGTGCCGTGACCCCGGGCTCGCTGGCCCAGGGTCACAGAGAATGTACTTACACCATGAGTCACAGTCCCTCACTCACAGAGAGTCTGGACCCCGCATTCTTTGTCTCTGGGTCACAATGTCCTGTATATGGGGTGAGTGTCCCTGGGTCACAGAGAGTGTCCTGAACCCAGAGTCGCTGTCCCTGGTTCACAGAGTATGTCCTGTCCCCGGGGTGACTGTCCCTGGGTCAGAGAGAGTACCGTGACCCTGGGCCCGTTGTCTCTGGGTCACAGAGAATGTTCTGAACCTGGGGTCACTGCCTCAGGATCACAGAAATTGTCCTGACACTGAGGTCACTGTCCCCGTGACAGAGAGTGTGTCATGTCCCCGGGGCCACAGTCACTGAATCAGAGAATGTCCTTACACAGGGCTCACACTCCCTGGGTCACAGAGAGTGTCCGGACGCCACAGTCATTGTCCCTGAGTCACAGTGTCTTGACACCGGGGTCACTGTCCCTGAGTCACATTGAGTGTCCTGACCCCGGGGTGACTGTCCCTGGGTCACAGAGACTGCAATGACCCCGGGCTCGCTGTCCCAGAGTCACAGAGAGTGTATTGACCCCAGGGTCGCCATGCCCTGGTCACAGAGAGTTTCCTGACTCCAGGGTTACTCACCCCAGAACACAGAGAGTGTGCTGTCCCCGGGGTCACTGTCCCTGGGTCACAGAGAGTATCCTGATCCAGGTCACTGCTCCCAGGGTCGCTATCCCTGGCTCAGAGAGAGAGTCCTGACCCCGGGGTTACTCTCCCCAGGTCACAGAGAGTCTCGTAACTCTGGGGTCACTGTCGCAGGGACTCAGAGTGTGTCCTGACACTGGGGACACAGTCCCCATGTCTGAGAGCGTGTCATGTCCCCGGGGCCACTGTCCCTGGGTCACAGAGAGTGTCCTGACCGCAGGGTCACGGTCCCTGGGTCACAGAGAGTGTCCTCACACTGAAGGCACTGTCCCCGGATCACAGAGATTGTCCTTGCACAGGAGTCGCTGTCCCTGGGTCAAAGAGAGTGTCCGGACCCAGTGGTCATTGTCCCTGGGTCATACTGTTCTGACCAGGAGGTCACTGCCCTTGGGTCACAGTGTCCTGACCCCAGGGTAACTGACCCTGGGTCACAGAGAGTGTCCTGACCCCTGGTTCACTGATCCGGGGACACAGAGTGTGTCCTGACCCCAGGGTCACTCTCCCAGGGTCACAGAAACTGTCCTGACACCGGGGTCACTGTCCTTGTGTCAGAGAATTTGTCATGTCCACGGGGCAACTGTCCTGGGGTCACAGAGAGTGCAGTGACCCTGGCCTCAATGGCCCTGGGTCACAAAGCATATCCTTACACCATTGTCACTGTTCCTGGCTCACAGAGAGTGTCCGGACCCCACAGTCATTGTCCCTGGGTCACAATGTCCTGTCCCCAGGGCCACTGTCTCCTGACACCAGGGTGATTGTCCCTGGGTCACAGAGAATGCCATGACCCCGGGCTCGCTGTCCCAGAGTCACAGGGAGTGTCTTGACCCCAGGGTCACTGTCCCAGGTTCACAGAGAGTGTCCTGACCCCATGATTGCAATTCCTGGGTCAGATAGAGAGTCCTGACACCAGGGTGGATGTCCCTGGGTCACAGAGAGTGTCCTGACACCAGGGTCACCATCCCTGGGACACAGAGATTGTCCGGACCCCGCGGTTATTGTCCCTGAGTCACAGTGTCTTGACACCGGGGTCACTGTCCCTGAGTCAAATTGAGTGTCCTGACCCCGGGACGACTGTCCATGGGTCACAGAGACTGCATGACACTGGTCTCGCTGTCCCAGAGTCACAGAGAGCGTCTTGACTCCGGGGTCACCATGCCCTGGCCACAGAGAGTTTCCTGAATCCAGGGTTACTCTCCCCGGTTCACAGAGAGTGTGCTGCCCCCGGTGTCAATGTCTCTGGGTCACAGAATGTGTCCTCACCCGGGTCACTGCTCCCAGGGTCACTATCCCTGGCTCAGAGAGAGAGAGAGAGTCCTGACCCCGGGCTCGCTGTCCCCTGGTCACAGAGTGTATCCTGACCCCGGGGTTACTCTCCTCAGGTCACAGAGAGTCTCCTAACTCTGGGGTCTCTGTCGCAGCGTCTCAGAGAGTGTCCTGACACCGGGGTAACTGTCCCCGTGTCTGAGAGTGTGTCATATCCCCGGGGCCACTGTCCCTGGGTCACATAGAGTGTCCGGACCCAGTGGTCATTGTCACTGGGTCACAGTGTTCTGACCAGGAGGTCACTGTCCTTGGGCCACAGTGTCCTGACCCCAGGGTAACTGACCCTGGGTCACAGAGAGTGTCCTGACCCCTGGTTCACTGATCCTGGGACACAGAGTGTGTCCTGACTCCGGGGTCACTCTCCCAGGATCACAGAAACTGTCCTGACACCGGGGTCACTGTCCTCGTGTCAGAGAATTTGTCATGTCCACGGGGCAACTGTCCTGGGGTCACAGAGAGTGCAGTGACCCTGGGCTCAATGGCCCAGGGTCAAAGAGAATATCCTTACAGCGTTGTCCCTGTTCCTGGCTCACAGAGAGTGTCCGGACACCGCAGTCATTGTCCCTGGGTCACAATGTCCTGTCCCCAGGGCCCCAGACACCAGGGTGACTGTCCCTGGCTCACAGAGAATGCCATGACCCCAGGCTCACTGTTTCAGAGTCACAGGGAGTGTCTTGACCCCAGGGTCACTGTTCCAAGTTCACAGAGAGTGTCCTGACCCCAGGATCGCTATCCCTGGGTCAGACAGAGAGTCCTGACCCCAGGGTGGATGTCCCTGGGTCACAGAGAGTGTCCTGAACCCAGAGTCGCTGTTACTGGGACACATAAAATATCCTGACAGTGGGGACGCAATCCCACGGTCACAGAAAATTTCCTGACCCCGGGGTCACTATCGCTGGGTCACAAAGTGTGTCCTGACCCAGAAGTCACTTTCTCTGGGTCACAGAGAGTGTCCTGATCCCAGAAACGCTGTCCCATGGTTGCAGATAGTGTCCTGACCCTGGGGTTACTCTCCCCATATCACAGAGAGTGCCCTCACACTGGGGTCACTGTCCCAGAGTCACATAGAATGTCCGGACCCAACGGTCATTGGCCAGGGTCACAATGAGTGTCCTTACACAGGATTCACTGTCCCTGGGTCACAGATAGTGTCCTGAACCCAGGGTTACAGTCCCCATGTCACAGAGAGTGCCCTCACACCGGGGTCACTGTCCCTAAGTCACATAGAATGTCTGGACCCAGCGGTCATTGGCCCTGAGTCACAGAGTGTGTCCTGTCCCCTGGTCACAGTGTGTGTCCTGACCCCGGGGTGACAATCCCTGGGTCACAGAGAGTGCCGTGACTATGGGCTCGCTGTCCCCGGGTCACAAGTGTCCTTACACAGGGGTCACTATCCCTGGGTCACAGAGGGTGTCTAGATCCCGGGGTGACTGTCCCTGGGTCACAGAGACTGCCATGACTCCGGGCTCGCTGTGCCAGAGTCACAGAGAGAGTCTTGACCCCAGGGTCACTGTCCCAGGGTTACAGAGAGTGTCCTGACCTCAGGGTCGCTATCGCTGGGTCAGATAGAGAGACTTGAGCCCAGGGTCGATGCCCCTGGGTAACAGAGAGTGTCTGGAACCCGTGGTCATTGTTTCTGGGTCACAGTGTTCTGACCATGAGTCAATGTCCTTGGGTCACAGTGTACTGACACCAGGGTAACTGTCCTTATGTCACAGAGAGTGTTCTGACACCAGGTTCATTGATCCTGGGTTACAGAGAGTGTCCTAAACCCACCGTGACTCCCTGGTTCACAGAGATTGCCAGGACCCCGGGCCCGCTGTCCCAGTGTCACAGAGTGTCCTGACACTGGGGTCACGGTCCCAGGGACACAGCGAGTGTTCTGACCCCAGGGTCAATATCCCTGGGTCAGAGAGAGAGTCCTGACCCCGGGCTCGCCGTCCCAGGGTCACAGAGAATGTCCTGAACCTGGGATCACTGTCCCTGGGTCACAAAGAGTGTCCTGACCCCGAAATCACTGTCCCAGGGTTTCAGAGTATGTTCTGTCCCCAGGTTGACTGTCCCTGACTCACAGAGAGTGCCTTGACCCTGGGCCTGCTGTCTCTGGGTCACAGAGAATGTTATGAACCTGGGGTCACTGCCTCAGTTTCACAGAAAGTGTCCTGACAACGGTGTCACTGTCCCCGTGTCAGAGATTGTGTCATGTCCCCGGGGCCACAGACCCTGGGTCAGAGAATATCCTTACAATGGTGTCACACTCCCTGGGTCACAGTGTGTCCGGACCCCGCGGTCGTTGTCCCTGGGTCAGAGAGTCTTGACCCCGGGGTCACTGTCCCTGAGACACATTGAGTGTCCTGACCCCGGGGTGACTGTCCCTGGGTCACAGAGACTGCCATGACTCTGTTCCAGAGTCACAGAGTGTGTCCTGACCCCAGGGTCACTGTCCCAGGGTCACAGAGAGTGTCCTGACTGCAGGGTCACTGTCCCTGGGTCACAGAGAGTGTCTGGACACCGTGGTCATTGTCCCTGGGTCACAGTGTTCTGACCAGGAGGTCACTGTCCTTGGGTCACAGTGTCCTGACCCCAGGGTAACTGTCCCTGAGTCACAGAGAGGGTCCTAAGCCCTGGTTCACTGATCCTGGGATACAGAGCGTGTCCTGACACTGGGGTGACTGTCCCTGGGTCACAGAGGGTGCCGTGACCCCGCGCCCAATGTCACTGGGTCACAGAGAATGTCCTGACCTTGGGGTCACTCTCCCAGGGTCACGGAAAGTGTCCTGACACCGGAGTCACTGTCCCTGTGTCTGAGAGTTTGTCATGTCCACTGGGCCACTGTCCCGGCATCACAGATAGTGTCCTTGCACAGAGCTCATTGTCCCTGGGACACAGAGAGTGTCCAGACCCCGTTGTCATTGTCCCTGGGTCACAGTTTTCTGACCAAGAGGTCACTGTCCTTGTTTCACACTGTCCTGACCCTAGGGTAACTGTACCTGGGTCACAGAGAGTGTCCTGACCCCTGGTCCACTGATCCTGGGACACAGAGAGTTTCCTGACCCCGGGGTGACTTCCCTGGGTCACAGAGAATGTTCTGACCCAGGGGTCACTCTCCCAGGGTGACAGAAAGTTTCCTCACACTGAGATCACTGTCTCCAAGTCAGAGAGTTTGTCATGTCCACGGGGCCATTGTCCCTGGGTCACAGAGTGTGCCGTGACCCCGGGCTCGCTGGCCCAGGGTCATAGAGAATGTCCTTACACTGGGGTCACTGTCCCTGGCTCACAGAGAGTGACCGGACCCCGCGGTCTTTGTCTCTGGGTCACAATATCCTGTCCATGTGGTGACTGTCCCTGGGTCACAGAAAGTGCCATGAACCCAGGCTCGCTGTCCCAGGGTCACAGAGAGTGTCCTGATGCTAGGGTCACCGTCCCAGGGTCACAGAGAATATCCTGACCCCAGGGTCGCTATCCCTGGGTCAGCGAGAGAGTCCTGACTTCGGGCTCGCCGTCCCAGGGACACAGAGAGTGTCCAGACCCCGTGGTCATTGACCCTGGGTCACAGGTTTCTGACAAGGAGGTCACTGTCCTTGTTTCACAGTCTCATGACCCCAGGGTAACTGTCCCTGGGTCACAGAGAGTCTCCTGACCACAGGGTCACAGTCCCTGGGTCACAGAGAATGTTCTCACCCTGGGGTCACTCTCCCAGGGTGACAGAAAGAGTTCTGACACTGGGGTCACTGTCCTGGTGTCAGAGAGTTTGTCATGTCCACGAGGTGACTGTCACTGGGTCACAGAGGATGCCGTGACCCCGGGCCCACTGTCATTAGGTCACAGAGAATGTTCTGACCCTGCAGTCACTCTCCCAGGGTCGCAGAAAGTGTCATGACACCGGAGACTCTGTCCTCATGTCAGAGAATTTGTCACGTCCATGGGGCCACTGTCCCAGGGTCACAGAGAGTGTCCTGACCGTGGGGTCACAGTCCCTGGGTCACAGAGAGTGTACAGACCCCATGGTCATTGTCCCTGGGTCACAGTTTTCTGACCAGGAGGTCACTGTCCTTGTTACACTGTGTCCTGAAACCTGGGTAACTGTCCCTGGGTTACAGAGAGTGTCCTGAACACTGGTTCACTGATCCTGGGACACAGAGATTGTACTGACACCGGGGTGACTGTCCCTGGGTCACAGAGGGTGCCATTGACCCCGGGCCCAATGTCACTGGGTCACAGAGAATGTTCTGACCCTGTGGTCACTCTCCCAGGGTCACAGAAAGTGTCCTGACTCCGGGGTCACAGTCCTCGTGTCAGAGAATATGTCATGTCCATGGGGCCACTGTCCCAGGGTCACAGAGAGTGTCCTGAGCGTGGAGTCACAGTCCCTGGGTCACAGAGAGTGTCCAGACCCCATGGTCATTGTCCCTGGGTCACAGTTTTCTGACCAGGAGGTCATTGTCCTTGTTACATTGTGTCCTGAAACCAGGGTAATTGTCCTTGGGTCACAGAGAATGTCCTGAAACCTGGTTCACTGATCCTGGGACACAGAGATTGTCCTGACCCCGGGGTGACTGTCCCTGTGTCACAGAGGGTGCTGTGACCCCGGGCCCACTGTCACTGGGTCACAGAGAATGTTCTGACCCTGTGGTCACTGTCCCAGGGTCACAGAAAGTGTCCTGACTCCGGGGTCACAGTCCTCGTGTCAGAGAATATGTCATGTCCACGGGCCCACTGGCACAGGGTCAGAGAGAATATCCTTACACCATTGTCCCAAGGTCACAGAATTTGTCCTGACTCCGGAGTCACTATCATTGGGTCACAAAGTGTGTCCTGACCCCGGAGTCACTTTCTCTGGGTCACAGAGATTGTCCTGATCCCAGAGTAGCTGTCCCCTGGTCACAGATAGTGTCCTGACCCCCCGGTTAATCTCCCCATGTAACAGAGAGTGCCCTCACACCGGGGTCACTGTCCTTGAGTCACATAGAATGTCCGGACAAAGTGGTCATTGGCCCTGGGTCACAGAGTATGTCCTGACACCGGGGTCACTCTCCTCGTGTCAGAGAATTTGTCATGACCACGGGCCCACTGGCCCAGGGTCACAGAGAATATCCTTACACCGTTGTCACTTTTCCTGGCTCGCAGAGAGTGTCCGGACCCCACAGTCATTGTCACTGGGTCACAATGTCCTGTCCCCAGGGCCACTGTCTCCTGACACCAGGGTGACTGTCCCTGGGTCACAGAGCCTGCCATGACCCCGGGCTCGCTGTCCCAGAGTCACAGGGAGTGTCTTGACCCCAGAGTCACTGTCCCAGGGTCACAGAGAGTATCCTCACGCCACGGTAGCTATCTTTGGGTTAGATAGAGAGTCCTGACCCCAGGGTGGATGTCCCTGGGGCACAGAGAGTATCCTGAACCTGGAGCCGCAGTTCCTGGTTCAGACAGAATGTCCTGACCACTGGAACGCTATTCCAACATCACAGAATTTGTCCTGACACCAGAGTCACTATCGATGGGCCACAATATGTGTCCTGACCCCGGAGTCACTTTCTCTGGGTCACAGAGATTGTCCTGACCCCAGGGTTACTCTCCCCATGTCACAGAGAGTGCCCTCATACCGGGGTCACTGTCCCTGAGTCACATAGAATGTCCGGACCCAGCGGTCATTGGCCCTGGGTCACAGAGTGTGTCCTGACCCCAGGGTGACTCTCCCTGGGTCACAGAGAGTGCCATGACTAAGGGCTCGCTGTCCCCAGTTCACAACGAGTGTCCTTACACAGGTTTCACTGTTCCTGGGTCACAGATAGTGTCCTGACCCCAGGGTTACTCTCCCCATGTCACAGAGAGTGCCCTGACACCGGGGTCACTGTCCCTGAGTCACATAGAATGTCCGGTCCAAGCGATCATTGGCCCTGGGTCACAGAGTGTATCCTGACCCCGGGGTGACTCTCCCTGGGTCACAGAGAGTGCCGTGACTATGGGCTCGCTGTCCCCGGGTCACAACGACTGCCCTTACACTGGGCTCACTGTCCCTGGGTCGCAGAGTGTGTCCAGACCCCGTGGTCATTGTCCCTGGGTCACAGTGTCTTGACCCTGGGGTCACTGTCCCAGAATCACCGTGCATGTCCTGACACCGGTGTGACTGTCCCTGGGTCACAGAGACTGCCATGACTCCGGGCTCGCTGTCCCAGAATCACAGAGAGAATCTTGAGCCAAGTGTCACTGTCCCAGGGTCACAGAGACTGTCCTGACACCAGGGTCGCTATCCCTGGGTCAGATAGAGAGACTTGAGCCCAGGGTCAATGTCCCTGGGTCACAGAGAGTTTCTGGAACCCCTGGTCATTGTCTCTGGGTCACAGTGTTCTGACTAGGAGTCACTGTCCTTGGGTCACAGTGCACTGACACCAGGGTAACTGTCCCTGGGTCACAGAGAGTGTCCTGACCCCGTGGTGACACTCCCTGGGTAACAGAGAGTGCCATGACCCCGGGCTCGCTGTCCCAGGGTCACAGAGAGTGTCCTGACACCAGGGTCATGGTCCCAGGGTGACAGAGAGTGTCCTGACCCCAGGGTTGATATCTCTGGGTCAGAGAGAGAGTCCTGACCCCAAGCTCACCATCCCAGGGTCACAGAGAATGTCCTGAACCTAGGGTCGCTGTCCCTGGGTCACAAAGAGTGTCCTGACTGCGGGGTAGCAATCCCTATGTCACAGAAAGTGCCCTGACCCCGAAATCACTGTCCCAGGGTTTCAGGGTATGTCCTGTCCCCGGGGTGACTGTTCCTGGGTCACAGAGTTTGCCGTGACCCTGGGCCCGCTGTCTCTGGTTCACAAAGAATGTTTTGAACCTGGGGTCACTGCCTCAGGGTCACAGAAAATGTCCTGACACCGGGATCACTGTCCCCGTGTTAGAGAGTGTGTCATGTCCCTGGGGCCACAGTCCCTGGGTCAGAGAATGTCCTTACACCAGGGTCACACTCCCTGGGTCACAGAGAGTGACCAGACCCCGCGGTCTTTGTCCCTGGGTGACAGTGTCTTGACACCGGGGTCACTGCCCCGAGTCACATTGAAAGTCCTGACCCCGGGGTAACTGCCCCTGGGTCAAAGTGACTGCCAAGACCCCAGGTTCACTGTCCCAGAGTCACAGAGAGAGTCTTGACCCCAGGGCCACTCTCCCAGGGTCACCGAGAGTATCCTGACCCCAGGGTCACCGCGCCCTGGTCACAGAGAGTTTCATGACTCCGGGGTTACTCTCCCCAGTTCATACAGATTGTCCTGTACCCAGGTCACAGAATCTGTCCTTTCCCTGGGTTGACTATCCTGGGTCACAGAGAGCATCCTGACGCCAGCATCGCTATCCCTGGCTCACAGAGAGTGAGCTGTCCCCGGGGTCACTGTCCCTGGGACACAGAGAGTGTCTTGAACTGGGTCACTGCTCCCAGGGTCGCTATCCCTGGGTCAGAGAGAGAGTCATGACGCCGGGCTCACTGTCCCCTGGTCACAGAGTGAGTCCTGACCCGAGGGTTACTCTCCCCAGGTCACAGAGAGTCTCAAAACTCTGGGGTCACTGTCGCAGGGTCTCAGAAAGTGTCCTGACATCGGGGTCACTGTCCCTGGGTCACAGAGATTGTCCTCACACCAAAGGCACTGTCCCCGGATCACAGAGAGTGTCCTTGCAGAGGAGTCACTGTCCCTGGGTCACAGAGTGTGTCCAGACCCCGTGTTCATTGTTCCTGGGTCAAAGTGTTCTGACCAGGAGGTCACTGTCCTTGGGTCACAGTGTCCTGACCTCAAAGTAAATGGCCCTGGGACACAGAGTGTGTCCTGACCCCAGGGTGACTGTCCCTGCGTCACGGAGGGTGCCGTGACACCGGGCCCACTGTCATTGGGTCACAGAGAATGTTCTGACCCTGTGGTCACTCTCCCAGGGTCACAGAAAGTGTCCTGACATCGGGGTGACTGTCCTCGTGTCAGAGAATTTGTCATGTTCACTGGGCCACTGTCCCAGGGTCACAGAGGGAGTCCTGACCATGGGGTCACTGTCCCTGGGTCACAGAGAGTGTCCAGACCCCATGGTCATTTTCCCTGGGTCACTGTGTTCTGACCAGGAGGTCACTGTCCTTGTTTCACAGTGTCCTGACCCCAGCGTAACTGTCCCTGCATGACAGAGAGTGTCCTGACCCCTGATTCACTGATCCAGGGACACAGAGAGTGTCCTGACCCCGGGGTGACAGTCCATGGGTCACAGAGGGTGCCGTGACCCCGGGCCCACTGTGACTGGGTCACAGAGAATGTTCTGACCCTGTGGTCACTCTCCCAGGTTCACAGGAAGTGTCCTGACTCCGGGGTCACTGTCCTCATGTCAGAGAATTTGTCATGTCCACGGGCTCACTGTCCTGGCGTCACGGAGAATATCCTTACACCATTGTCACTTTTCCTGGCTCACAGAGAGTGTCCGGACCCCGCAGTCATTGTCCCTGGGTCACAATGTCCTGTCCCCAGGGCCACTGTCTCCTGACACCAGGGTGACTGTCTCTGGGCCAAAGAGATGGCCACGATCCCAGGCTCGCTGTCCCAGAGTCACAGGGAGTGTCTTGATCCCAGGGTCACTGTCCGAGGGTCACAGAGAGTGTCCTGACGCCATGGTAGCTATCCCTGGGTCAGGTAGAGAGTCCTGACCCCAGGGTGGATGTCCCTGGGTCACGGAGAGTGTCCTGAACCTGGAGCCACAGTTACTGGGTCAGCGTGTCCTGACCACTGGAACGCTATCCCAACATCACAGAATTTGTACTGACCCCGGAACCATTATCGCTGGATCACAAAGTGTGTCCTGACCCCGGAGTCACTTTCTCTGGGTCACAGAGATGGTCCTGATCCCAGAGTCGCTGTCCCCTGGTCACAGATAGTGTCCTGACCACAGGGTTACTCTCCCCATGTCACAGAGAGTGCCCTCACACCTGGGTCACTGTCCCTGAGTCACATAGAATGTCCGGACCCAGCAGTCATTGGCCCTTTGTCACAGAGTGTGTCCTGACCCCAGGGTGACTCTCCCTGGGTCACAGAGAGTGCCGTGACTAAGGGCTCGCTGTCCCCAGGTCACAACGAGTGTCCTTACACAGGTTTCACTGTCCCTGGGTCACAGATAGTGTCCTGACCCCAGGGTTACTCTCCCCATGTCACAGAGAGTGCCCTGACACCGTGGTCACTATCTCTGATTCGCATAGAATGTCCGGTCCCAGTGGTCATTGGCCCTGGGTCACAGAGTGTGTCCAGACCCCTGGGTGAATCTCCCTGGATCACAGAGAGGGCCGTGACTATGTGCTCACTGTCCCTGTGTCACAATGAGTGCCCTTAAACAGGGGTCACTGTCCCTGGGTCACAGAGGGTGTCCAGACCCCGTGGTCATTGTCCCTGGGTCACAGTGTCTTGACCCCGGGGTCACTGTCCCAGAATCACAGTGCATGTCCTGACTCCAGGGTGACTGTCCCTGGGTCACAGAGACTGCCATGACTCCGGGCTCGCTGTCTCAGAGTCACAGAGAGAGTCTTGAGCCCAGAGTCACTGTCCCAGGGTCACAGAGACTGTCCTGACCCCATGCTCGCTATCCCTGGGTCAGATAGAGAGACTTGAGCCCAGAGTCGATGTCCCTGGGTCACAGAGAGTTTCCAGAATCCCTGGTCATTGTCTCTGGGTCACAGTGTTCTGACTAGGAGTCACTGACCTTGGGTCACAGTGTACTGACACCAGGGTAACTGTCCCTGGGTCACAGAGAGTGCCATGACCCCGGGCTCGCTGTCCCAGGGTCACAGAGAGTGCCCTGACACCAGTGTCACGGTCCCAGGGTTACAGAGAGTGTCCTGACCCCAGGGTTGATATCTCTGGGTCAGAGAGAGAGTCCTGACCCCAAGCTCGCCGTCCCAGGGTCACAGAGAATTTCCTGAAGCCAGGGTCGCTGTCCGTGGGTCACAAAGTGTGTCCTGACTGCCGGGTAGCAATCCCTATGTCACAGAAAGTGCCCTGACCCCGAAATCACTGTCCCAGGGTTTCAGAGTATGGCCTGTCCCCGGGGTGACTGTCCCTGGGTCTCAGAGAGTGCCGTGACCCTGGGCCCGCTGTCTCTGGGTCACAGAGAATGTTTTGAACCTGGGGTCACTGCCTCAGGGTCACCGAAAGTGTCCTGACACTGGGGTCACTGTCCCCATGTCAGTGAGTGTGTCATGTCCCCAGGGCCACAGTCCCTGGGTCAGAGAATGTCCTTACACCGGGGTCACAATCCCTGGGTCACATAGAGTGTCTGGACCCCGCGGTCTTTGTCCCTGAGTCACAGTGTCCTGACCCCGTGGTGACTGCCCCTGGGTCACAGAAACTGCCATGTCTCTGGGCTCGCTTTCCCAGAGTCACAGAGAGAGTCTTGACCCCAGGATCAATGTCCCAGGGTCTCAGAGACAGTCCTGACCCCGGGGTCGCTATGCCTGGGTCAGATAGAGAGACTTGAGCCCAGGGTTGATGTCGCTGGGTCACAGAGAGTGTCCAGACCCCATGGTCATTGCCTCTGGGTCACAGTGTTCTGACCACGAGTCACTCTCCTTTGGTCACAGTGTACTGACCCCAGGGTCACTGCCCCAGGGTCACAGAGAGTGTCCTGACCCCGGGGTCGCCACGCCCTGGTCACAGAACGTTTCATGACTCCGGGGTAACTCTCCCCGGCCCATGCATATTGTCCTGTACCCAGGTCACAGTATCTGTCCTTTCTCCGGGTCGACATTCCTGGGTCTCAGAGAGCATCCTGACGCCAGTATCACTATCCCTGGCTCACAGAGAGTGTCCTGTCCCCGGCGTCACTATCCCTGAGTCACAGAGAGTGTCCTTACCCGGGTCAATGCCTCCAGGGTAGCTAAACCTGGCTCGCAGAGTGTGTCCTGATCCTGGGGTTACTCTCCCCAGGTCACAGAGAATCTCCTAACTCTGGGGCCACTGTCACAGGGTCACAGATAGTCTCCTGACCCCGGGGTTACTCTCCCCATGTCACAGAGAGTGCCCTGACAACAGGGTCACTTTCCCTGAGTCACATAGAATGTCCGGACCCAGCGGTCATTGGCCCTGGGTCACAGAGTGTGGCCTGACCCCGGGGTGACTCTCCCTGGCTAACAGAGAGTGCCCTGACTATGGGCTCGCTGTCCCCAGATCACAACGAGTGCCTATACACAGGGGTCACTGTCCCTGGGTCACAGAGTGTCTGGACCCCACGGTCATTGTCCCTGGGTCACGGTGTCTTGGCACAGGGGTCACTGTCCCTGAGTCACATTGAGTTTCCTGACCACGGGGTGACTCTCCCCAGATTACACAGACTGCCATGACACCGGGCTCGCGTCCCAGTGTCACAGAGAGTGTCTTAAGCCCAATGTCACTGTCACAGGGTCACAGAGAGTTTCCTGACTCCGGGGTTACTCTCCCCAGTTCACAGAGAGTGTCCTGTCCCCGGGTGACAGAAACTTTCCTTTCCCCGTGTCGACTTTCCTGGTTTACAGAGAGCATTCTGACCCTGGGTTCACTATCTCTGGCTCATGGAGGGTGTGCTGTTCCCGGGGTCACTGTCCCTGAGTCACAGAGTGTCTTGACCTGGGTCACTGCTCCCAGGGTCGCTATCCCTGGGTCAGAGAGAGAGTCCTGACTCCGGGCTCGCTGTCCCCTGGTCACAGAGTGTGTCCTGACCCCAGGGTTACTCTCCCCAGGTCACAGAGAGTCTCCAAAATCTGGGGTCACTGTCGCAGGGTCTCAGAAAGTGTCCTGACATCGGGGTCACTGTCCCCGTGTCTCAGAGTGTGTCATGTCCCCGGGGCCACTGTCACTGGGTCACAGAGTGTTTCCTGACAGCGGGGTCACTGTCCCTGGGTCACAGAGATTGTCCTCACACCAAAGTCACTGTCCCCGGATCACAGAGAGTGTCCTTGCACAGGAGTCACTGGGTCATTGTTCCTGGGTCACAGTGTTCTGACCAGGAGGTCACTGTCCTTGCGTCACAGTGTCCTGACCTCAAAGTAAATGACCCTGGGTCACAGAGTGTGTCCTGACCACTGGCTCTCTGATCCTCGGACACAGAGTGTGTCCTGACTTTGGGGTGACTGTCCCTGGGTCACAGAGGATGCTGTGACACCGGGCCCACTGTCATTGGGTCACAGAGAATGTCCTGACATTGGGGACACTGTCCTCGTGTGAGAGAATTTGTCATGTCCACTGGGCCACTGTCCCAGGGTCACAGAGAGTGTCCTGACCGTGGAGTCACTGTCCCTGGAGAGTGCTGTGACCTCGTGCACACTGTCCCTGGGTCACAGAGAATGTTCTGACACCGCTGGCATTGTCCCTGGGTCACACTGTCTTGACCCCGGGGTTATTGTCATTGCGTCACAGTGTCCTGACCCCGGGGTAAATGTCTCTGGGTCAGAGAGAGTTTTCCTGAACCGAGAGTGACTGTCGCTGGGTCACAGTTTTCTGATCCTGGGCTCCCAGTCCCTGGGTCACAGGGAATGACCTGACCCCAGGATTACTCACCCCAGGTCACAGAGAGTCTCCTACCTCTGGGGTCACTGTCACTGAGTCACAAAAAGTGTCCTGAGCTCGGGGTCACTTTCCGAGGGTCACATTGACCGGACCCCGGGGTCACTATCCACAGGGTCACAGAGAATGTCCAGACACCGGGGTCACTGTCCCCGAGTAACTGAGAGTGTCCTCATCTGGAGTCATCTCCCTGGCTCACAGACCATGTCCTGATCCCGCAGTCACTATCCGTGGTTCATAGAGTGTACTGATCCCGGGGTCACTGTCCCTGGGTCAGATAATGTCCTGAAGCTGGGGTCCCTGTCCCTGGGGCACTGAGAGTCTTCTGGCATCGGGTCGCTGTCCCTGGCTCACAGAGAGTGTCCAGACCCCACGGCACTGTCCCTGGGTCACAGAGTGTGCCCTGATCCCGAGGCCGCTGTCCCTGGCTCACCGTGAGTGTCCGAACACTGGGATCATTGCCCCTGGGTCAGAGAGAGTGTCCTGAACCTAGGGTGACTGTCGCTGGGTCATAGTGTTCTGATCCTGGGCTCACTGCCCCTGGGTCACAGAGAGTGTACTGACACCGGGGACACTCTCTCTTGGATTGAAGATAGTGCCGTGACCCCGGGCTCGCTGTCCATGGATCACAGAGAATGTTCTGACCCCAGGGTCACTGTCCATGGGTCACAGAGAATGTTCTGACCCTGGGGTCACTGCTCCAGAGTCACATAGAATGTCCGGACCCAGTGGTCATTGGCCCAGGCTCACAGACATTGTGCTGACACCAGGGTGACTCTCCCTGGCTCACAGAGAGTGCTGTGACTACGGGATCGCTGTCCCTGGGTCACAGCAAGTGTCCTTACAGAGGGGTAACTGTCCCTGGGTAACAGATTGTGTCTGGACCACGTGGTCATTGTCCCTGGGTTACAGAGAGTGTCTTGACCACTGGTTCACTGATCCTGGGTCACAGAGAGGGTCCTGACACCAGGGTGACTGTCCCTGGATCACAGAGAGTGCCGTGACCCCGGGCCCACTCTCTCTGGGTCACAGAGAATGTTCTGAACCTGAGGTCAATGCCTCAGGGTCAATGAAAGTGTCCTTACAACAGGGTCACTATCCCCGCGTCAGAGAGTGTGTCATGTCGCCGGGGCCATAGTCCCTGGGTCACAGAGAGTGTCCGGACCCCGCGGTCATTGTGCTTGGGTCACAGAGTGTTGTGACCTCGTGCTCGCTGTCCCTGTGTCACAGAGAATGTTCTGACCCCAGGGTCACTGTCCTTGGGTCACAATGTCCTGACCCCAGGGTAACTGTCCCTGGGTCACAGAGAGTGTCGTGACCCCTGGTTCACTGATCCTAGGTCACAGATACTGTCCTGACCCCGGGGTGACTGTCCCTGGGTCATGGAGAGTGCTGTGACACCTGGCCGGCTGTCCCTGTGTCACAGAGAATGTTCTGAACCTGAGGTCAATGCCTCAGGGTCAAAGGAAGTGTCCTTACAACAGGGTCACTGTCCCCGTGTCAGAGAGTGTGTCATGTCCCCGGGACCAGAGTCCTTGGGACACAGAAAATGACCTTACACCGGGGTCACTGTCCCTGGGTCACAAAGAGTGTCCGGACACCGCGGTCAATGTGCTTGGGTCACAGTGCCCTGACCCCAGGGAAACTGTACCTGGGTCACAGTGAGTGTCCTGACCCCATTGTCACTGTCCCTGGGTCACAGAGTGCTGTGACCTCGTGCTCGCTGTCCCCGGGTTACAGAGAATGTTCTGACCCCAGGATCAATGTCCCTGGGTCACAGAGAGTGTTCAGACCCCACGGTCTTTGTCACTGGGCCGCAGTATCTTGACCCCGGTGTCACTGTCCCTGGGTCAGAGAGAGTTTTCCTGAACCTAAGATGACTGTCGCTTGGTCACAGTTTTCTGATCCCGGGCTCACTGTCCCTGGGTCACAGGCAGTGTCCTGAACCTGGGATTACTCTCCCCAGGTCACAGACAGTCTCATAACTCTGGAGTCACTGTCGCTGGGTCACAACGAGTGTCCTGAGCTCAGGGTCTCTTTCCCAGTGTCACATTGACCTGACCCCGGCGTCACTGGTGCAGGGTCACAGAGAGTGTCCTGACCCCAGGGTCACTGTCCCTGGGTCACCGAGAGTGTTCAGACCCCACGGTCATTGTCCCTGCGCCAGTGTCTTGACCCCGGGGTCACTGCCCTTGGCTCACAATGTCCTGACCCTGGGGTCACTGTCCCTGGGTCAGAGAGTGTTTTCCTGACCCGAGGGTGACCGTCGCTGGGTCACAGTTTTCTGATCCCGGGCTCACTATCCCTGGGTCACAGGCAGTGTCCTGACCCCGGGCTTACTCTCCCCAGGTCACAGATAGTCTCCCAACTCTGGAGTCACTGTCGCTGGGTCACAAAGAGTATCCTGACCTCAGGGTTACTTTCCCAGGGTCACATTGACCTGACCCCGGGGTAACTGGCGCAGGGTCACAGAGAGCGTCCGGACACCGAGGTACTGTCCCTGTGTCACAGAGAATACCCTGACCCCAGGGTCACTGTCCCTGGGTCACAGAGAGTGTCGTGACCCCTGGTTCACTGATCTTAGGTCACAGAGAGTGTCCTGACCCCGGGGTGACTGACCCTGGGTCACGGAGAGTGCCGTGACCCTGGACCCGCTGTCCCTGGGTCACAGAGAAGGATCTCAACCTGGGGTCAATGCCTCAGTCTCAAAGAAAGTGTCCTTACAGCAGCGTCACTGTCCCCGCATCAGAGAGTGTGTCATGTCCCTGGGGCCATTGTCCCTGGGTCACAGAGAATGACCTTACACCGGGTTCACTGTCCCTGGGTCACAGAGAGTGTCCAAACACCGCGGTCATTTTCCCTGGGTCACAGAGAGTGCTGTGACCTTGTGCTCGCTGTCCCTGGGTCACAGAGAATGTTCTGACCCCAGGGTCATTGTCACTGGGTCACAGTGTCTTGACCCCGGGGTCACTGTCCTTGCGTCACAGTGTCTTGACCCCAGGGTCAATGTCTCTGGGTCAGAGAGAGTTTTCCTGAACCGAGGGTGACTGTTGCTGGGTCACAGTTTTCTGATCCTGGGCTCCCTGTCCCTGGGTCACAGGCAGTGTCCTGACCCCGGGATTACTCTCCCCAGGTCACAGAGAGTCTCCTAACTCTGGGGTCACTGTCACTGAGTCACAAAGAGTGTCCTGAGCTCAGGGTCACTTTCCCAGGGTCACATTGACCGGACCCCCTGGTCACTATCCACAGGGTCACAGAGAGTTACCTGACACAGGGGTCACTGTCCCCAAGTAACTGAGAGTGTCCTCATCCGGGGTCATCTCCCTGGCTCACAGACCATGTCCTGATCCCGCTGTCACTGTCCCTGGATCAGATAGAGTGTCCTGAACCCGGGGTCACTATCCCTGGTTCATAGAGTGTACTGATCCCGGGGTCACTGTCCCTGGGTCAAATAGTTTCCTGAAGCCGGGGTCCCTGCCCCTGGGGCACTGAGAGTCTCCTGGCATGGGGTCACTGTCCCTGGCTCACAGAGAGTGTCCAGACCCCGCGGCACTGTCCCTGGGTCACAGTGAGTGTCCGGACCCTGGGATCATTGCCCCTGGGTCAGAGTGAGTGTCCTGAACCTAGGGTGACTGTCGCTGGGTCATAGTGTTTTGATCCCGGGCTCACTGCCCCTGGGTCACAGGGAGTGTCCTGACCCCGGGATTACTCTCCCCGGATCACAGAGAGTCTACTGACACTGGGGACACACTCTGGGGTCGCAGATAGTGCCATGACCCCGGGCTCGCTGTACATGGCTCACAGAGAATGTTCTGACCCCAGGGTCACTGCCCATGGTTCACAGAGAATGTTCTGACTCCGGGGTCACTGCTCCTGAGTCACATAGAATGTCCAGACCCAGTGGTCATTAGCCCAGGCTCACAGAGAGTGTCCTGACACCAGGGTGACTCTCCCTGGCTCACAGAGAGTGCCGTGACTACAGGCCCGCTGTCCCAGGGTCACAACAAGTGTCCTTACAGAGGGGTAACTGTTTCTGGGTAACAGAGAGTGTGTCCGGACCACGTGGTCATTGTCCCTGGGTCACAGTGTTCTGACCCCAGGGTAACTGTCCCTGGGTCACAGAGAGTGTCGTGACCACTGGTTCACTGATCCTGGGTCACAGAGCGGGTCCTGAAACCGGGGTGACTGTCCCTGGATCACAGAGAGTGCCGTGACCCCGGGCCCACTGTCCCTGGGTCACAGAGAATGTTCTGAACCTAAGGTCAATGCCTCAGGATCAAAGAAATTGTCCTTACAACAGGGTCACTGTCCCTGCATCAGAGAGTGTGTCATGTCCCCGGGGCCATAGTCCCTGGGTCACAGAGAATGACCTTCCACGATAGTCACAGTCCCTAGTTCATACAGAGTGTCCGGACACCGCGGTCATTGTACCTGGGTCACAGTTTTTTGACCCTGGGGTCACTGTCCCTGAGTCACAGAGAGTGTCCTGAACCCGGAGTCGTTTTCCTTGGTCTCACAGAGTGTCCTGACAACGGGAACACTATCCCAAGGTCACAGAAAGTGTCCTGACCCTGGGGACACTGTCACTTGGTCAGAAAATGTGGCCTGACCACGGAGTCACTTTCCCTGGGAAACAGAGAGTATCCTGATCCCACAGTCGCTGTCCCCGGTCACAGATAGTGTCCGGACCCCGGGTTACTCTGCCTATGTCACAGAGAGTGCCCTGACACCGGGGTCATTGTCCCTGGGTCACAGAGAGTGTCCTTACCCCGTGGTCACTGTTCCTCGGTCACAGAGATTGTCCTTACACCGAAGTCACTGTCCCCGGATCACAGAGAGTGTCCTTACACAAGGGACCCTATACCTGGTTCACATTGTCCTGACACCAGGGTCACTGTCCTTGGGTCACGCATCATGTCCTGAACCAGCGGACCCTGTCCCTGGATCACCGAGAGTCTCCTAGCCCAGGGTCGCTGTCCCTGGCTAACAGAGATTGTCCTTACACCGAAGTCACTATCGCGAGATCACGGAGAGTAGCCTTACGCAGGGGTCACTGTCCCTGGGTCACAGTGTTCAGACCCCATGGTCATTGCCATTGGGTCACAATGTCTTGAACCTGGGGTCACCGTCCTTGGGTCACAATGTCCTGACCCGGGGCTCACTGTCTCTGGGTCACAGAGAGTGTACTGACCCTAGGGTGACTCTCCCTGGGTCTCAGAGAGTGCCTGAACTCGGGCTCGGTGTCTCTGGGTCACAACGAGTGTCCAGACCTCGGGGTCACTGTCCCTGTGTAACTGAGAGTGTCCTGACCCCGGGGTCACTCTCCCTTGGTCACAGAGTGCGTCCTCACCCAAGGGTCACTCTCCCTGGCTCACAGACGATGTCCTGACCCCGGGGTCACTGTCCCCGGGTCTGAGAGAGTGTTGTGAATCCGGGGTCACTGTCCCTGATTCATAGAGTGTGTCCTGACCCCGGGGTCACTGTCCCTGCATCAAATAGTGTCCTGAACCCGGGGTACCTGTCCATGGGGCACCAAGAGTCTCCTGACCCAGGGTTGCTCTCCCTGGTGCAAACAAAGTTTCCTGACCCCGGAATAACTGACCCAGGGTCACACATCGTGTCCTGAATCAGGGGGCCCTGTCCCTGGATCACCGAGAGTCTCCTAGCCCGGGGTCGGTGTCCCTGGCTCACAGAGAGTGTCCTGACCCCGCGGCACTGTCCCGGGGTCACAGAGAGTGCCCTGATCCCGGGGTCGCTGTCCAAGGGTCACAGAGAGTCTCCTGACCCGGGGTACTGCCCCTGGGTCACAGAGATTGTCCTTACACCGAAGTCATTGTCACCAGATCACAGAGGCCTTACACAGGGGTCACTGTCCCTGGTTCACAGTGTCCTGCCCCGGGGTCACTGTCCTTGGGTCACAGTGCCCTGACCCCGGGGTCACTGTCTCTGGGACACAGAGAGTGCTGTGACCTCGTGCTCGCTATCCCTGTGTCACAGAGAATGTTCAGACGCCACGGTCATTGTCACTGGGTCACAGTGTCTTGACCCGGGGTCACTGTCCCTGGGTCAGAGAGAGTTTTCCTGAACCTAGGATGACTGTCGCAGGGTCACAGTTTTCTGATCCCGGGCTCACTGTCTCTGGGACACAGAGAGTGCTGTGACCTCGTGCTCGCTATCCCTGTGTCACAGAGAATGTTCAGACCCCACGGTCATTGTCACTGGGTCACAGTGTCTTGACCTGGGGTCACTGTCCCTGGGTCAGAGAGAGTTTTCCTGAACCTAGGATGACTGTCGCAGGGTCACAGTTTTCTGATCCCGGGCTCACTGTCCCTGAGTCACAGGCAGTGTCCTGAACCCGGGATTACTCTCCCCCGGTCACAGACAGTCTCCTAACTCTGGAGTCACTGTGACTGGGTCACAAAGAGTGTCCTGATCTCAGAGTCTCTTTCCCAGGGTCACATTGACCTGACCCCAGGGTCCCTGGCTCAGGGTCACAGAGAGTGTCCTGACCCCAGGGTCACTGTCCCTGGGTCAGAGAGAGTGTCCTGAATCTGGGGTCACTGTCCCTGCGTCAAATAGTGTCCTGAACCCGGGGTACCTGTCCATGGGGCACCAAGAGTCTCCTGGCCCAGGGTTGCTCTCCCTGGTGCATACATAGTTTCCTGACCCCGGAGTAACTGTCCCAGGGTCACACATCGTGTCCTGAACCAGGGGGCCTTGTCCCTGGATCACCGAGAGTCTCCTAGCCTAGAGTCGCTGTCCCTGGCTCACAGAGAGTGCCCTGATCCCAGGGTCACTGTCCCTGAATCACAGAGAGTGTCCTGATCCGAGGTCACTGTCCCTGGGTCACAGAGATTGTCCTTACACCGATGTCAAAGTCGCCAGATCACAGAGAGTAGCCTTACACGGGGTCAATGTCCCTGCGTCACAGTGTCCTGACCCCGAGGTCACTGTCATTGGGTCACAGTGCCCTGACCCCAGGGAAACTGTCCCTTGATCACAGAGAGTGTCCTGACACCGGGGTCACTGCCTCTGGGTCACAGAGAGTGCTGTGACCTCGTGCTCGGTGTCCATGGGTCACAGAGAATGTTCTGACCCCAGAGTCACTGTCCCTGGGTCACTGAGAGAATTCAGACCCCATGGTCATTGTGACTGGTTCACAGTGTCTTGACCCCGGGCTCACTGTCCTTGGGTCACAATGTCCAGACCCTGGGGTCACTGTCCCTGGGTCAGAGAGAGTTTTCCTGAACCTAGGATGACTGTTGCTGGGTCACCGTTTCTGATCCCGGGCTCAGTGTCCCTGGGTCACAGGCAGTGTCCTGAACCCGGGATTACTCTCCCCAGGTCACAGACAGTCTAATAACTCTGCAGTCACTGTCGCTGGGTCACAAAGAGTGTCCTGATCTCAAGCACCCAATGTCTTGACCCCGGGGTAACTGTCCTTGGGTCACAATGTCCTGATCCCGGGTACACAATGTCCTGACCCCGGGGTCACTGTCCCTGCGTCAGAGAGAGTTTTCCTGAACCTAGGGTGACTGCCACTGGGTCACAGAGAGTGTTCAGACCACACGGTCATTGTCACTGGGTCACAGTGTCTTGACCCCGGGGTCACTGTCCCTGGGTCAGAGAGAGTTTTCCTGAACCTGGGATGACTTTCACTGGGTCACAGTATTCTGATCCCGGGCTCAATGTCCCTGGGTCACAGGCAGTGTCCTGAACCCGGGATTACTCTCCCCAGGTCACTGACAGTCTCCTAACTCTGGACTCACTGTCAATGGATCACAAAGAGTGTCCTGAACCCAGGCTGACTGTCGCTGGGTCAGTTTTCTGATCCTGGTGCCACTGTCCTTGGGTCACAGTGTCCTGACGCCGGGGTCACTGTCCTTGGATAACAGTGTCCTGACCCCGCGGTCACTGTCCCCGTGTCAGAGAGTGTGCCATGTCACCAGGGCCGCTGTCCATGGGTCACAGAGAGTGTCCTGACCCCGGGTTCACTGTCCCTGGGTCACAGAGATTGACTTTACACCGAAGTCACTGTCGCCAGATCACAGAGAGTGTCCTTACACAGGGGTCACTGTCCCTGGGTCACAGTGTCCTGGCACCAGGGTAACTGTCCTTGGGACACAGAGATTGTCCTTACACCAAAGTCGCTGTCGCCAGGTCACAGAGAGTGTCCTTACACAGGGGTCACTGTTCTTGGGTCACAGTGTCCTGACTCTAGGGTAACTGTCCCTGGGTCACAGAGAGAGTCCTGACCCCGGGGTCACTGTCTCTGGGCCACAGAGAGTGCCCTGACCCCAGGGTGACTCTCCCTGTGTCTCAGAGAGTGTCTGACCCTGGGCTCACTGTCTCTGTGTCACAGCGAATGTCCAGACCTCGGGGTCACAGTCCCCGAGTAACTGAGAGTGTCCTGACCCCGGGGTCACTGTCTCTGGGTCACAGGCAGTGTCCTGACCCCGGGATTACGCTCCCCAGGTCACAGAGAGTCTCCTAACTCTGGAGTCACTGTCACTGGGTCACAAAGTGTGTCCTGAGCTCAGAGTCATTTTCCCAGGGTCACATTGACCTGACCCCAGGGTCACTGTTGCAGGGTCACTGTGATTGTCGTGACACCGGGGTCGCTGTACCTGGGTCACAGAGTGTGTCCTGACCCCGGGGTCACTGTCCCCAGGTCACAGAGGGTGTCCTGACACCGGGGTCACTGTCCCGGTGTCAGAGAGTGTATCATGTCCACGGGGCCACTCTCCCTGGGTCATAGAGTGTCCTGACCCTGGGGTCACTCTCTCTGGGTCACAGAGGGTGCTGTGACCTCGTGCTCGCTGTCCCTAGGTCACAGAGAATGTTCTGACTCCAGGCTAACTGTCCCTGGGTTACAGAGAGTGTTCAGACCCCACGGTCATTGTCACTAGGTCACAGTTTCTTGACCCCGGTGTCACTATCTGTGGGTCACAGAGAGTTTCCGGACACTGCGGTCATTGTCCCTGGGTCACAGTGTCCTCACCCTGGGGTCACTGTCCTTGGGTCACAGTGTCCTGGCCCCGGGGTCACTGTCTCTTGGTCACAGAGAGTGTCCTGACCCCAGGGTGAATCTCTCTGGCTCTCAGAGAGTGCCATGACCCCGGGCTCGCTGCATTTGGGTCACAGCGAGTGTCCAGACCTCGGGGTCACTGTCCCCGAGTAACTGAGAGTGTTCTGACCCCGGGGTCACTCTCCCTGGGTCACAGAGAGTGTCCTGATCCCGGGGTCACTGTCCCTGGGTCACAGAGAGTGTCCTGACATCGGGGTCACTGTCCCTGCGTCAAATAGTGTCCTGAAGCCGGGGTCCCTGTCCATGGGTCACCAAGAGCCTCCTGGCCCAGGGTTGCTGACCCTGGTTCATAGAAAGTTTCCTGACCGTGGAGTCACTGTCCCAGGGTCACACATCGTGTCCTGAACCAGGGGACCCTGTCCCTGGATCACCGAGAGTCTCCTGGCCTGGGATCGCTGTCCCTTGCTCACAGAGAGGGACCTGACCCTGCGGCACTATCCCTGGGTCACAGAGAGTGTCCTGACCACGAGGTCACTGTCCCTGCATCAAACAGTGTCCTGAACCCGGGTCCCTGTCCATGTTTCACCAAAAGCCTCCTGGTGCAGGGTTGCTGACCCTGGTTCATAGAAAGTTTCCTGACCACGGAGTCGCTGTCCCAGGGTCACAGAGAATGTTCTGACTCCAGGGTAACTCTCCCTGGGTTGCAGAGAATGTTCAGACCCCATGGTCATTGTCACTGGGTCACAGTTTCTTGACCCCGGTGTCACTGTCCGTGGGTCACAGAGAGTGTCCGGACGCTGCGGTCATTGTTCCTGGGTCACAGTGTTCTCACCCTGGGGTCACTGTCCTTGGGTCACAGTGTCCTGGCCCCGGGGTCATGGTCTCTTGGGCACAGTGAGTGTCCTGACCCCAGGGTGAATCTCTCTGGCTCTCAGAGAGTGCCGTGACCCCGGGCTCGCTGCCTCTGGGTCACTGCGAGTGTCCAGACCTCGGGGTCACTGTCCCCGAGTAACTGAGAGTGTCCTGACCCCGGGGTCACTCTCCCTGGGTCACAGAGAGTGTCCTGATCCCGGGGTCACTGTCCCTGGGTCACAGAGAGTGTCCTGACACCGGGGTCACTGTCCCTGTGTCAAATAGTGTCCTGAAGCCGGGGTCCCTGTCCATGGGTCACCAAGAGCCTCCTGGGCCAGGGTTGCTGACCCTGGTTTATAGAAAGTTTCCTGACCGTGGAGTCACTGTCCCAGGGTCACACATCATGTCCTAAACCAGAGGGCCCTGTCCCTGGAGCACCGAGAGTCTCTGGCCTGGGGTCGCTGTCCCTTGCTCACTGAGAGGGACCTGACCCCGCGGCACTATCCCTGGGTCACAGAGAGTGCCCTGATCCCGGGGTCGCTGTCCCTGGGTCACAGAGAGACTGTCCCTGGGTCACAGAGATTGTCCTTACACCGAAGTCACTGTCGCCAGATCACGGAGAGTGTCCATACATAGGGATCTCTGTCCCTGGGTCATAGTGTCCTGACACCGGGGTCACTGTCTTTGGGTCACAGCGTCCTGACCCCAGAGAAACTGTCCCTGGATCACAGAGAGTGTCCTGACCCCAGGGCCACTGTCTCTGGGTTACAGAGAGTGTTCAGACCCCACGGTCATTGTCACTGGGTCACAGTGTCTTGACCCCGGGGTCACTGTCCCTGGGTCACGGAGAGTGTCCTGACTTCGGGCTCACTGCCTCTGGGTCAGAGAGTGTCCTGACAAAAGGGTGACTCTCCCTGGTTCTCAGAGCGTGCCCTGACACCAGGGTCTCTTCCCTGGGTCTCAGCGAGTGTCCAGAACTAAGGGTCACTGTCCCCGAGTAACTGAGAGTTTCCTGACTCCGGGGTCACTCTCCCTGGCTTACAGACCACGTCCTGATCCCGGGGTCACTGTCCCATGGTCACAGAGAGTGTCCTAACACCTGGGTCACCGTCCCTGGGTCAGAGAGAGTGTCCTGATTCCGGGGTCACTGTCTCTGGGTCCCAATGGGTGCTGTGACATCGTGCTCGCTGTCCCTGGGTCACAGAGAATGTTCTGAACCCAGGGTAACTGTCCCTGGGTTACAGAGAGTGTTCAGACCCCACGGTCATTGTCACTGGGTCACAGTGTCCTGACCCCAGGGCCACTGTCTCTGGGTTACAGAGAGTGTTCAGACCCCATGGTCATTGTCACTGGGTCACAGTGTCTTGACCCCGGGGTCACTGTCCCTGGGTCACAGAGAGTGTCCTGACTCCGGGGTCACTGCCTCTGGGTCACAGAGAGTGTCCTGACCCCAGGGTGACTCTCCCAGGGCCTCAGAGACTGCCCTGACCCTGGGGTCTCTTCCCTGGGTCACAGCGAGTGTCCAGACCCAAGGGTCACTCTCCCCGAGTAACTGAGAGTTTCCTGACTCCGGGGTCAATCTCCCTGGCTCACAGACCATGTCCTGATCCTGGGGTCACTGTACCATGGTCACAGAGTGTGTCCTGACCCCAGAGTCACGGTCCCTGGGTCAGAGAGAGTGTCCTGAATCCGGGGTCACTGTCCCTGGTTCAAAGAGAGTGTCCTGACCCCAGGTTCACTGTCCCTGCATCAAATAGTGTCCTGAACCAGGGGCCCTGTCCCTGGATCACCAAGAGTCTCCTGGCCCGGGGTCGCTGTCCCTGGCTCACAGAGAGGGTCCTGACCCCACAGCACTATCACTGGGTCGCAGAGAGAGCCCTGATCCCGGGGTCGCTGTCCCTGGGTCACAGAGACTTTCCTGACCCCGGGGTCACTGTCCCTGAGTCACAGAGATTGTCCTTACACTGAAGTTACTGTTGCCAGATCACAGAGAGTGTCCTTACACAGGTGTCACTGTCCCTGGGTCACAGAGATTGTCCTTACACCAAAGTCGCTGTCACCAGATCACGGAGAGTGTCCATACACAGGGGTCTCCGTCCCTGGGTCATAATGTCCTGACACCGGGGTCACTGTCTTTGGGTCACAGTGTCCTGACCCCAGGGAAACTGTCCCTGGGTCACATAGAGTGTCCTGACCCCGGGGTCACTGTCTCTGGTTCACAGAGGGTGCTGTGACCTCGTGCTCGCTGTCCCTAGGTCACAGAAAATGTTCTGACTCCAGGGTAACTGTCCCTGGGTTACAGAGAGTGTTCAGACCCCACGGTCATTGTCACTGGGTCACAGTGTCTTGACCCTGGGGTCACTGTCCCTGGATCACAGAGAGTGTCCTGACCCCAGGGTGATTCTCCCTGTGTCTCAGATGTACTTTGTCTCAGATGTACGGTGTACTGACCCTGGGGTCACTGTCCTTGGGTCACAGTGTCCTGACCCCGGGGTCACTGTCGCTGGGTCACAGAGTGTGTCCTGACCCCAGGGTGATTCTCCCTGTGTCTCAGAGAGTGCCCTGACCCCGGGCTCGCTGTCCCTGGGTCACAGCGAGTGTCCTGATCTCAGGGACACTGTCCCTGGGTCAGAGAGTGTGTCCTGAACCCAGGGTCACTGTCCCTGGTTCATTGAGAGTGTCCTGACCCCGGGTCATTGTCTGCATCAAATATGTCCTGAACCTGAGGTCCCTGTCCATGGGGCATCGAGAGTCTCCTGGCCCGGGGTTGCTGTCCCTGGTTCATAGAAAGTTTCCTGACCCCGGAGTCACTATCCCAGGGTCACACATCGTGTCCTTAACCAGGGGACCCTGTCCCTGGATCACCGATAGTCTCCTGTCATGGGGTCGCTGTCCCTGGCTCACAGAGAGTGTCCTGACCCCGCGGCACTGTCCCTGGATCACAGAGAATGTCCTGAAACCAGTCTCGCTGTCCGAGAGTCACAGAGAGTTTCCTGACCCCAGGGTCGCTATCCCTTGGTCAGATAGAGAGTCCTGAACCCTGGGTCGATGTCCCTGGGTCACAGAGAGTGTCCTGAACCCAGAGTCGCTGTTCCTGGGTCACAAAGTGGGTCCTGAACCCAGGGTCCCTATCCCTCGGTCACACAGAGTGTCCTACCGCGGTAACGCTATCCAAAATCACAGAAAGTGTCCTGACCCAGGAGTCACTTTCACTGGGTCACAGAGGGTTTCCTGATCCCAGAGACGCTATCCCCTGTTCACAGAGAGCGTCCTGACCACGGGGCCGCCGAGCCCTGGTTACAGATAGTGTCCTGACTCTGGGGTTACTCTCCCCAGCTCACAGAGAGTCTCCTAACTCTGGGGTCACTGTCGCTGGGTCACAATGAGTGTCCTGACCTCAGGGTCACTTTCCCAAGGTCACATTGACCTGACCCTGGGGTCACTGTCGCAGGGTCACAGAGAGTGTCCTGACACCTGGGTGCTGTCCCTGGATCACAGAGAGTGTCCTGACCCCGGGATCACTGTCCCAGGGTCACAGAGATTGTCCTTACACCGAAGTGATTGTCCCTGGGTCACAGAGAGTGTCCTTACACCGGGGTCACTCTCCCAGGGTCACAGAGATTGTCCTTACACCGAAGTGACTGTCCCTGGGTCACAGAGAGTGTCCTTACACAGGGGTCACTGTCCCTGGGTCACAGAGTCCTAACCCCGGGGTCACTGTCTCTGGGTCACAGAGAGTGCTGTGACCTTGTGCTCGCTGTCCCTGGGTCACAGAGAGTGTTCACACGCCACGGTCATTGTCCCTGGGTCACAGTGTCTTGACCCTGGGGTCACTGTCCCTGGATCACAGAGAGTGTCCTGACCCCAGGGTGATTCTCCCTGTGTCTCAGATGTACTTTGTCTCAGATGTACGGTGTACTGACCCTGGGGTCACTGTCCTTGGGTCACAGTGTCCTGACCCCGGGGTCACTGTCGCTGGGTCACAGAGTGTGTCCTGACCCCAGGGTGATTCTCCCTGTGTCTCAGAGAGTGCCCTGACCCCGGGCTCGCTGTCCCTGGGTCACAGCGAGTGTCCTGATCTCAGGGACACTGTCCCTGGGTCAGAGAGTGTGTCCTGAACCCGGGGTCACTGTCCCTGGTTCATTGAGAGTGTCCTGACCCCGGGTCATTGTCTCTGCATCAAATATGTCCTGAACCCGAGGTCCCTGTCCATGGGGCATCGAGAGTCTCCTGGCCCGGGGTTGCTGTCCCTGGTTCATAGAAAGTTTCCTGACCCCGGAGTCACTATCCCAGGGTCACACATCGTGTCCTTAACCAGGGGACCCTGTCCCTGGATCACCGATAGTCTCCTGTCATGGGGTCGCTGTCCCTGGCTCACAGAGAGTGTCCTGACCCCGCGGCACTGTCCCTGGATCACAGAGAATGTCCTGACCCCAGTCTCGCTGTCCGAGAGTCACAGAGAGTTTCCTGACCCCAGGGTCGCTATCCCTTGGTCAGATAGTCCCTGGGTCACAGTGTCTTGACCCCTGGGTCAGAGAGAGTTTTCCTGAACCTAGGGTGACTGTCGCTGGGTCACAGTTTTCTGATCCTGGGCTCACTCTCCCTCGGTCACAGGCAGTGTCCTGACCCGGGATTGCTCTCCCCAGGTCACAGACAGTCTCCTAACTCTGGAGTCACTGTCGCTGGGTCACAAAGATTGTCCTGAGCTCAGAGTCACTTTCCCAGGGTCACATTGACCTGACCCTGGGGTCACTGGCGCAGGGTCACAGAGCGTGTCCTGACACCAGGGTACTTCCCTGAGTCACAGATAGTGTCCTCACCCCAGGAGCGTTGTCCCTGTGTCACAGAGATTGTCCTGACCCCGGGGTCACTGTCCCTGTGTCACAGAGATTGTCCTGACACCGAAGTCACTGTCCCCGGATCAAAGAGAGTGTCCTTACACAGGGGTCACTGTCCCTGCATCACAGAGAGTGTCTGGATGCTGCGGTCATTGTCCCTGGGTCACAGAGCGTGTCCCTGGGTCACAGGCAGTGTCCTGACACCGGGATTACTCTCCCCAGGTCAGAGAGAGTCTCCTAACTCTGGAGTCACTGTCGCTGGGTCACAAAGAGTGTCCTGAGCTCAGAGTCACTTTCCCAGGGTCACTGTCGTAGAATCACAGTGTGTGTCCTGAAACCAGGGTCGCTGTACCTGGGTCACAGAGTGTGTCCTGACCCCAGGGTCACTGTCCCCAGGTCACAGAGGGTGTCCTGACACCGGGGTCACTGTCCCTGGGTCACAGAGATTGTCCTTACACTGAAGTCACTGTCCCTGGGTCACAGAGAGTGTCCTGACCCCGGGGTCACTGTCGCTGGGTCACAGAGAGTGGTGTGACCTCGTGAATGCTGTCCCTGGGTCACAGAGAATGTTCTGACCCCAGGGTCACTGTCCGTGGGTCACCTAGAGTGTTCAGACCCCATGGTCATTGTCCCTGGGTCACAATGTCTTGATCCCGGGATCACTGTTCTTGGATCACAATGTCCTGACCTTGGTATCACTGTCCCTGCATCAGAGAGATTTTTCCTGAACCTATGGTGACTGTCGCAGGGTCACAATTTTCTGATCCTGGGCTCACTGTCCCTGGGTCACAGGCAGAGTCCTGATCCCGGGATTACACTCCCAGGTCACAGAGAGTCTCCTAACTCAGGAGTCACTGTCACTGGGTCACAAAGATTTTCCTAAGCGCAGAGTCACTTTCCCAGGGTCACATTGACCTGACCCCAGGATCACTGTCGCAGGGTCACAGAGAGTCTCCTGACACCGGGGACGCTGTACCTGGGTCACAGAGTGTGTCCTGACGCCAGGATCACTGTCCCGGTGTCCCAGAGTGTGTCATGTCCACGGGGCCACACTCCCTGGGTCTCAGAGAGTGTCCTGACCCCGGGGGCACTCTCTCTGGGTCACAGAGTGTGTCCTGACCCCAAGGTGACTCTCCCTGGGTTTCAGAGAGTGCCCTTACCCCCAGGCTCGCTGTCCCTGGGTCACAGCGAGTGTCCTGACCCCAGGGTCACTGTTCCTGGTTCATAGAGAGTGCCTGATCCCGGGGTCACTGTCCCTTCGTCAAATAGTGTCCTGAACCCGGGGTCCCTGTCCATGGGGCATTGAGAGTCTACTGGCCCGGGGCTGCTGTCCCTGGTTTCTAGAAAGTTTCCTGACACCAGAGTCACTATCCCAGGGTCACACATCATGTCCTGAACCAGGGGACCCTGTCCAATGGACATCAAGAGTCTCCTGTCCCGGGATCGCTGTCCCCGGCTCACAGAGAGTGTCCTGACCCCGCAGCGCAGTCCCTGGATCACAGAGAGTACCCTGATCCCGGGGTCGCTGTCCCCAGGTCACAGAAAGTTTCCTGACCCCGGGGTCAATGTCTCTGGGTCAGAGAGAGTGTCCTGAACCTAGGGTGACTGTCGCTGGTCACAGTTTTCTCATCCCGGGCTCAGTGTCCCAGGGTCACAGAGAGTGTCCTGACACCTGGGTGCTGTCCCTGCGTCACAGAGAGTGTCCTGACCCCTGGTCCACTGATCGTGGGTCACAGAGTGTGTCCTGACCCCGGGTTGAATGTCCCAGGGTCAAGAAAGTGTCCTGATACCGGGGTCACTGTCACCATGTCAGAGAGAGTGTCCTGACCCCAGGGTCGCTATCCCTGGGTCAGATAGAGAGTCCTGACCCCAGGGTCGATGTCCCTGTGTCACAGAGAGTGTCCTGAAACCAGAGTCGTTGTTTCTGGGTCACAAAGAGTGGCCTGAACCCAGGGTCCCTATCCCTCAGTCATACACAGTGTCCTACCGCGGGAATGCTATCCAAAGTCACAGAAAGTGTCCTGATCCAGGAGTCACTTTCCATGGTTCACAGAGAGTGTCCTGATGCCAGAGACGCTGTCCCCTGTTCACAGAGAGTGTCCTGACCCCGGGGTCACTGTCCCCAGTTCACCGAGGGTATCCTGACACTGGGGTCACTGTCCCCGTGTCAGAGACTGTGTCATGTCCACGGGGCCACTTTCCCTGGGTCACAGAGAGTGTCCTGACCCCCAGGTCACTGTTCCTGGGTCACAGAGATTGTCCTTACACCGAAGTCACTGTCCCCGGATCACAGGGAGTGTCCTTACACAGGGGTCCCTGTACCTGGGTCACAGAGAATGTCCGGATGCCGCAGATATTGTCCCTGGGTCACAGTATTCTGACCCTGGGTTCACTGTCCTTGGGTCACAGTGTCCTGACCCCAGGGTCACTGTCCTAGGGTCACAGAGAGTGTCCTGAGCCCGGGCTCACTGTCTCTGGGTCACAGAGCGTGTCCTGACCCCAGGGTGACTCTCCCTGGGTCTCAGAGAGTGCCCTGTCCCCGTGCTCACTGTCCCTGGGTCACAGCAAGTGTCCAGACCTCCTTTTCACTGTCCCCAATTAACTGAGAGTGTTCTGACCCCGAGGTCACTCTCCCTGGGTCACAGAGAGTGTCCTCACCCCAGGGTCACTGTCCCTGGGTCACAGAGATTGTCCTTACACCGAAGCCACTGTCCCTGGGTCACAGAGAGTGTCCTTACACAGGTGTCACTGTCCCTGTGTCACAGTGTCCTGACCCCGGGGTCACTGTCGCTGGGTCACAGGGAGTGCTGTGACCTTGTGCTCGCTGTCCCTGGGTCACAGAGAATGTTCTGACCCCAGGGTCACTGTCCCTGGGTCACCTAGATTGTTCAGACCTCATGGTCATTGTCCCTGGGTCACAGTGTCTTGACCCCGGGATCACTGTTCTTGGGTCACAATGTCCTGACCTTGGTATCACTGTCCCTGCATCAGAGAGAGTTTTCCTGAACCTATGGTGTCTGTCGCTGGGTCACAGTTTTCTGATCCTGGGCTCACTGTCCTGGGTCACAGGCAGTGTCCTGACACTGGGATTACTCTCCCCAGGTCACAGAGAGTTTCCAAGCTCTGGGGTCATTGTCGCTGGGTCACAAAGAGTGGCCTGACCTCAGGGTCACCTTCCCAGGGTCACATCGACCTGGCCCCAGGGTCACTGTCGCAGGGTCACAGATAGTGTCCTGACACCAGGGTGCTGTCCCTGGGTTACAGAGAGTGTCCTGTCCGCGGGGCAATGTCCCTGGGTCACAGAGAGTGTCCTCACCCCGGGGCAGTTGTCCCTGTGTCACAGAGAGAGTCCTTACATATAAGTCACTGTCCCCCTAGTACAGGGAGTGTCCTTACACAGGGGACCCCGTACCTGTGTCACAGAGAGTGTCTGGACGCCGCAGTCATTGTCCCTGGGTCACAGTACCCTGACCCTGGGGTCATTGTCCTTGGGTCACAGTGTCCTGACACCAGGGTCACTGTCCCAGGGTCACAGAGAGTATCCTGAGACCGGGCTCACTGTCTCTGGGTCACAGAGAGTGTCCTGACCCCAGGGTGACTCTCCCTGGGTATCAAAGAGTGCCCTGACCCCGGGCTCGCTGTCCCTGGGTCACAACGAGTGTCCAGACCCCGGGATCACTCTCCCTGGGTCAGAGAGAGTGTCCTCACCCCAGGGTCACTCTCCCTGGATCATCGAGAGTCTGCTGGCCCGGGGTCGCTGTCCCTGGTTCACAGATAGTGTCCTGACCACGCGGCACTGTCCCTGGGTTACAGAGAGTGCCCTGATCCTGGGGTCGCTGTCCCTGTGTCACAGAGTGTGTCCTGACCTCGGGGGTCACTGTCCCTGGGTCACAGAGAGTGTCCTTACGCAGGGGTCACTGTCCCTGGGTCACAGTGTCCTGACCCCGGGGTCACTGCCGCTGGGTCACAGAGAGTGCTGTGACCTCGTGCTCGCTGTCCCTGGGTCACAGAGAATGTTCTGACCCCAGGGTCACTGTCCCTGGGTCACCGAGAGTGTTCAGACCCCTCTGTCATTGTCCCAGTGTCTTGACCCCGGGATCAATGTCCTTGGGTCACAATGTCCTGACCCGGGGGTCACTGTCCCTGGGTCAGAGAGAGTTTTCCTGAACCTAGGGTGACTGTCGCTGGGTCACAGTTTTCTGATCCCAGGCTCTCTGTCCCTGGGTCACAGGCAGTGTCCTGACCTCAGGATTACTCCCCCCAGGTCACAGAGAGTCTCCTAACTCAGGCATCACTGTCGCTGGGTCACAACGTGTGTCCTAAGCACAGAGTCACTTTCCCAGGGTCACATTGACCTGACCCCAGGGTCACTGTCGCAGGGTCACAGAGTGTGTCCAGACAACAGGGTCGCTGTACCTGTGTCACAGAGTGTGTCCTGACTCTGGGGTCACTGTCCCAGGTCACAGAGGGAGTACTGACGCCGGGGTCACTGTCCCGGTCTCAGAGAGTGTGTCATGTCCACGGGGCCACTCTCCCTGGGTCTCAAAGAGTGTCCTGACCCTGGGGTCACTGTCTCTGGGTCACAGAGTGTGTGTCCTCACCCCAGGGTGACACTCCCTGGGTCTCAGAGAGTGTCCTGACCCCAGGCTCCCTGTCCCTGAGTCAAAGTGAGTGTCCTGACACCAGGGTCACTGTCCCTGAGTCAGAGAGAGTGTCCTGAACACATGGTCACTGTCCCTGGTTCATAGAGAGTGTCCTAACCCTGGGGTCAATGTCCCTGCATCAAATAGTGTCCTGAACCCGAGGTCCCTGTCCATGGGGCATCGAGAGTCTCCTGGCCCGGGGCTGCTGTCCTTGGTTCATAGAAAGTTTCCTGGACCCGGAGTCACTATCCCAGGGTCGCACTACGTTTCTTGAACCAAGGGACCCTGTCCATGGGGCATCGAGAGTCTCCTGTCCCGGGGTCACTGTCCCTGGCTCACAGAGAGTGTCCTGACCCTGCAGCACTGTCCTGGATCACAGAGAGTACCCTGATCCAGGGGTCACGGTCCATGGGACACAGAGAGTGTCCTGACCCCGGGGTTGCTGTCCCGGGGTCACAGAGAGTTTCCTGACCCCGGGGTCAATATCTCTGGGTCAGAGAGAGTGCCCTGAGCCTAGGGTGACTGTCACTGGGTCACAGTTTTCTGATCCAGGGCTCACTGTCCCTGGGTCACAGGGAGTGTCCTGACCTCGGGATTACTCTCCCCAGGTCACAGAGAGTCTCCTAACTCTGGGGTCACTGTCTCTGGGTCAGAAAGAATGTCCTGACCTCAGGGTCACTTTCCCAGGGTCACATTGACCTGACTCTGGGGTCACTGTCGCAGGGTCTCAAAGAGTGTCCTGACACCGGGGTGCTGTCCCCAGGTCACATAGAGTGTCCTGACACCTGGTTCACTGATCCTGGGTCAGAGAGAATGTCCTGACATTGGGCTCGCTGTCCCAGAGTCACAGAGATTGTCCTGACCCTAGGGTCGCTATCCCTGGGTCAGATAGAGAGTCCTGACCCCAGGGTCGATGTCCCTGGGTCATAGAGAGTGTCCTGAACCCAGAGTCGCTGTTCCTGGGTCACAAAAAGTGTCCTGAACCCAGGATCCCTATCCCTCAGTCACATAGAGTGTCCTACAGCGGGAACGCTATCCAAAGTCACAGAAAGTGTCCTGATCCAGGAGTCACTTTCCCTGGGTCACAGAGTGTGTCCTGATCCCAGAAACGCTGTCCCCTGATCACAGAGAGTGTCCTGACCCCGGGGTCACCGTGCCCTGGTCACAGAGAGTGTCCTGACTCCGGGTTTACTCTCCCCAAGTCACAGATAGTGTCCTGACACCAGGGTGCTGTCCCTGGGTCAGAGAATGATTTCCTGAACCTAGGGTGACTGTCGCTGGGTCACAATTTTCTGAACCCAGGCTCACTGTCCCTGGGTCACAGGCAGTGTCCTGAACCCAGGATTACTCTCACCAGATCACAGACAGTCTCCTAACCCTGGAGTCGCTGTCGCTGGGTCACAAAGAGTGTCCTGAGCTCAGAGTCACATTCCCATTGTCGCATTGACCTGACCCCGGGGTCACTGGCGCAGGGTCACAGAGAGTGTCCTGACACCGGGGTACTGTCCCTGGGTAACAGTGAATGTCCTCACCCCAGGGCCGTTGTCCCTGTGTAACAAATAGTGTCCTTACACCAAAGTCACTGTCCCCAGATCACAGAGAGTGTCCTTACACAGGGGTCACTGTCTCTGGGTCACAGAGAGTGTCCTGATCCTGGGGTGCTGTCCCTGGGTTGCAGAGAGTGTCCTGTCCCCGGGGCAATGTCCCTGGGTCACAGAGAGTGTCCTCACCCGGGGACCATTGTCCCTGTATCACAGAGAGTGTCCTTACACCGAAGTCACTGTCCCCGGATCACAAGAGAGTTTCCTTACACAGGGGTCACTGTCCCTGGGTAACAGAGTTTGTCTGGACCCTGGGGTCACTGTCTCTGGGTCACAGAGAGTGTCCTGACTCCAGGGTGACTCTCGCTGGGTCGCAGAGAGTGCCGTGACCCTGGGCTCGCTCTCCATGGCTCACACAGAATGTTGTAACCCCCCTGGTCACTGTTACTTCATCACAGAGAATGTTCTGACACTAGTGTCACTGTCCCTGAGTCACATAGAGTCTCCAGACCCAGCGGTCATTGGCCCTGGGTCACAGAGATTGTCCTTACACCGAAGTCACTGTTGTCAGATAACAGAAAGTGTCCTTACACAGGGATGACTGTCCCTGGGTCACAGTATCCTGACCCTGGGGTCACTGTCCTTGGGTCATAATGCCCTGACAGCAGGGTAACTTTCCCTGGGACACAGAGAGTGTCATGACCCCGAGGTCACTGTCTCTGGGTCACAGAGAGAGCTGTGACCTCGTGCTCGCTGTCCCTGTGTCACAGAGAATGTTCTGACCCCAGGATCACTGACCCTGGGTCACAGAGAGTGTTCAGACCCCACGACCGTTGTCCCTGGGTCACAGTGTCTTGACCCCGGTGTCACTGTCCTTGGGTCACAATGTCCTGACCCCAGGGTCACTGTCCCTGGGTCAGAGAGAGTTTTCCTGAACTTAGGGTGACTGTTGCTGGGTCACAGTTTTCTGATCCCGGGCTCACTGTCCATGGGTCACAGGCTGTGTCCTGAACCCATGATTCCTCTCCCCAGGTCTCAGACAGTCTCCTAACTCTGGAGTCATTGTCGTTAGGTCACAAAGAGTGTGCTGAGCTCAGAGTCACTTTCCCAGGGTCACATTGACCTGACCCCGGGGTCACTGGCGCAGGGTCACAGAGAGTGTCCTGACACCGGGGTACTGTCCCTGGGTCACAGGGATTGTCCTGACAACAAAGTGACTGTCCCCGGATCACAGAGAGTGTCCTTACACAGGGGTCACTGTCACTGTGCCACTGAGAGTGTCCGGACGCTGCGGTCATTGTCCCTGGGTCACAGTGTCCTGACACTGTCTCTGGTTCACAGAGACTGTCCCTGGGTCACAGGCAGTGTCCTGATCCCGGGATTACTCTCCCCAGGTCACAGAGTGTCTCCTAACTCTGGAGTCACTGTCGCTGGGTCACAAAGAGTGTCCTGAGCTCAGAGTCACTTTACCAGGGTCACATTGACCTGACCCCAGGGTCACTGTCGCAGGGTCACAGAGTGTGTCCTGACACCAGTGTCGCTGTACCTGGGTCACAGAGTGTGTCCTGACCCTGAGGTCACTGTCCCCAGGTCACAGAGGGTGTCCTGACCCTGGGGTCACTGTCCCCAGGTCACAGAGTGTGTCCTGACACTGGGGTCACTGTCCCCATGTCAGAGAGTGTGTCATGTCCACGGGGCCACTTTCCCTGGGTCACAGAGAGTGTCCTGACCCCCGGGTCACTGTTCCTGGTTCACAGAGATTGTCCTTGCACCGAAGTCACTGTCCCCGGATCACAGGGAGTGTCCTTACACAGGGGTTCCTGTACATGGGTCACAGAGAGTGTCCGGATGCCACGGTCATTGTCCTTGGGTCACAGTGTCCTGACGCCAGGGTCACTGTCCCAGGGTCACAGAGAGTGCCCTGACCCCAGGCTCGCTGTCCCTGTGTCACAGCGAGTGTCCAGACCTCGGGTACACTGTCCCCAAGTAACTGAGAGTGTCCTGACCCCAGGGTCACTCTCCCTGGGTCACAGAGTGTGTCCTCACACCAGGGTCACTCTCCCTGGCTCACAGACCATGTCCTGATCCCGGGGTCGCTGTTCCCAGGTCACAGAGTGTTTACTGACCCCGGGGTAACTCTCTGCAGGTCACAGAGTTCTCAAACTCTGTGGTCACTGTTGCTGGGTCACAAAGAGTGTCCTGACCTCAGGGTCACTTTCCTAGGGTCACATTCGCCAGACCCTGGGGTCACTGTTGCAAGGTCACAGAGAGTGTCCTAACACCGGGATACTGCCCCTGGGTCACAGAGAGTGTCCTGACCCCACAGTCACTGTCCCAGGGTCACAGAGAGTGTCTTGACCTCAGGTTCACTAGCTCTGGGTCACAGAATGTGTCCTGGCCCTGGGTCACTGTCCCTGGGTCACAGCTTGTGTCCAGACCTCAGGGTTACGTTCCCAGAATAACTGAGATTGTCCAGACCCCGTGGTCACTCTCCCTGGGTCACAGAGAGTGTCATCACCCTGGGGTCACTCTCCCTGGCTCACAAACCATGTCCTGATCCCGGGGTCGCTGTCCCCAGGTCACAAAGTGTTTACTGACCCCGGGGTAACTCTCCGCAGGTCACAGAGAGTTCTCAAACTCTGTGGTCACTGTTACTGGGTCACAAAGTGTGTCCTGACCTCAGGGTCACTTTCCTAGTGTCACATTCGCCTGACCCTGGGATCACTGTTGCAGGGTCACCGAGTGTGTCCTGACCCCTGGTTGCTGTCCCCGGTTCACAGAGTGTGTCATGTCCCCAGGGTCACAGAGAGTGTCCTGACCCCGGGGTTGTTGTCCCCGGGTCACAGAGTGTGTCCTGACCCCTGGTTGCTGTCCCCGGTTCACAGAGTGTGTCATGTCCCCGGGGTCACAGAGAGTGTCCTGACCCCGGGGTTGCTGTCCCCGGGTCACAGAGTGTGTCCTGACCCCTAGTTGCTGTCCCCAGGTCACAGAGGATGTCCTGAACCTGGGGTCAATGTCACTGGGTCAGAGAGAGCGTACTGACCCCGGAGCACTGTCCCTGGGGCACAGAGAGTGTCCTAACCCCGGGGTCACTGTCAATGGATCACAAAGAGTGTCCTGAATCCAGGCTGACTGTCGCTGGGTCACAGTTTTCTGATCCTGGTGTCACTGTCCTTGGGTCACAGTATCCTGACCCTCGGGTCACTGTCCCCGTGTCAGAGAGTGTGCCATGTCCCCAGGGCCACTGTCCTTTGGTCACAGAGAGAGTCCTGACCCCGGGTTCACTGTCCCTGTGTCTCAGAGATTGACGTTACACCGAAGTCACTTTCGCCAGATCACAGAGATTGTCCTTAAACAGGGGTCACAGTCCCTGGATCACAGTGTCCTGACACCAGGGTCACTGTCCTTGGGTCACAGTGTCCTGACCCCAGGGTAACTGTCCCTGGGTCACGGAGATTGTCCTTACACCAAAGTTACTGTCGCCAGATCACAGAGAGTGTCCTTATACAGGGGTTACTGTCCCTGGGTCACAGTGTCCTGACCCCGGGGTCACTGTCCTTGGGTCACAGTGTCCTGACCCTAGGGTAACTGTCCCTGGGTCACAGAGTGTGTCCTGACCCCGGGGTCACTGTCTCTGGGTCACAGAGAGTGTCCTGACCCCAGGGTGACTCTCCCTGGGTCTCAGAGAGTGCCTGACCCCGGGCTGGCTGTCTCTGGGTCACAGCGAGTGTCCAGACCTCGGGGTCATTGTCCCCGAGTAACTGAAAGTGTCTTGACCCCGGGCTCGCTGTCTCTGGGTCACAGGCAGTGTCCTGACCCCGGGATTACTCTCCTCAGGTCACAGAGAGTCTCCTAACTCTGGAGTCACTGTTGCTGGGTCACAAAGAGTGTTCTGAGCTCAGAGCCACTTTCCCAGGGTCACATTGACCTGACCTCAGGGTCACTGTCGCAGGGTCACAGAGAGTGTCCTGACACCGGGGTACTGTCCCTGTGCCACAGAGTGTCCTGACCCTGGGGCCACTCTCCCTGGGTGACAGATATTGTCCTTACACCGAAGTCACTGTCCAGGGATCACAGAGAGTGTCCTTACACAGGTGTCACTGTCCCTGGGTCACGGAGAGTGTCCTGAATCCGGGGTCACTGTCCCTGGTTCATAGAGAGTTTCCTGACCACGGTGTCACTGTCCCTGGGTCACAGAGAGTTTCCAGACCTCGGGGTCACTGTCCCCGAGTAACTGAGAGTGTCTTGACCCTGGGGTCAATCTCCCGGGGTCACAGAGAGTGTCCTCACGCCAGGGTCACTCTCCCTGGCTCACAGACCGTGTCCTGATCCTGGGGTCACTGTACCTTGGTCACAGAGAGTGTCCTGACCCCGGGGTCACTGTCCCTGCGTCAAATAGTGTCCTGAAGCTGGGGTCCCTGTCCATGGGGCACTAAGAGTCTCCTGGCCCAGGGTTGCTCTCCCTGGTTCATAGAAAGTTTCCTGACTGCGGAGTCACTGTCCCAGGGTCACACATCATGTCCTGAACCAGGGGATCCTGTCCCTGGATCACCGAGAGTCTCCTGGCCCGGGGTCAGTGTCCCTGGCTCACAGAGAATGTCCTGACCCCGGGGCACTATCCCTGGGTCACAGAGAGCGCCCTGATCCCGGAGTCGCTGTCCCTGGGTCACAGAGAGAGTCCTGACCCCGGGGTCACTGTCCCTGGGTCACAGAGATTGTCCTTACACCGAAGTCACTGTCGCCAGATCACAGAGAGTGTCCATAAACAGAGATCACTCTCCCTTGGTCATAGTGTCCTGACCCCGCGGTCACTGTCCTTGGGTGACAGTGTCCTGACCCCAGGGAAACTGTCCCTGGGTCACATCGAGTGTCCTGACCCTGGGGTCACTGACCCTGCATCACAGAGAGTGTTCAGACCCCGCAGTCATTGACACTGGGTCACAGTGTCTTGTCCCCGGGGTCACTGTCCTTGGCTCACAATGTCCTGACCCCGAGGTCACTGTCTCTGGGTCAGAGGGAGGTTTCCTGAATCTAGGGTGACTGTCATTGGGTCACAGTTTTCTGATCCTGGGCTCACTTTTCCCTGTGTCACAGAGATTGTCCTCACCTCAGGGCCTTTGTCCCTGTGTCACAGAGACTGTCCTGAACCCGGGGTCATTGTCCTCGTGTCAGAGAGTTTGTCATGTCCACGGGGCCACTCTCCCTGGGTCAAAGAGAGTGTCCTGACCCCGGGGTCACTGTCCCTGTGTCACAGAGATTGTTCTTACACCGAAGTCACTGTCCCCAGAACACAGAGAGTGTCCTTACACTGGAGTTACTGTCCGTGGGTCACAGAGAGTGTCTGGATGCCGCGGTCATTATCCCTGGGTCACAGTGTACTGACCCCAGGGTCACTGTCTCATGTTCATGGACAGTGTCCTGACTCCGGGGTCACACTCTCTGGGTCACAGCGAGTGTCCTGACCCCAGGATGACTCTCCCTGGGTCTCAGAGAGTGCCCTGATCCAAGGGTCTCTTCCCTGGGTAACAGCGAGTGTCCAGACGTAAGGGTCACTGTTCCCGAGTAACTGAGAGTTTCCTGACCCCAGGGTCACTTTCCCTGGCTCACAGACCGTGTCCTGACCCCGGGTTCACTGTCCCTGCGTCAAATAGTGTCCTAAACCTGGGATCCCTGTCCATGGGGCACCGAGAGTCTCCTGGCCTGGGGTTGCTGTCCCTGGTTCATAGAAAGTTTCCTGACCCCGGAGTCACTGTCCCAGGGTCACACATAGTGTCCTGAACCATGGGACCCTGTCCCTGGATCACCAAGAGTCTCCTGACCCGGGGCCGCTGTCCCTGGCTCACAGAGAGTGTCCTGACTCTGCAGCACTGTCCCTGGGTCACAGAGAGTGCCCTGATGCCGGGGTCGCTGTGCTTGGGTCACAGAGACTTTCCTGACCCCGGGATCAGTGTCCCTGGGTCACAGAGATTGTTCTTACACTGAAGTCACTGTTGCCAGATCACAGAGAGTGTCCTTACACAGGGGTCACTGTCATTGGCTCACAGAGATTGTCCTTACACCGAAGTCACTCTCCATGGAGAACAGAAAGTGTCTTACACAGCGGTCACTGTCCTTGGTCACAGAGAGTGTGAGGACCCCAGGGTCACTGTCTCTGGGTCACAGAGTGTATCCTGACCCCAGGGTGACTCTCCCTGGGTCTCAGAGAGTGCCCTGACCCCGGGCTCGCTTTCCCTGGGTCACAGGGAAGGTCCTGACCACAGGGTCACTATTCCTGGGTCAGAGAGATTGTCCTGAACCCGGGCTCACTCTCCCTGCTTCATAGAGTTTGTCCTGACCCTGGGTCACTGTCCCTGCATTAAATAGTGTCCTGAACCTGGGGTCCCTGTCCATGGGGCATCGAGAGTCTCCTGGCCCGGGGTTGCGGTCCCTGGTTCATAGAAAGTTTCCTGACCCCAGAGTCACTATCCCAGGGTCACACATCATGTCCTGAACCAGGGGACCCTGTCCATGGGGCATCGAGACTCTCCTGTCGGGGGGTCGCTGTCCATGGCTCACAGAGAGTGTCCTGACCCCACGGCACTGTCCCTGGATCACAGAGGGTACCCTGATCCTGGGGTCGCTGTCCATGGGTCACAGAGAGTGTCCTGAACCCGGGGTTGCTGTCCCTGGGTCACAGAGAGTTTCCTGACCCCGGGGTCAATGTCTCTGGGTCAGAGAGAGTGTCCTGAACCTAGGTAACCGTCGCTGGGTCACAGTTTTCTGATCCAGGGTTCACTGTCCCTGGGTCACAGGGAGTGTCCTGACCTCGGGATTACTCTCCCCAGGTCACAGAGAGTCTCCTAACTCTGGGGTCACTGTCGCTGGGTCACAAAGAGAGTCCTGACCTCAGGGTCACTTTCCCAGGGTCACATTGACCTGACCCTGGGGTCACTGTCGCTGGGTCACAAAGAGTGTCCTGACCTCAGTGTCACTTTCCCATGGACACATTGACCTGACCCTGGGGTCACTGTCACAGGGTCACAGAGAGTGCCCTGACACCGGGGTGCTGTCCCTGGGTCAGAGAGAGTGTCCTGACTCCGCAGCACTGTCCTTGGGTCACAGAGAGTGTCCTGACCCCAGGGTCGCTATCCCTGGGTCAGATAGAGAGTCCTGACCCCAGGGTCGATATCCCTGGGTCACAGAGTGTGTCCTGAACCCAGAGTCGCTGTTCCTGGGTCACAAAGAGTGTCCTGAACCCAGGATCCCTATCCCTCAGTCACATAGATTGTCCTACTGCGGGAACGCTATCCAAAGTCACAGAAAGTGTCCTGATCCAGGAGTCACTTTCCCTGGGTCACAGAGAGTGTCCTGATCCCAGAAACGCTGTCCCCTGATCACAGAGAGAGTCCTGACCCCGGGGTCGCCGTGCCCTGGTCACAGAGAGTGTCCTGACTCCCGCGTTACTCTCCCCAAGTCACAGATAGTGTCCTGACACTGGGGTGCTGTCCCTGGGTCAGAGAGATTTCCTGAACCTAGGGTGACTGTCGCTGTGTTACAGTTTTCTGAACCCAGGCTCACTGTCCCTGCGTCACAGGCAGAGTCCTGAACCCGGGATTACTCTCACCAGGACACAGACAGTGTCCTAACTCTGGAGTCACTGTCGCTGGGTTACAAAGTGTGTCCTGATCTCAGAGTCACTTTCCCATTGTCGCATTGAACTGACCCCGGGGTCACTGGCGCAGGGTCACAGAGAGTGTCCTGATCCTGGAGTGCTGTCCCTGGGTTGCAGAGAGTGTCCTGTCCCCGGGGCAATGTCCCTGGGTCACAGAGAGTATCCTCACCCCGGGGCCGTTGTCCCTGTGTCACAGAGAGTGTCTTTACAGTGAAGTCACTGTCCCCGGATCACAGAGAGTTTCCTTACACAGGGGTCACTGTCCCTGGGTAACAGAGTTTGTCTGGACCCTGGGGTCACTGTCTCTGGGTCACAGAGAGTGTCCTGACCCCAGGGTGACTCTCTCTGGGTCGCAGAGAGTGCCGTGACCCTGGGCTCGCTGTCCATGGCTCACACAGAATGTTCTGACCCCCCCGGTCACTGTTACGTCGACACAGAGAATGTCCTGAGACCGGGGTCACTTTCCCTGAGTCACATAGAGTGTCCAGAACCAGCGCTCATCGGCCCTGGGTCACAGAGCTTGTCCTTACACCGAAGTCACTGGCGCCAGATCACAGAGAGTGTCCTTACACAGAGGTCACTGTCCCTGGGTCACACCGGTGGCTCTCTATGGTTTCCCTATAGTCCACACTGACTCCACTGGCTCTCTATGGTTTCCCTATAGTCCAGACTGACTACAAAGTCTCGCTACGGTTTCCCTATAGTGCACACTGACTCCAGCGGCTCTCTACGGTTTCCCTATAGCCATCACTGACTCCAGTGGCTCACTACCGTTTCCCTATATCACACAGAGTCTCCAGCAGCTCTCTACGGTTTCCATATAGCCCACACTGACTCCAGTGGCTCTCTACGGTTTCACTATAGCCCACACTGACTCCAGCTGCTCTCTTCGGTTTCCCTAAAGCCTGCACTGACTCCAGCGGTTCTCCACCTTTTCCCTATAGCCCACACTGCCTCCAGTGGTTCTCTACAGTTTTCCTACATCCCACACGGACTCCAGTGGCTCTGTGCGGTTTCCCTATAGCCCTCGCTGACTGTAGTGGCTCTCTACAGATTCCCTAAAGGCCACACTGACTCCATTGGCTCTGTACGGTTTCCCTATAGCCCACGCGGACTCCAGTAGCTCTCTACGGTTTCCCTATGGCCCACGCTGACTCCAGCAGCTCACTACGGTTTCCCTATAGTCCACGCTGACTCCAGTGGCTCTCTACGGTTTAACAATAGTCCATACTGACACCAGTGGCTCTCTACCGTTTCTCTATAGTCCACACTGACACCATTGGCTCGCTACGGTTTCCCTATAGTCCACACTGACTCCAGCGGCTCTCTACGGTTTCTCTATAGCCCACACGGACTCCAGTAACTCTCTACGGTTTCCCTATGGCCCACACTGACTCCAGTAGCTCACTACGGTTTCCCTATTGTCCACATTGACACCAGTGGCTCTATACGATTTCCCTATAGTCCACACTGACTCCAGTGGCTCTCTACAGTTTAACAATAGTCCACACTGACACCAGTGGCTCTCTACCGTTTCCCTATAGTCCACACTGACACCGTTGGCTCGCTACGGTTTCCCTATAGTCCACACTGACTCCAGTGGCTCTCTACGGTTTCCCTATAGTCCACACTGACTCCAGTGGCTCTCTACGATTTCCCTATAGCCCACACTGACTCCAATGGCTCAGTTCAGTTTCCCTATATCCCACATTGACTCCAGAGGCTCTCTACGGCTTCCCTACATCCCACACTGACCCTAGTGGTGCTCAATGGTTTCCCTATAGTTCACACTGACTTCAGCGGCTCTCAAGGGTTTCCCTTTATTCCACACTGACTTCAGCAGCTCTCTACGGTTTCCCTATAGCCCACACTGACCGCAGTGGCTCTCTATGGTTTCTCTATAGCCTACACTGACTCCAACGGCTCTCTTAGGTTTCTCTATATCGCACAATGACTCCAGCGGCTCGCTACAGTTTCCCTATAGTCCACACTGACCCCAGTGGCTCTCAAAGCTTTCCCTATAGTTCACACTGACTTCAGCGGCTCTCATGGGTTTCCCTTTATCCCACACTGACTCCAGTGGCTCACTACGGTTTCCCTATCATCCACACTGACACCAGTGGCTCTATATGATTTCCCAATAGTCTACACTGACTCCATTGCCTCTCTACGGTTTCCCTATAATCCACACTGACACCAGTGGCTCTCTGCGGTTTCCCTATAGTCGACACTGAAACCATTGGCTCTCTACGGCATCGCTATATCCCACACTGATTCCAGCCGCTCTCTATGGTTTTCCTATAGCCCACACTGACCCTAGTGGCTCTCATTGGTTTCCCTATAGTCCACACTGACTCCAGCGGCTCTCAAGGGTTTCCCATTATCCCACACTGACTTCAGCGGCTCTCTACGGTTTCCCTATAGCTCACAATGACTCCAGCAGCTGTCTACGGTTGCCCAGTAGCCAACACTGACTGCAGTGGCTCTCTATGGTTTCCCTATATCGCACACTGACTCCAGTGGCTCGCTAAGGTTTCCCTATATCACACACGGACTCTAGCGGCTCTCTCCCATTTCCCTATAGTCCACACTGAACCCACTGGCTCTCTACGGTTTCACTCTAGTCCACACTGTCTCCAGTGGCTCTCTACGGTTTCCCTATAATCCACACTGACACCATTGGCTCTCTACGGTTTCCCTTTATCCCACACTGACTTCTGCAGCTCCCCACGTTTTCCCTATAGACCACACTGATTCCAGCTGCTCTCTACGGTTTCCCTATAGCTGACACTGACACCAGTGGCTCACTACCGTTTCCCTATATCACACAGTGTCTCCAGCAGCTCTCTACGGTTTCCGTACATCGCACACTGACTCCAGTGGCTCTCTACGGTTTCCCTATAGCCCATACTGACTCCAGCTGCTCTCCTCGGTTTCCCTAAAGCCTGCACTGACTCCAACGGTTCTCCACCTTTTCCCTATAGCCCACACTGACTCCAGTGGTTCTCTACAGTTTTCCTACATCCCACACTGACTCCAGTGGCTCTGTGCGGTTTCCCTATAGCCCTCGCTGATTGTAGTGGCTCTCTACAGATTCCCTAAAGGCCACACTGACTCCATTGGCTCTGTACGGTTTCCCTATAGTCCACACTGACTCCATTGGCTCTGTACGGTTTCTCTATAGCCCACACGGACTCCAGTAGCTCTCTACGGTTTCCCTATGGCCCACGCTGACTCCAGTAGCTCACTACGGTTTCCCTATAGTTCACATTGACACCAGTGGCTCTATATGATTTCTCTATAGTCCATACTGACTCCAGTGGCTCTCTACGGTTTAACAATAGTCCAATCTGACACCATTGGCTCGCTACGGTTTCCCGATAGTCCACACTGACTCCAGAGGATCTCGATGGTTTCCCTATAGTCCGCACTGACTCCAGTGGCTCTCTACGGTTTCCCTATACCGCACTCTGACTCCAGTGGCTCAGTACAGTTTCCCTATATCACACACAGACTCCAGAGGCTCTCTACGGCTTCCCTACATCCCACACTGACCCTAGTGGTTCTCAACGGTTTCCCTATAGTTCACACTGACTTCAGCGGCTCTCATGGGTTTCCTTTTATCCCACACTGACTCCAGTGGCTCACTATGTTTTCCCTATCATCCACACTGACAACAGTGGCTCTATAGGATTTCCCTATAGTCCACACTGACTCCAGCGGCTCTCTATGGTTTCCCTATAATCCACACTGTCACCAGTGGCTCTCTACGTTTTCCCTATACTCGACACCGACACCATTGGCTCTCTACGGCTTTCCTATATCGCACATTGATTCCAGCCGCTCTCTATGGTTTCCCTATAGTCCACACTGACTCCAGAGGCTCTCAAGGGTTGTACTTTATCCCACACTGACTTCAGCAGCTCTCTACAGTTTCCCTATAGCCCACACTGAAATCCAGAGGCTCTATACGGTTGTCCAATATCCGACACTGACTGCAGTTGGTCTCTATGGTTTCCCTATATCGCACACTGACTCCAGTGGCTCGCTACAGTTTCCCTATGTCACACACTGACTCCAGCGGCTCTCTACGGTTTACCTATAGTCCACACTGACTCCAGCAGCTCTCTACGGTTTCTCTATAGCCCACACTGTCTCCAGTAGCTCTCTACGGTTTCGCTATGGCCCACGCTGACTCCAGTGGCTCACTACGGTTTCCCTATAGTTCACATTGACACCAGTGGCTCTATACGATTTCCCTATAGTCCATACTGACTCCAGTGGCTCTCTACGGTTTCCGTCTAGTCCACACTGTCTCCAGTGGCTCTCTACGGTTTCCCTATAGCCCACACTGACTCCAGTGGCTCTGTACAGTTTCCCTATAGTCCACACTGACACCATTGGCTCTCTATGGTTTCCCTATAGTCCACTCTGACTCCAGTGGCAATCTACGGTTTCCCTATAACCCACACTGACACCATTGGCTCTCTAGGGTTTCCCTGTAGTCCACTCTGACTGCAGTGGCTCTATACAATTTCCCTATAGTCCACACTGACTCCAGTGGTTCTCTATGGTTTAACAATAGTCCACACTGACACCAGTGGCTCTCTACCGTTTACCTATAGTCCACTCTGACACCATTGGCTCTCTACCGTTTCCCTATAGTCCGCACTGACTCCAGAGGCTCTCTACGGATTCCCTATAGCCCACACTGACTCCAGTGGCTCTGTACGTTTTCCCTATAGTCCACACTGACACCATTGGCTCTCTATGGTTTCCCTATAGTCCACTCTGACACCAGTGGCAATCTACGGTTTCCCTATAATCCACACTGACACCATTGGCTCTCTAGGGTTTCCCTATAGTCCACTCTGACTGCAGTGGCTCTCTCCGGTTTCCCTATAGTCCACACTGACACCATTGGCTCTCTATGGTTTCCGTATAGTCCACTCTGACTCCAGTGGCAATCTACGGTTTCCCTATCATCCACACTGACACCATTGGCTCTCTAGGGTTTCCCTATTGTCCACTCTGACTGCAGTGGCTCACTCTGGTTTCCCTATAGCCCACACTGACTCCAGTGGCTCTCTATGGTTTCCTTATAGCCGATGCTGACTCCAGTGGCTCACTACCGTTTCCCTATATCACACAGTGTCTCCAGCAGCTCTCTACGGTTTCCGTATAGCGCACACTGACTCCAGCTGCTCTCTTCGGTTTCCCTAAAGCCTGCACTGACTCGAGCGGTTCTCCACCTTTTCCCTATAGCCCACACTGCCTCCAGTGGTTCTCTACAGTTTTCCTACATCCCACACGGACTCCAGTGGCTCTGTGCGGTTTCCCTATAGCCCTCGCTGACTGCAGTGGCTCTCTACAGACTCCCTAAAGCCCACACTGACTCCATTGGCTCTGTACGGTTTCCCTATAGTCCACACTGACTCCAGCGGCTCTCTACCGTTTCTCTATAGCCCATACGGACTCCAGTAGCTCTCTACTGTTTCACTATGGCCCACGCTGACTCCAGGAGCTCACTACGGTTTCCCTATAGTTCACATTGACAGCAGTGGCTCTATACGATTTCCCTATAGTCCACACTGACTCCAGTGGCTCTCTATGGTTTAACAATAGTCCACACTGACACCAGTGGCTCTCTACCATTTCCCTATAGTCCACACTGACTCCAGAGGCTCTCTACCATTTCCCTATATCCCACACAGACTTCAGCGGCTCTCTACGGTTTCCCTATAGCCCACAATGACTCCAGCAGCTGTCTACGGTTGCCCAGTAGCCAACACTGACTGCAGTGGCTCTCTATGGTTTCCCTATATCGCACACTGACTCCAGTGGCTCGCTAAGGTTTCCCTATATCACACACGGACTCTAGCAGCTCTCTACCATTTCCCTATAGTCCACACTGACCCCACTGGCTCTCAACGGTTTCGCTCTAGTCCACACTGTCTCCAGTGGCTCTCTACGGTTTCCCTATAATCCACACTGACACCATTGGCTCTCTACGGTTTCCCTTTATCCCACACTGACTTCTGCAGCTCCCCACGTTTTCCCTATAGACCACACTGATTCCAGCTGCTCTCTACGGTTTCCCTATAGCTGACACTGACTCCAGTGGCTCACTACCGTTTCCCTATATCACACAGTGTCTCCAGCAGCTCTCTACGGTTTCCGTACATCGCACACTGACTCCAGTGGCTCTCTACGGTTTCCCTATAGCCCATACTGACTCCAGCTGCTCTCCTCGGTTTCCCTAAAGCCTGCACTGACTCCAACGGTTCTCCACCTTTTCCCTATAGCCCACACTGACTCCAGTGGTTCTCTACAGTTTTCCTACATCCCACACTGACTCCAGTGGCTCTGTGCGGTTTCCCTATAGCCCTCGCTGATTGTAGTGGCTCTCTACAGATTCCCTAAAGGCCACACTGACTCCATTGGCTCTGTACGGTTTCCCTATAGCCCACACGGACTCCAGTAGCTCTCTACGGTTTCCCTATGGCCCACGCTGACTCCAGTAGCTCACTACGGTTTCCCTATAGTTCACATTGACACCAGTGGCTCTATATGATTTCTCTATAGTCCATACTGACTCCAGTGGCTCTCTACGGTTTAACAATAGTCCAATCTGACACCATTGGCTCGCTACGGTTTCCCGATAGTCCACACTGACTCCAGAGGATCTCGATGGTTTCCCTATAGTCCGCACTGACTCCAGTGGCTCTCTACGGTTTCCCTATACCGCACTCTGACTCCAGTGGCTCAGTACAGTTTCCCTATATCACACACAGACTCCAGAGGCTCTCTACGGCTTCCCTACATCCCACACTGACCCTAGTGGTTCTCAACGGTTTCCCTATAGTTCACACTGACTTCAGCGGCTCTCATGGGTTTCCTTTTATCCCACACTGACTCCAGTGGCTCACTATGTTTTCCCTATCATCCACACTGACAACAGTGGCTCTATAGGATTTCCCTATAGTCCACACTGACTCCAGCGGCTCTCTATGGTTTCCCTATAATCCACACTGTCACCAGTGGCTCTCTACGTTTTCCCTATACTCGACACCGACACCATTGGCTCTCTACGGCTTTCCTGTATCGCACACTGATTCCAGCCGCTCTCTATGGTTTCCCTATAGTCCACACTGACTCCAGAGGCTCTCAAGGGTTGTACTTTATCCCACACTGACTTCAGCAGCTCTCTACGGTTTCCCTATATCCCACACTGACTCCAGTGGCTAAGTACAGTTTCCCTATATCCCACACTGACTCCAGAGGCTCTATACGGCTTCCTGACATCCCACACTGACCCTAGTGGTTCTCAACGGTTTCCCTATAGTCCACACTGACTTCAGCAGCTCTCAAGGGTTTCCCTTTATCCCACACTGACTTCAGCGGCTCTCTAATCTTTCCCTATAGCCCATACTGGCTCCAACGGCTCTCTTAGGTTTCTCTATATGGCACACTGACTCCAGTGGCTCGCTACAGTTTCCCTATAGTCCACACTGACCCCAGTGGCTCTCAACGGTTTCCCTGTAGTTCACAGTGACTTCAGCGGCTCTCAATGATTTTCCTTTATCCCACACTGACTCCAGTGGGTTACTACGGTTTCCCTATCATCCACACTGACACCAGTGGCTCAATAGGATTTCCCTATAGTCCACACTGACTCTAGTGGCTCTTCACGGTTTCCCTTTAGTCCACACTGAGAACAGTGTGTCTCTACGGTTTCCCTATTTTCGACACTCACACCATTGGCTCTCTACAGTTTCCCTATATCGCACACTGATTCCAGCCACTCTCTACGGTTTGCCTATAGCCCACACTGACCCTAGTGGCCCTCAATGGTTTCCCTATAGTCCACACTGACTCCAGCAACTCTCAAGGGTTTCCCGTTATCCCACACTGACTTCAGCGGCTCTCTATGGTTTCCCTATAGCCCACACTGACTCCAGCCGCTCTGAACGGTTTCCCAATAGCCGACATTGACTGCAGTGGCTCTCTATGGATTCCTTATATCCCACACTGACTCCAGTGGCTCGCTACGGTTTCCATATATCACACACTGACTCTAGCGGCTCTCTACTGTTTCCCTATAGTCCACACTGACCCCAGTGGCTCACTACGGTTCCCCTGAAGCCTACACTGAGTCCAGCGGCTCTGCACGTTTTACCTATAGCCCACATAGGCTCCATTGTCTCTCTACGGTTTCCCTATAGCCCACACTGACTCCAGTGGCTCTGTACGGTTTCCCTATATCCAACACTCACACCAGTGGCTCTCTACGGTTTCCCTATAGTCCACACTGATCCCAGTGGCTCTCTACGGTTTCCCTATAGTTCACACGGACTCCAGCTGCTCTCCACGTTTTCCCTATATCCCACACTGAATCCACTGGCTCTCTACAGATTCCCTAAAGCTCACACTGACTCCAGTGGCTCTCTACGGTTTTCCTATATCCCAAACTCACTCCAGTGGCTCTCTAAAGTTTTCCTATAGTCCAAACTGACTCCAACGGCTCTCTAATGTTTCCCGATAGTCCACACTGACACCATTGGATCTCTGCAGTTTCCCTATAGTCCACACTCACTCCATTGGCTCTCTACGGTTTCCCTATATTCCACAGTGACCCCAGTGGCTCTCTACGGATTTCCTATAGTCCACACTGATTCCAGCGGCTCTCTACGGTGTCCCTATAGTCCACACTGACTCCAGCTACTCTCTATGGTTTCCCTAAAGCCTGCAGTGACTCCAGCGGCTCTCCACGTTTTCCCTATAGTCCACACTGTCTCCAGCAGCACTCAAGGGTTTCCCTTTATCTGACACTGCCTGCAATGGCTCTCTACAGTTTCCCTATAGCCCACACCGACTCCAGCGGCTCTCTACGTTTCCCCATAGCCAACACTGACCTCTGTGGCTCTCTACGGTTTCCCTATAGCCTACACCGACGCCTGTGGCTCTCTATGGTTTCCTGATAGCCTTCACTGACTCCAGTGGCTCGCTACGTTTTCCCCATAGCCCACACTGACTTCAGTAGCTCTCTACGGTTTCCCTATAGCCCACACCGACTCCAGCGGATCTCTGCGATTTCCCTATAACCTACACTGACTCCCGTGGCTCTCTATGGTTTCCCTATATCCCACACTGATTTAAGCGGCTCTCTACTGTTTTCCTATTGCTCACACTGACCCCAGTGGCTCTCTATGGTTTCTGTATAGCCCACACTGACTCCAGTGTATCTATACAGTTTTCTATAGTCCACACCTGACTCCAGTGGCTCTCTACGGTTTCCCTATAGCCCACGCTGACTCCAGTGGATCTCTACGGTTTCCCTAAATCCAGCACTGACTCCATTGGCTCTCTACAGTTTCCCTATAGTGCACACTGACTCCAGTGGCTCTCTACGGTTTCCCTATAGTCCACACTGCCTCCAGTGGCTCTCTACGGTTTCCCTACATCCCACACTGACTCCAGTGGCTCTGTACGGTTTCCCTAAAGCCCGCGCTGTCGCCAGTGCCTCTCTACAGATTCCCTACATCCCACACTGACTCCAGTGGCTCTCTACAGTTTCCCTATGGCCCACACTGACTCCAGTGGCTCTCTACATTTTCTGTATAGCCCAGACCGATTCCAGGGGCTCTTTATGGTTTCCCCACTGTCCACACTGAGTGCAGTAGCTCTCGACGGTTTCTCCATAGCCTACTCTGACTCCAAAGGCTCTCTAGGGTTTCCCTATATCCCAAACTCACTCCAGTGGCTCTCTACGGTTTCCCTATAGTACACACTGACACCAGTGGCTCTATACGATTTCCATATAGTCCAATCTGTCACCCTTGGCTCTCTGCGGTTTCCCTATAGTCCACACTGACTCCAGTGGCTCTCTACGGTTTCCCTATAATACACACTGACTCCAGTGGCTCTCTACGGTTTCCCTATAGTATACACTGACTCCAGTGGCTCTCTAGGGTTACCCTCTTTCCCACACTGACTCCAGTGGTACTCTACAGTTTCCCTGTATCCCACACTGACTCTAGTGGCTCTCTACGGATTCCCTGTAGTCCACACTGACACCAGCAGCTCACTATAGTTTCCCTATAGCCCACACTGCCTCCAGCCACTCTCTACGGTTTCCCTATGGCCCACACTGACTCCAGTGGATCACTGCGGTTTCCCTATATCCCACAAGGACTCCAAGGGCTCTCTACATTTTCTGTGTAGCCCAGACTGATTCCAGGGGCTCTTTATGCTTTCCCCACTGTCCACACTGAGTGCAGTAGCTCTCGACGCTTTCCCCATAGCCTACTCTGACTCCAAAGGCTCTCTAGGGTTTCCCTATACCCCAAACTCACTCCAGTGGCTCTCTAGGGTTTCCCTATAGTACACACTGACACCAGTGGCTCTCTACGATTTCCATATAGTCCAATCTGTCACCCTTGGCTCTCTGCGGTTTCCCTATATTCCACACTGACTCCAGTGGCTCTCTAGGGTTTCCCTATAATACACACTGACTCCAGTGGCTCTCGACGGTTTCCCTATAGTATACACTGACTCCAGTGGCTCTCTAGGGTTTCCCTCTTTCCCACACTGACTCCAGTGGTACTCTACAGTTTCCCTGTATCCCACACTGACTCTAGTGGCTCTCTACGGATTCCCTGTAGTCCACACTGACACCAGCAGCTCACTATAGTTTCTCTATAGCCCACACTGCCTCCAGCCACTCTCTACGGTTTCCCTATGGCCCACACTGACTCCAGTGGATCACTACGGTTTCCCTATATCCCACACGGACTCCAGGGGCTCTCTACAGATTCCCTGTAGTCCGCGCTCGCTCCAGCGGCTCTCTGCGGATTTCCTATATCCCACACTGGCTCCAGTGGCTCCCTAAGCTTTCCATATATCGCACACTGATTCCAGTGGCTCTGTATGGTTTCCCTATAGTCCACCCTGACACCAGTGGTTCTGTACAGTTTCCCTATTGTCCACATAGACTCCAGCAGCTCTCTAAAGTTTCCCTATATCCCGCACTGACTCCAGCGGCTCTGTATGGTGTCCCTATAGTCCACACTCACTCCAGTGGTTCTGTACGGTTTCCCTATAGTCCACACTGACTCCAGAACTCTCCAAGGTTTCCCTATATTCTGCACTGACACCAGTGGCTCTCAACGGTTTCCCTTTATCCCACACTGGACTCCAGCTGCTCTCTACGGTTTACCCAAAGCCTGCACTGACTCCAGCGGCTCTTGAAGTTTTCCCTATATCCCACTCTGACTGATTTGGCTCTCTACGGTGATCATAAAGCCCACACAGACTACAGTGGCTCTCTGCAAATTCTCTAGAGTCCACACCTGACTCCAGTGGCCCTCTACGGTTTCCCTAAAGCCTAGACTGACTCCAGCTGCTCTCTACGTTTTCACTATAGTCCACACCTGACTCCAGTGGAACTCTACGGTTTCCCTAAAGCCCACACTGACTCCAGATGCTCTCTACGGTTTCCCTAAAGCCTGCACTGACTCCAGTGGCTCTCTACGGTTTCCCAACAGACCACACTGACTCCAGGGGATTTCTACGGTTTCCCTATATATCAAACTCACTCCGTTGGCTCTCTACAGTTTCCCTATTCTGCACACTGACTCCAGTGGCTCTCTACGGTTTCTCTATACTCCACGCTGCCTCCAGTGGCCCTCTACGGTTTCCCTACATCCCACACTGACTCCAGTGGCTCTGTACGATTTCCCTATAGCCCTCGCTCACTCCAGCGGCTCTTTACGGTTTCCCCATAGCACACACTGACTGCAGTAGCACTCTAAGTTTTCGCTATAGCCTACACTGACTCCAAAGGCTCTCTACGGTTTCCCCATATCCCACACTCACTCCAGTGGCTGTCTACGGTTTTCCTAAAGTCCATCCTGACTACATTGGCTCACTACGGTTTCCCTATAGTCCACACTGACACCCGTGTCTCTCCACTGTTTCCCTATAGCCCACACTGACTCCAGCAGCACTGTACGGTTTCCCCATAGCCTACACGGACTCCAGTGGCTCGCTATGGTTTCTCTGTATCACAGACTGACTCTAGTGGCTCTCTACGGTTTCACTGTAGACCACACTGATCCCAGTGGTACTCTACGGTTTCCCTGTATTCCACACTGACTCTAGTGGCTCTCTACGGATTTCCTATAGTCCACACTGACTCTAGCAGCTCTCTAAGGTTTTCCTATATCCCACTCTGACTCCATTGGCTTCCTACGGCTTCCCTGTAGTCCACACTTGCTCCAGCGGTTCACTATAGTTTCTCTATAGACCACACTGCGTCCAGTTGCTCCCTAAGGTTTCCCTATAGCTCACACTGACTCCAGTGGCTCTGTATGGTATCCCTATAGTCCACTCTGACACCATTGGCTCTCTACTGTCTCCCTATGGCCCACACTGACTCCAGTGGATCTCTACGGTTTCCCTATATCCCACACTGACTCCAGTGTCTCTCTACAGATTCCCTGTAGTCCACACTCGCTCCAGCGGATCTCTACGGATTCTCTATATCCCACACTGGCTCCAGTGGCTCCCTAAGGTTTCCCTATATCGCACACTGACTCCAGTGGCTCTGTATGGTTTCCCTATAGTCCACAATGACTCCAGTGGTTCTGTAAGGTTTCCCTATATCCCGCAATGACTCCAGCTGCTCTGTATGGTGTCCCTATAGTCCACACTCATTCCAGTGGTTCTGTACCGTTTCCCTATAGTCCACACTGACTCCAGCGGCTCTCTACGGTTTCTCTATAGCCCACACGGAATCCAGCGGCTCTCTATGTTTCCCTATGGCCCACGCTGACTCCAGCAGCTCACTACGGTTTCCCTATAGTCCGCACTGACTCCAGAGGCTCTCTACGGTTTCCCTATAGTCCACACTGACTCCAGTGGCTCTCTATGGTTTAACAATAGTCCACACTGACACCAGTGGCTCTCTACCATTTCCCTATAGTCCACTCTGACACCATTGGTTCGCTACGGTTTCCCTATAGTCCGCACTGACTCCAGAGGCTCTCTACGGTTTCCCTATAGTCCACACTGACTCCAGCGGCACTCTACGGTTTCCCTATAGCCCACACTGACTCCAGTGGCTCTGTACGGTTTCCCTATATACAACACACACTCCAGTGGCTCTCTACGGTTTCCCTATAGTCCACACTGATCCCAGTGGCTCTCTACGGTTTCCCTATAGTTCACACGGACTCCAGCTGCTCTCCACGTTTTCCCTATATCCCACACTGACTCCACTGGCTCTCTACAGATTCCCTAAAGCTCACACTGACTCCAGTGGCTCTCTACGGTTTTCCTATATCCCAAACTCACTCCAGTGGCTCTCTAAAGTTTTCCTATAGTCCAAACTGACTCCAACGGCTCTCTAATGTTTCCCGATAGTCCACACTGGCACCATTGGCTCTCTACGGTTTCCCTATATTCCACAGTGACCCCAGTGGCTCTCTACGGATTTCCTATAGTCCACACTGATTCCAGCGGCTCTCTACGGTGTCCCTATAGTCCACACTGACTCCAGCTGCTCTCTATGGTTTCCCTAAAGCCTGCAGTGACTCCAGCGGCTCTCCACGTTTTCCCTATAGTCCACACTGACTCCAGCAGCACTCAAGGGTTTCCCTTTATCCGACACTGCCTGCAATGGCTCTCTACAGTTTCCCTATAGCCCACACCGACTCCAGCGGCTCTCTACGTTTCCCCATAGCCAACACTGAACTCTGTGGCTCTCTACGGTTTCCCTATAGCCTACACCGACGCCTGTGGCTCTCTATGATTTCCCGATAGCCTTCACTGACTCCAGTGGCTTTCTACGTTTTCCCCATAGCCCACACTGACTTCAGTAGCTCTATACGGTTTCCCTATAGCCCACACCGACTCCAGCGGATCTCTGCGATTTCCCTATAACCTACACTGACTCCCGCGGCTCTCTATGGTTTCCCTATATCCCACACTGATCTAAGCGGCTCTCTACTGTTTTCCTATTGCTCACACTGACCCCAGTGGCTCTCTATGGTTTCTGTATAGCCCACACTGACTCCAGTATCTCTATACAGTTTTCTATAGTCCACACCTGACTCCAGTGGCTCTCTACGGTTTCCCTATAGCCCACACTGACTCCAGTGGATTTCTCCGGTTTCTCTATATCCAGCACTGACTCCATTGGCTCTCTACAGTTTCCCTATAATGCACACTGACTCCAGTGGCTCTCTACGGTTTCCCTATAGTCCACACTGCCTCCAGTGGCTCTCTACGGTTTCCCTACATCCCACACTGACTCCAGTGGCTCTGTACGGTTTCCCTAAAGCCCGCGCTGTCGCCAGTGCCTCTCTACAGATTCCCTACATCCCACACTGACTCCAGTGGCTCTCTACAGTTTCCCTATGGCCCACACTGACTCCAGTGGCTCTCTACATTTTCTGTATAGCCCAGACCGATTCCAGGGGCTCTTTATGGTTTCCCCACTGTCCACACTGAGTGCAGTAGCTCTCGACGGTTTCCCCATAGCCTACTCTGACTCCAAAGGCTCTCTAGGGTTTCCCTATATCCCAAGCTCACTCCAGTGGCTCTCTACGGTTTCCCTATAGTCCAATCTGTCACCCTTGGCTCTCTGCGGTTTCCCTATAGTCCACACTGACTCCAGTGGCTCTCTAGGGTTTCCCTATAATACACACTGACTCCAGTGGCTCTCTACGGTTTCCCTATAGTACACACTGACTCCAGCGGCTCTCTAGGGTTTCCCTCTTTCCCACACTGACTCCAGTGGCACTCTACAGTTTCCCTGTATCCCACACTGACTCTAGTGGCTCTCTACGGATTCCCTGTAGTCCACACTGACACCAGCAGCTCACTATAGTTTCTCTATAGCCCACACTGCCTCCAGCCACTCTCTACGGTTTCCCTATGGCCCACACTGACTCCAGTGGATCACTACGGTTTCCCTATATCCCACACGGACTCCAGGGGCTCTCTACAGATTCCCTGTAGTCCGCACTCGCTCCAGCGGCTCTCTGCGGATTCCCTATATCCCACACTGGCTCCAGTGGCTCCCTAAGCTTTCCATATATCGCACACTGACTCCAGTGGCTCTGTATGTTTTCCCTATAATCCACCCTGACACCAGTGGTTCTGTACAGTTTCCCTATTGTCCACATAGACTCCAGCAGCTCTCTAAAGTTTCCCTATATCCCGCACTGACTCCAGCGGCTCTGTATGGTGTCCCTATAGTCCACACTCACTCCAGTGGTTCTGTACGGTTTCCCTATAGTCCACACTGACTCCAGAACTCTCCAAGGTTTCCCTATATTCTGCACTGACACCAGTGGCTCTCAACGGTTTCCCTTTATCCCACACTGGACTCCAGCTGCTCTCTACGGTTTACCCAAAGCCTGCACTGACTCCAGCGGCTCTTGAAGTTTTCCCTATATCCCACTCTGACTGATTTGGCTCTCTACGGTGGTCATAAAGCCCACACAGACTACAGTGGCTCTCTGCAAATTCTCTAGAGTCCACACCTGACTTCAGTGGCCCTCTACGGTTTCCCTAAAGCCTAGACTGACTCCAGCTGCTCTCTACGTTTTCACTATAGTCCACACCTGACTCCAGTGGAACTCTACGGTTTCCCTAAAGCCCACACTGACTCCAGATGCTCTCTACGGTTTCCCTAAAGCCTGCACTGACTCCAGTGGCTCTCTACGGTTTCCCAACAGACCACACTGACTCCAGGGGATTTATACGGTTTCCCTATATCCCACACTCACTCCGTTGGCTCTCTACAGTTTCCCTATTCTGCACACTGACTCCAGTGGCTCTCTACGGTTTCTCTATACTCCACGCTGCCTCCAGTGGCCCTCTACGGTTTCCCTACATCCCACACTGACTCCAGTGGCTCTGTACGATTTCCCTATAGCCCTCGCTGACTCCAGTGCCTCTCTACAGATTCCCTAAATCCCACACTGACACCAGTGGCTCTCTACAGTTTCTCTATAGTTCACACTGCCACCATTGGCTCTCTACAATTTCAGTATAGTCCACACTGACTCCAGTGACTCTCTACGGATTCCGGTATGGCCCACACAGACTCCTGTGGCTCACTTTGGTTTCCCTATAGCCCAGACTGACTCCAGCGGCTCTTTACGGTTTCCCCATAGCTCACACTGACTGCAGTAGCACTCTAAGGTTTCGCTGTAGCCTACACTGACTCCAAAGGCTCTCTATGGTTTCCCCATATCCCACACTCACTCCAGTGGCTCTCTACGGTTTTCCTAAAGTCCATCCTGACTAAATTGGCTCACTACGGTTTCCCTATAGTCCACACTGACACCCGTGTCTCTCTACTGTTTCCCTATAGCCCACACTGACTCCAGCGGCACTGTACGGTTTCCCCATAGCCTACACGGACTCCAGTGGCTCGCTATGGTTTCTCTGTATCACAGACTGACTCTAGTGGCTCTCTACGGTTTCACTGTAGTCCACACTGATCCCAGTGGTACTGTACGGTTTCCCTGTATTCCACACTGACTCTAGTGGCTCTCTACGGATTTCCTATAGTCCACACTGACTCTAGTGGCTCTCTACGGATTTCGTATAGTCCACACTGACTCTAGCAGCTCTCTAAGGTTTTCCTATATCCCACTCTGACTCCATTGGCTCCCTACGGCTTCCCTGTAGTCCACACTTGCTCCAGCGGTTCACTATAGTTTCCCTATAGACCACACTGCGTCCAGTTGCTACCTAAGGTTTCCCTATAGCTCACACTGACTCCAGTGGCTCTGTTTGTTATCCCTATAGTACACACTGAAACCATTGGCTCTCTACTGTCTCCCTATGGCCCACACTGACTCCAGTGGATCTCTACGGTTTCCCTATATCCCACACTGACTCCAGTGTCTCTCTACAGATTCCCTGTAGTCCACACTCGCTCCAGCGGATCTCTACGGATTCCCTATATCCCACACTGGCTCCAGTGGCTCCCTAAGGTTTCCCTATATCGCACACTGACTCCAGTGGCTCTGTATGGTTTCCCTATAGTCCACACTGACTCCAGTGGTTCTGTAAGGTTTCCCTATATCCCGCAATGACTCCAGCTGCTCTGTATGGTGTCCCTATAGTCCACACTCATTCCAGTGGTTCTGTACCGTTTCCCTATAGTCCACACTGACTCCAGCGGCTCTCTACGGTTTCCCTATAGCCCACACGGACTCCAGTGGCTCTCTACGGTTTCCCTATGGCCCACGCTGACTCCAGCAGCTCACTACGGTTTCCCTATAGTCCGCACTGACTCCAGAGGCTCTCTACAGTTTCCCTATAGTCCACACTGACTCCAGTGGCTCTCTATGGTTTAACAATAGTCCACACTGACAACAGTGGCTCTCTACCATTTCCCTATAGTCCACTCTGACACCATTGGTTCGCTACGGTTTCCCTATAGTCCGCACTGACTCCAGAGGCTCTCTACGGTTTCCCTATAGTCCACACTGACTCCAGCGGCTCTCTACAGTTTCCCTATATCCCACACAGGCACCAGTGGCTCAGTACAGTTTCCCTATATCCCACACTGACTCCAGAGGCTCTCTACGGCTTCCAGACATCCCACACAAGACCCTAGTGGTTCTCAACGGTTTTCCAATAGTCCACACTGACTTCAGCGGCTCTCAAGGGTTTCCCTTTATCCCACACTGACTTTAGCGGCTCTCTACAGTTTCCCTATAGTGCACACTGTCTCCAGTGGCTCTTTACGGTTTCCCTACATCCCACACTGACTCCAGTAGCTCTGTATGGTTTCCCTAGAGCCCACAATGACTCCAGTGCCTCTCTACAGATTCCCTAAATCCCACACTGACACCAGTGGCTCTCTACGGTTTCTCTATAGTCCACAATGCCACCATTGGCTCTCTAAGGTTTCCCTATAGTCCACACGGACTCCAGTGGCTCTCAACAGTTTCCCTATGGCCCACACTGACTTCTGTGGCTCTCCACGTTTTCCGTATAGCCCAGACCAACTCCAGCGGCTCTCTATGGTTTTCCACAGTCCACACTAAGTGCAGTAGCTCTCGACGGTTTCCCCATAGCCTACACTGACTCCAAAGGCTCGCTATGGTTTCCCTGTATCCCACACTCACTCCAGTGGCTCTCTACGGTTTTCCTAAATTCCACCCTGACTCCATTGGCTCACTACGGTCTCCCTATAGTCCACACTGACACCAGTGGCTCTCTACTGTTTACCTATAGTCCACACTGACTCCAGTGCCTCTCTACGGTTTCCCTATAGTCCATTCTGTCCCCATTGGCTCTCTACGGATTCCCTATAGTCCACACTGACTCCAGTGGCTCTCTATGTTTTCCCTATAGTACACACTGACTCCAGTGGCTCTCTACGGTTTCCCTATAGTACACACTGACTCCAGTGGCTCTCTACGGTTTCCCTATAGTACACACTGACTCCAGTGGTACTCTACGGTTTCCCTGTATCCCACACTGACTCTAGTGGCTCTCTACGGTTTTCCTATAGTCCACATTGAATCTAGAGGCTCTCTCAGGTTTCCCTATATCCCACTCTGATGCCATTGGCTCTCTACGGATTCCTTGTAGTCCACACTGAAACCAGCAGCTCACTATAGTTTCTCTATAGCCCACACTGCCTCCAGCCACTCTCTATGGTTTCCCTATGGCCCACACTGACTCCAGTGGCTCTCTATGGTTTCCCTATAATACACACTGACTCCAGTGGCTCTCTACGGTTTCCCTATAGTACACACTGACTCCAGTGGCTCTCTAGGGTTTCTTTCTTTCCCACATTGACTCCAGTCGTACTCTACGGTTTCCCTGTATCCCACACTGACTCTAGAGGCTCTCTACCGTTTTCCTATAGTCCACATTGAATCTAGAGGCTCTCTAAGGTTTCCCTATATCCCACTCTGAATCCATTGGCTCTCTACGGATTCCCTGTAGTCCACACTGACACCAGCAGCTCACTGTAGTTTCTCTATAGCCCACACTGCCTCCAACCACTCTCTACGGTTTCCCTATGGCCCACACTGACTCCAGTGGATCTCTACGGTTTCCCTATATCCCATTCGGACTCCAGGGGCTCTCTACAGATTCCCTGTAGTCCACACTCACTCCAGCGGCTCTCTGCGGATTCCCTATATCCCACACTGGCTCCAGTGGCTCCCTAAGCTTTCCATATATCGCCCACTGACTCCAGTGGCTCTGTATGGTTTCCCTATAGTCCACCCTGACACTAGTGGTTCTGTACAGTTTCCCTATTGTCCACATAGACACCAGCAGCTCTCTAAAGTTTCCCTATATCCCGCACTGACTCCAGCGGCTCTATGGTGTCCCTATAGACCACACTCACTCCAGTGGTTCTGTACGGTTTCCCTATAGTCCACACTGACTCCAGAACTCTCCAAGGTTTCCCTATCTTCTGCACTGACACCAGTGGCTCTCAACGGTTTCCCTTTATCCCACACTGGACTCCAGCTGCTCTCTACGGAATACCCATAGCCTGCACTGACTCCAGCGGCTCTTGAAGTTTTCCCTATATCCCACTCTGACTGATTTGGCTGTCTACGGTGATCGTATAGCCCACACAGACTCCAGTGGCTCTCTGCAAATTCTCTAGAATCCACACCTGACTCCAGTGGCCCTCTACGGTTTCCCTAAAGCCCACACTGACTCCAGATGCTCTTTACGTTTTCCCCAAAGCCTGCTCTGACTCCAGTGGTTCTCTACGGTTTCCCAACAGACCACACTGACTCCAGGGGATTTCTACGGTTTCCCTATATCCCACACTCAATCCGTTGGGTCTCCACATTTTCCCTATTGTGCACACTGACTCCAGTGGCTCTCTACGGTTTCTCTATTCTCCACGCTGCCTCCAGTGGCACTCTACGGTTTCCCTACATCCCACACTGACTCCAGTGGCTCTGTACGATTTCCCTATAGCCCTCGCTGACTCCAGTGCCTCTCTACAGATTCCCTAAATCCCACACTGACACCAGTGGCCCTCTACAGTTTCTCTATAGTTTACACTGCCACCATTTGCTCTCTACAGTTTCAGTATAGTCCACACTGACTCCAGTGACTCTCTACTGATTCCGGTATGGCCCACACAGACTCCTGTGGCTCACTATGGTTTCCCTATAGCCCAGACTGACTCCAGCGGCTCTTTACGGTTTCCCCATAGCTCACACTGACTGCAGAAGCACTCTAAGGTTTCGCTGTAGCCTACACTGACTCCAAAGGCTCTCTACGGTTTCCCCATATCCCACACTCACTCCAGTGGCTGTCTACGGTTTTCCTAAAGTCCATCCTGACTACATTGGCTCACTACGGTTTCCCTATAGTCCACACTGACACCCGTGTCTCTCTACTGTTTCCCTATAGCCCACACTGACTCCAGCGGCACTGTACGGTTTCCCCATAGCCTACACGGACTCCAGTGGCTCGCTATGGTTTCTCTGTATC